>NC_034185.2:12417320-12577320 GCF_002021735.2 Oncorhynchus kisutch | reverse complement strand
TTGACTTTACAATTTAAAAGGTAGACTCAGCGAGATGTTGTTGCCACAAGCGGCACCGTAGATATCGGGGATGTTTGAGTGGTATGGCTAAAGCAACCAACTGTAGACGAAAGTCGAGGAGTGAAGTCGGAGAAGGTGCATCTGCGACAGCCAAAAGTTGTACACTAATGTGGTTTTCCAACAACAAGGCTCAGATCAACATGGCAGTGTTGTCATTGCTTCAGACCTGGGTTCAAATACTATTTCAAATATCTTAATGACCTTTACATACATTCAAAGAAAGTGTTCAGATATATTTTATTTGAAAAAGTAGTTGAATATTTTTAGATATTTGGAAATAATCATGGAAAGTATTTAAAAAAAATACTCAAATACACTGGCTCAAATACACTCCCATGGATATTTACAAATATTCTTTGAAATAAGTATTTGAACATACTCTACGCTCAAATGCACAGAAAAAAAGTATTTTAAATACAAGATACTCAAATCGACATGTATTTGAACGCAGGTCTGCATTGCATATAAAAGAGATTTGAGGTTTTTGAACGATTCATTGATAACGTCCAAAAACGGAAGATGTGTCACAGACTCTCTTTCCATTTCCCCTGAAAACCGGAACATGTTGGGGACTCAGCAGGGGCTATGTCCCCATAAACACACACACAAACGTGCACATTAGTACACAAACACACAGAGACACAGGGCACTTGCACACGCACGCACAAACACACATTTTTCACAAACACTCTCCATCTCCATACATTTTCCCACAGTTGTTTTCCTTGAATCCCATCCCTATCACTTCACCTTTCTCTGGGGGCACTTTCTGCCAAACAGGTTTTCCAAATACTGATCCTTATCTGCCTGTCAGACAGACTTCCGAAGCTCAACCGAGTGTGAACCCTGGAAGTAAAAACTCTCCGGGTATCATTCATAAAGTCCGTCCTGTGAGTGAGCTCCTCAATCCCTCATCGCCCGCCAGAACAGACGTTTTCACACAATTTGTAATCGGATTAGTTGTTGGATTATAACACTCATATATAAACGAACCCGACAATTTACTCAACACACAGCCATTGTTTGCCGCCAGGTTGCAGGCCTGTTCTGTGGGAAAGGTATTTGAACATATTCTCAAATACAATTAGAAAATAGTCAAATCCACAGAAAAAAAAGTATTTTAACTACCAGATATTCAAATAGACACGTATTTGAACACAGGCCTGCATTGCTTATAAAAGGTTTTCTTTATAATGTTGAAATAAACATGCACTGTGTTTAACCCCCATATCACTAGTGATTTGCAGTTCGCGAACGATTCACTCTTTTTGAACAATTCACGGTTCAGGATAAGACCCAGATGGAGACACAGGAGGCGGATAGTACGATTCTCAGAATATCTATGATAACAAAGGAGGCAGGCCGAGGGCAGGCTGTGGTTTGTGAACAAGGTCAGAGTTAGGCATGTACAGAACGACAGGCAGGGTCAGGCTCAGGGTCAGGCTCAGGGTCAGGCTCAGGGTCAGGCTCAGGGTCAGGCTCAGGGTCAGGCCAGGGTCAGGCTCAGGGTCAGGCTCAGGGTCAGGCTCAGGGTCAGGCTCAGGGTCAGGCCAGGCAGAAAGGTCAGACTAGAAAACAAAAACTTAAAAACAGGAAATACAGGAAACACGCTTGTAAGACCAGACAAGACAAGACGAACTTGTAAGACCAGACAAGACAAGACGAACTGGCAACAGACAAACAGAAAACGCAGACATAAACAAACAGGGGATGATGGGGAAACAGGAGACAAAGGGCTGTGAGACAGAGGTGTAATCCCAGACACATGAAAAGTGGGATGTATACGGAAGGTGCCGAGCAACAGAAGATGAACAGCAGTGGGGCTGAGGATTTTAGAGATGGGGGAAGGTCCGATAAAGCGGGGGAAAGTTTGCGGGACTCCGTCCAGAGGGGCAGATCCCAAGTGGAAATACAAACCCTTTGCCTGAAACGATAACGGGGAGCAGGGGTCTGGTGGCAGTCCGCCTGTCATCGATACCTGGAGTTGGTCTTGTGAAGAGCAGACCGGGCTCTCGTCCAGGTATGGTTGATAGCAGCGGACGAACATCTGGGCAGAGGGTATGCTGACTTCTTCCTCTTGCTCGGGGAAGAGTGGGGGCTGATATTCCAAGGAACACTTGAAGGGCAAGAGACCAGTGGCCAAGCAGGGAAGGGTGTTGGGGGCATATTCCACTCACACAAGTTGCTGGCTCCAGATGGTGGGGTTGGAGGAGACGAGGCAATGTCCTGATTGGCTCGCTCCGACTGGCCATTAGACTTGGGATCAAAACCTGACGACAGAATGGCCGTCGACCCAATGAGGGTGCAGAATGCCTTTCAGAACCGGGACGAGAACAGAGGACCTCGATCAGAGACCATGTCGACCGGAAGTCAATGGATCCGGAAGACGTGCTGTGCTATGAGCTGGGCCATCTTCTTGGCTGAGGGTAACTTGGGAAGGGGAATGAAATGGGTGGCTTTGGAAAACCAATCCACCACTGTAAGGATAGTGGTGTTGCCATCTGACGGAGGGAGACCAGTGATGAAGTCCAGGGATATAGGGGACCGGTGAGGAACAGGGAGTGGTTGAAGGAGGCCAGCCAGAGCTTGCTGTGGAGTCTTATTCTGAGCACACACAGAGCAGGCGACAAATGCGAAGACATCAGGAACCATGGTGGGCCACCAAAAACATTGTTGGATGAAAGCCAGGGTCCGACGGGAGCCAGGATGGCAGGTCAGTCTAGAGGAATGTGCCCATTCCAGGACCGGGGAATGGGCAGAGTCCAGGACAAACATCTGGTTACCCGGGCTGGGAACGCTGCTTCTTACAGACCAGGCTTTCTATATCCAAGATGACTGCAGCTGCTAGACAAGAGGTAGAGAGGATGGTCTCGGGGTCAGACAGTGTAGCAACGGGGCTACACAAGAGTGAGAGCTTGTCAGGCTTCACGTTCTTGGACAGGGCGGTAGGAGATAGTAAAATTGAACCAAGTGAATAACAGGGCCCATCAAGCCTGCCTTGAGTTCAGGCACATAGTGGTGCGGAGATATTCCAGGTTGAACGGAACGGGAAAAAACAAGGATGTTGTTGAGGTAGACAAACATGAACCGAACCAGATGGTAGACGTTCCGAGGGTCCAACTTCGAGAAGATCATCGCCCCCAAAGAGGCTTTAAAGCTGAGGAGATGAGTGGTAAGAGGGTAATTGTTTTTTAAAGTGATTTCATTAAGGCCCTGATAGTCAATACATGGACACAGGGTTTCGTCCTTCTTCTCCACAAAGAAGAACCCTGCACCGGCAGGGGAGGAAGATGAGCGACTACTGCCTGTAGCAAGAGAGTCCTCTTGGTCTCCGGACCCGACAGGGAATAAAGGCGCCCCTGAGGCGATGCAGTTCCTGGGAGAAGGTTGATAATGCAGGTGTATGGTCAATGTGGAGGGAGAGATGTAGCGTGGGCCTTGTTTAAAACCTTCCAGAGGTCCTGATACTCCCCGGGAATGGCGGAGAGATCCCAGGCTTCTCCCAAGCCCACAGGAAGACGTCCATTGGCAGATTGCGCCGACTTCAGATAATGCATGTGGCAGAACGGGCTCCAACCCAGGATAGAACCAGTGGCCCAGCCGATCAGGTGATTGTGCCTTTGGAGCCATGAAAACCTCAAAACTACGGGTACATGAGGACATTAAATGAGCAGGAACTGCATAGACTCACTGTGATTACCTGACACTCGCAGGTTAATAGGAACCTTATTGTAGGTGACTCTGCCAATAGAGGGCCTATCCAGCACTCTGACATCCATGGGGATTCCCAGCTCCAAAACCAGGGTAGCGTCCATAAATCTCTTGTCGGCCCCAGAGTCAATGAGCACCCGGAGAGATTTGGACTGGTCACACCGCAACAGGATGGTATGGAGAGGTAGACGAGTAATGGATACTCCCCATATGGCTCACTAGTGTACTCGTACCTACTGGTGAGCCTAGTCTTTTAATGGTCAGGTAGATATGCAATGTCCTGTTGTTCCACAATACAGACAGCTCTTGGTGCTCTGTCTACATAAGCATTCAGCAGGAGACAATCTAGCCCTGCCTGCCCAGTTGCTTGGGATCCGGAGGAGGCGAGGCAACAGCCCTCTGTGATTCCCAATGGAACTCGGGTGACATTGGACAACACCGGGATCTTCCAGGTTTTTTTCGGAGGCAACGTGGGAGCCATAGATGAGCAACTGTGACTGGGAACAGACCTCCTCTCCCTCCTACGTTCCTGCAACCGCCCATCGATCCGTAAGGTCAAGGCTATGTGAGAGTCAAGGTCCATGGGAAGCTCCCGGGCTACGAGCTCGTCTTTAATCCAAATGCATTGTCAGATTTCAAAAAGGCTTTACGGCGAAAGCATACCATGCGATTATCTGAGGACAGCACCCCATACACAAAAGCATTAAAAACATTTTCCTAACCAGCAGAGGCGTCACAAAAGTCAGAAATAGCGATAACATAAATCACTTACCTTTGAAGATCTTCCTCTGTTTACAATCCCAAGGGTCCCAGCTACACAACAAATGGTAATTTTTTTCGATAAAGTCCTTCTTTATATCCCAAAAAGGTCAGTTTATTTGGCGTGTTTGATTCAGTAATCCACCCGTTCCACTCATTCAATGTGCATACAAAGAAATCCCAAAAGTTACCAATAAACTTTGTCCAAAGAAGTCAAACAACGTTTCTAATCAATCCTCAGGTACCCTAATATGTAAATAAATGATCAACTATAAGACGGAATGTAGTATGTTCAATACCGGGGATACATGACGAGGTGCGCACCCATTTCCACGCGAGCCACAAGGCTACAGTCAAAATAAGAGCCACCTTGAAAAACTACAATTACTAAGTAGTTTTTCAAAAAACAAGCCCGAAAGCCTTTCTAAAGACTGTTGACATCTAGTGGAAGCCATGGGAACTGCAATCTGGGATGTATTCCTTTGAATCTCCCATAAACAAGCATTTGAAAGAGCTGTGACCTCCTCAGGGTTTTGCCTGCCATTTCAGTTCTGTTATACTCACATACATTATTCTAACAGTTTTAGAAACTTCAGAGTGTTTTCTATCCAATATTAGCAATTATATGCAAATCCTAGCTTCTGGGCCTGAGACACAGGCCATTTACTTTGGGCACGTCATACTGCCCCCTATCCCTAAAAAGTTTTAACCACCTCTGATAATTCAAGAAGGAACGTGTCGAACAGAGACTCCTGGATCCAGGGACTCTCGGAGGCCATAGTGCAAAAATCCAACACGTAGTCTGCCACACTACGGGATTCTTGACGCAGTTCTGAGCAGCATCTCTCCCGGACAACGGAGAATCAAACACATTTTTATCCTCTGCCACAATCTCCTCCAGACTGAGGCAAACGGTGGATTGTTGTTCCCACATCACCGTAGCCCAGGCTAGTGCCCTCCTGGACCTCAGCGTTATCAGGAACGTTATCTTGGAGTAAAATGAAGAGGGCTGCAGCTGGAAGATGAGGGAGCAGTGGGAGAGAAGCTCCCGGCAGGTAGATAATCCGCGGAATTGCTCCAGTAATGCAGTGAAAGCGTGGTCATGGTGTCCCACCAAGGACTGGAGTCTTTCCATAAGGGTTAGAAGTAACTCGTCGTCAGAGTCAGGCAGGTACAGGACGGCAGGCAGGCTCAGGGTCAGGACAGGCAGAAAGGTCAGAGTCAGGCAGGTACAGGACGGCAGGCAGGCTCAGGGTCAGGACAGGCAGAAAGGTCAGAGTCAGGCAGGTACAGGACGGCAGGCAGGCTCAGGGTCAGGACAGGCAGAAAGGTCAGAGTCAGGCAGGTACAGGACGGCAGGCAGGCTCAGGGTCAGGACAGGCAGAAAGGTCAGAGTCAGGCAGGTACAGGACGGCAGGCAGGCTCAGGGTCAGGACAGGCAGAAAGGTCAGAGTCAGGCAGGTACAGGACGGCAGGCAGGCAGGCTCAGGGTCAGGACAGGCAGAAAGGTCAGAGTCAGGCAGGTACAGGACGGCAGGCAGGCTCAGGGTCAGGACAGGCAGAAAGGTCAGAGTCAGGCAGGTACAGGACGGCAGGCAGGCTCAGGGTCAGGACAGGCAGAAAGGTCAGAGTCAGGCAGGTACAGGACGGCAGGCAGGCTCAGGGTCAGGACAGGCAGAAAGGTCAGAGTCAAGCAGGTACAGGACGGCAGGCAGGCTCAGGGTCAGGACAGGCAGAAAGGTCAGAGTCAGGCAGGTACAGGACGGCAGGCAGGCTCAGGGTCAGGACAGGCAGAAAGGTCAGAGTCAGGCAGGTACAGGACGGCAGGCAGGCTCAGGGTCAGGACAGGCAGAAAGGTCAGAGTCAGGCAGGTACAGGACGGCAGGCAGGCTCAGGCTCAGGACAGGCAGAAAGGTCAGAGTCAGGCAGGTACAGGACGGCAGGCTCAGGGTCAGGACAGGCAGAAAGGTCAGAGTCAGGCAGGTACAGGACGGCAGGCAGGCTCAGGGTCAGGACAGGCAGAAAGGTCAGAGTCAGGCAGGTACAGGACGGCAGGCAGGCTCAGGGTCAGGACAGGCAGAAAGGTCAGAGTCAGGCAGGTACAGGACGGCAGGCAGGCTCAGGGTCAGGACAGGCAGAAAGGTCAGAGTCAGGCAGGTACAGGACGGCAGGCAGGCTCAGGGTCAGGACAGGCAGAAAGGTCAGAGTCAGGCAGGTACAGGACGGCAGGCAGGCTCAGGGTCAGGACAGGCAGAAAGGTCAGAGTCAGGCAGGTACAGGACGGCAGGCAGGCTCAGGGTCAGGACAGGCAGAAAGGTCAGAGTCAGGCAGGTACAGGACGGCAGGCAGGCTCAGGGTCAGGACAGGCAGAAAGGTCAGAGTCAAGCAGGTACAGGACGGCAGGCAGGCTCAGGGTCAGGACAGGCAGAAAGGTCAGAGTCAGGCAGGTACAGGACGGCAGGCTCAGGGTCAGGACAGGCAGAAAGGTCAGAGTCAGGCAGGTACAGGACGGCAGGCAGGCTCAGGGTCAGGACAGGCAGAAAGGTCAGAGTCAGGCAGGTACAGGACGGCAGGCAGGCTCAGGGTCAGGACAGGCAGAAAGGTCAGAGTCAGGCAGGTACAGGACGGCAGGCAGGCTCAGGGTCAGGACAGGCAGAAAGGTCAGAGTCAGGCAGGTACAGGACGGCAGGCTCAGGGTCAGGACAGGCAGAAAGGTCAGATTCAGGCAGGTACAGGACGGCAGGCAGGCTCAGGGTCAGGACAGGCAGAAAGGTCAGAGTCAGGCAGGTACAGGACGGCAGGCAGGCTCAGGGTCAGGACAGGCAGAAAGGTCAGAGTCAAGCAGGTACAGGACGGCAGGCAGGCTCAGGGTCAGGACAGGCAGAAAGGTCAGAGTCAGGCAGGTACAGGACGGCAGGCAGGCTCAGGGTCAGGACAGGCAGAAAGGTCAGAGTCAGGCAGGTACAGGACGGCAGGCAGGCTCAGGGTCAGGACAGGCAGAAAGGTCAGAGTCAGGCAGGTACAGGACGGCAGGCTCAGGGTCAGGACAGGCAGAAAGGTCAGAGTCAGGCAGGTACAGGACGGCAGGCAGGCTCAGGGTCAGGACAGGCAGAAAGGTCAGAGTCAGGCAGGTACAGGACGGCAGGCTCAGGGTCAGGACAGGCAGAAAGGTCAGAGTCAGGCAGGTACAGGACGGCAGGCAGGCTCAGGGTCAGGACAGGCAGAAAGGTCAGAGTCAGGCAGGTACAGGACGGCAGGCAGGCTCAGGGTCAGGACAGGCAGAAAGGTCAGAGTCAGGCAGGTACAGAACGGCAGGCAGGCTCAGGGTCAGGACAGGCAGAAAGGTCAGAGTCAGGCAGGTACAGGACGGCAGGCTCAGGGTCAGGACAGGCAGAAAGGTCAGAGTCAGGCAGGTACAGGACGGCAGGCAGGCTCAGGGTCAGGACAGGCAGAAAGGTCAGAGTCAGGCAGGTACAGGACGGCAGGCAGGCTCAGGGTCAGGACAGGCAGAAAGGTCAGAGTCAAGCAGGTACAGGACGGCAGGCAGGCTCAGGGTCAGGACAGGCAGAAAGGTCAGAGTCAGGCAGGTACAGGACGGCAGGCAGGCTCAGGGTCAGGACAGGCAGAAAGGTCAGAGTCAGGCAGGTACAGGACGGCAGGCAGGCTCAGGGTCAGGACAGGCAGAAAGGTCAGAGTCAAGCAGGTACAGGACGGCAGGCAGGCTCAGGGTCAGGACAGGCAGAAAGGTCAGAGTCAGGCAGGTACAGGACGGCAGGCAGGCTCAGGCTCAGGACAGGCAGAAAGGTCAGAGTCAGGCAGGTACAGGACGGCAGGCAGGCTCAGGGTCAGGACAGGCAGAAAGGTCAGAGTCAGGCAGGTACAGGACGGCAGGCAGGCTCAGGGTCAGGACAGGCAGAAAGGTCAGAGTCAGGCAGGTACAGGACGGCAGGCAGGCTCAGGGTCAGGACAGGCAGAAAGGTCAGAGTCAGGCAGGTACAGGACGGCAGGCAGGCTCAGGGTCAGGACAGGCAGAAAGGTCAGAGTCAGGCAGGTACAGGACGGCAGGCAGGCTCAGGGTCAGGACAGGCAGAAAGGTCAGAGTCAGGCAGGTACAGGACGGCAGGCTCAGGGTCAGGACAGGCAGAAAGGTCAGAGTCAGGCAGGTACAGGACGGCAGGCAGGCTCAGGGTCAGGACAGGCAGAAAGGTCAGAGTCAGGCAGGTACAGGACGGCAGGCAGGCTCAGGGTCAGGACAGGCAGAAAGGTCAGAGTCAAGCAGGTACAGGACGGCAGGCAGGCTCAGGGTCAGGACAGGCAGAAAGGTCAGAGTCAGGCAGGTACAGGACGGCAGGCAGGCTCAGGGTCAGGACAGGCAGAAAGGTCAGAGTCAGGCAGGTACAGGACGGCAGGCAGGCTCAGGGTCAGGACAGGCAGAAAGGTCAGAGTCAGGCAGGTACAGGACGGCAGGCAGGCTCAGGCTCAGGACAGGCAGAAAGGTCAGAGTCAGGCAGGTACAGGACGGCAGGCTCAGGGTCAGGACAGGCAGAAAGGTCAGAGTCAGGCAGGTACAGGACGGCAGGCAGGCTCAGGGTCAGGACAGGCAGAAAGGTCAGAGTCAGGCAGGTACAGGACGGCAGGCAGGCTCAGGGTCAGGACAGGCAGAAAGGTCAGAGTCAGGCAGGTACAGGACGGCAGGCAGGCTCAGGGTCAGGACAGGCAGAAAGGTCAGAGTCAGGCAGGTACAGGACGGCAGGCAGGCTCAGGGTCAGGACAGGCAGAAAGGTCAGAGTCAGGCAGGTACAGGACGGCAGGCAGGCTCAGGGTCAGGACAGGCAGAAAGGTCAGAGTCAGGCAGGTACAGGACGGCAGGCAGGCTCAGGGTCAGGACAGGCAGAAAGGTCAGAGTCAGGCAGATACAGGACGGCAGGCAGGCTCAGGGTCAGGACAGGCAGAAAGGTCAGAGTCAGGCAGGTACAGGACGGCAGGCAGGCTCAGGGTCAGGACAGGCAGAAAGGTCAGAGTCAGGCAGGTACAGGACGGCAGGCAGGCTCAGGGTCAGGACAGGCAGAAAGGTCAGAGTCAGGCAGGTACAGGACGGCAGGCAGGCTCAGGGTCAGGACAGGCAGAAAGGTCAGAGTCAGGCAGGTACAGGACGGCAGGCAGGCTCAGGGTCAGGACAGGCAGAAAGGTCAGAGTCAGGCAGGTACAGGACGGCAGGCAGGCTCAGGGTCAGGACAGGCAGAAAGGTCAGAGTCAGGCAGGTACAGGACGGCAGGCAGGCTCAGGGTCAGGACAGGCAGAAAGGTCAGAGTCAGGCAGGTACAGGACGGCAGGCAGGCTCAGGGTCAGGACAGGCAGAAAGGTCAGAGTCAGGCAGGTACAGGACGGCAGGCAGGCTCAGGGTCAGGACAGGCAGAAAGGTCAGAGTCAGGCAGGTACAGGACGGCAGGCAGGCTCAGGGTCAGGACAGGCAGAAAGGTCAGAGTCAGGCAGGTACAGGACGGCAGGCAGGCTCAGGGTCAGGACAGGCAGAAAGGTCAGAGTCAGGCAGGTACAGGACGGCAGGCAGGCTCAGGCTCAGGACAGGCAGAAAGGTCAGAGTCAGGCAGGTACAGGACGGCAGGCTCAGGGTCAGGACAGGCAGAAAGGTCAGAGTCAGGCAGGTACAGGACGGCAGGCAGGCTCAGGGTCAGGACAGGCAGAAAGGTCAGAGTCAGGCAGGTACAGGACGGCAGGCAGGCTCAGGGTCAGGACAGGCAGAAAGGTCAGAGTCAGGCAGGTACAGGACGGCAGGCAGGCTCAGGGTCAGGACAGGCAGAAAGGTCAGAGTCAGGCAGGTACAGGACGGCAGGCAGGCTCAGGGTCAGGACAGGCAGAAAGGTCAGAGTCAGGCAGGTACAGGACGGCAGGCAGGCTCAGGGTCAGGACAGGCAGAAAGGTCAGAGTCAGGCAGGTACAGGACGGCAGGCAGGCTCAGGGTCAGGACAGGCAGAAAGGTCAGAGTCAGGCAGATACAGGACGGCAGGCAGGCTCAGGGTCAGGACAGGCAGAAAGGTCAGAGTCAGGCAGGTACAGGACGGCAGGCAGGCTCAGGGTCAGGACAGGCAGAAAGGTCAGAGTCAGGCAGGTACAGGACGGCAGGCAGGCTCAGGGTCAGGACAGGCAGAAAGGTCAGAGTCAGGCAGGTACAGGACGGCAGGCAGGCTCAGGGTCAGGACAGGCAGAAAGGTCAGAGTCAGGCAGGTACAGGACGGCAGGCAGGCTCAGGGTCAGGACAGGCAGAAAGGTCAGAGTCAGGCAGGTACAGGACGGCAGGCAGGCTCAGGGTCAGGACAGGCAGAAAGGTCAGAGTCAGGCAGGTACAGGACGGCAGGCAGGCTCAGGGTCAGGACAGGCAGAAAGGTCAGAGTCAGGCAGGTACAGGACGGCAGGCAGGCTCAGGGTCAGGACAGGCAGAAAGGTCAGAGTCAGGCAGGTACAGGACGGCAGGCAGGCTCAGGGTCAGGACAGGCAGAAAGGTCAGAGTCAGGCAGGTACAGGACGGCAGGCAGGCTCAGGGTCAGGACAGGCAGAAAGGTCAGAGTCAGGCAGGTACAGGACGGCAGGCAGGCTCAGGGTCAGGACAGGCAGAAAGGTCAGAGTCAGGCAGGTACAGGACGGCAGGCAGGCTCAGGGTCAGGACAGGCAGAAAGGTCAGAGTCAGGCAGGTACAGGACGGCAGGCAGGCTCAGGGTCAGGACAGGCAGAAAGGTCAGAGTCAGGCAGGTACAGGACGGCAGGCAGGCTCAGGGTCAGGACAGGCAGAAAGGTCAGAGTCAGGCAGGTACAGGACGGCAGGCTCAGGGTCAGGACAGGCAGAAAGGTCAGATTCAGGCAGGTACAGGACGGCAGGCAGGCTCAGGGTCAGGACAGGCAGAAAGGTCAGAGTCAGGCAGGTACAGGACGGCAGGCAGGCTCAGGGTCAGGACAGGCAGAAAGGTCAGAGTCAAGCAGGTACAGGACGGCAGGCAGGCTCAGGGTCAGGACAGGCAGAAAGGTCAGAGTCAGGCAGGTACAGGACGGCAGGCAGGCTCAGGGTCAGGACAGGCAGAAAGGTCAGAGTCAGGCAGATACAGGACGGCAGGCAGGCTCAGGGTCAGGACAGGCAGAAAGGTCAGAGTCAGGCAGGTACAGGACGGCAGGCAGGCTCAGGGTCAGGACAGGCAGAAAGGTCAGAGTCAGGCAGGTACAGGACGGCAGGCAGGCTCAGGGTCAGGACAGGCAGAAAGGTCAGAGTCAGGCAGGTACAGGACGGCAGGCAGGCTCAGGGTCAGGACAGGCAGAAAGGTCAGAGTCAGGCAGGTACAGGACGGCAGGCAGGCTCAGGGTCAGGACAGGCAGAAAGGTCAGAGTCAGGCAGGTACAGGACGGCAGGCAGGCTCAGGGTCAGGACAGGCAGAAAGGTCAGAGTCAGGCAGGTACAGGACGGCAGGCAGGCTCAGGGTCAGGACAGGCAGAAAGGTCAGAGTCAGGCAGATACAGGACGGCAGGCAGGCTCAGGGTCAGGACAGGCAGAAAGGTCAGAGTCAGGCAGGTACAGGACGGCAGGCAGGCTCAGGGTCAGGACAGGCAGAAAGGTCAGAGTCAGGCAGGTACAGGACAGCAGGCAGGCTCAGGGTCAGGACAGGCAGAAAGGTCAGAGTCAGGCAGGTACAGGACGGCAGGCAGGCTCAGGGTCAGGACAGGCAGAAAGGTCAGAGTCAGGCAGGTACAGGACGGCAGGCAGGCTCAGGGTCAGGACAGGCAGAAAGGTCAGAGTCAGGCAGGTACAGGACGGCAGGCAGGCTCAGGGTCAGGACAGGCAGAAAGGTCAGAGTCAGGCAGGTACAGGACGGCAGGCAGGCTCAGGGTCAGGACAGGCAGAAAGGTCAGAGTCAGGCAGGTACAGGACGGCAGGCAGGCTCAGGGTCAGGACAGGCAGAAAGGTCAGAGTCAGGCAGGTACAGGACGGCAGGCAGGCTCAGGGTCAGGACAGGCAGAAAGGTCAGAGTCAGGCAGGTACAGGACGGCAGGCAGGCTCAGGGTCAGGACAGGCAGAAAGGTCAGAGTCAGGCAGGTACAGGACGGCAGGCAGGCAGGCTCAGGGTCAGGACAGGCAGAAAGGTCAGAGTCAGGCAGGTACAGGACGGCAGGCAGGCTCAGGGTCAGGACAGGCAGAAAGGTCAGAGTCAGGCAGGTACAGGACGGCAGGCTCAGGGTCAGGACAGGCAGAAAGGTCAGATTCAGGCAGGTACAGGACGGCAGGCAGGCTCAGGGTCAGGACAGGCAGAAAGGTCAGAGTCAGGCAGGTACAGGACGGCAGGCAGGCTCAGGGTCAGGACAGGCAGAAAGGTCAGAGTCAAGCAGGTACAGGACGGCAGGCAGGCTCAGGGTCAGGACAGGCAGAAAGGTCAGAGTCAGGCAGGTACAGGACGGCAGGCAGGCTCAGGGTCAGGACAGGCAGAAAGGTCAGAGTCAGGCAGGTACAGGACGGCAGGCAGGCTCAGGGTCAGGACAGGCAGAAAGGTCAGAGTCAGGCAGGTACAGGACGGCAGGCAGGCTCAGGCTCAGGGTCAGGACAAAGTTAAGAACAGTAAAAACGGGAAACACGCTGGTAAGACCTGACACGACACGACGAACAGACAAACAGAAAACACAGGTAGAAATACACAGGGTGTAATGGGTCAAATGGGAGACAGCTGGTGAGGGGTGGAGACAAGAACAAAACAGGTGAAACAGATCAGGGTGTGACAGAACAACTCTTTTTACTGACTCAAGAGTCATGATTTGTTTTTCTGAGTTGTTCATTTTAGAAGTTTATTCGTTTCACCTGTTGTTGCTGTTGTTGAATTCTACAGCAGGATTAATACTGGATCCTCTGGTGCCTTCGGAGACATACTCTGACCAAACAATGGATTCTACAGCAGGATTAATACTGGCTCATCTGGTGCCTTCGGAGACATACTCTGACCAAACAATGGATTCTACAGCAGGATTAATACTGGCTCATCTGGTGCCTTCGGAGACATACTCTGACCAAACAATGGATTCTACAGCAGGATTAATACTGGCTCATCTGGTGCCTTCGGAGACATACTCTGACCAAACAATGGATTCTACAGCAGGATTAATACTGGTTCCTCTGGTGCCTTCGGAGACATACTCTGACCAAACAATGGATTCTACAGCAGGATTAATACTGGCTCATCTGGTGCCTTCGGAGACATACTCTGACCAAACAATGGATTCTACAGCAGGATTAATACTGGTTCCTCTGGTGCCTTCGGAGACATACTCTGACCAAACAATGGATTCTACAGCAGGATTAATACTGGCTCATCTGGTGCCTTCGGAGACATACTCTGACCAAACAATGGATTCTACAGCAGGATTAATACTGGTTCCTCTGGTGCCTTCGGAGACATACTCTGACCAAATATGTGCGCAGACAAAATAGATCATGCTGCAGGCAGCATAGAGAAGAAAAATACATGTTTAGAACTGAGAATTGATCAGATGGTGCAAGAATGAACGCAATGAATTGATTCTTGCAGAACCAAAACATACACACAGTCTCTGTTCAACAAACTAAGGAACGAATCGTTTGGGCTGCTGAGGTTCGCAAACGATATGGTGCTTATCACCCTCACGGCAGTCAAGCAACATATTCTGCCAAGAGTCGTTCACGATCTAGTTCGGTTGCGGCCACAACTAGAACTAATTTGAAATGTACCAATGACTAAACGTATTTGTATGCCTACACATAGCAACCAATAAATGTACATTGTTTAAAGCCTGCTTTTATAAGTCTCAGTCACAAATGACAACACCAATAAGCCCCTTATGGTGAATAACATTTGAACGAGAGGCTTGTAGGATCATTACTATTTTGAGTTTCAGTTCATCGTTCACAAGGTAGGGGGTCCTATGTGCTCTGGGCATTACTGACTCAAATGAACTAAATTAGTCGAAGGATTTGTTCTTTTGGATGAACGAGTCAAAAAGAACAGTCTGTAAAAAGAGATAAACTTACCATGACTAAATATCATATACTCACGAACTGAAATCATAATAAAATGTGTGTGTACATTGTACAATCACTCAGTGGTTGAAAAAGTACCCAGTTGTCATATTTGAGTAAAAGTAAAGACACGGTAATATAAAATGACTCAAGTAAAAGTCACCCAGTAAAATACTACTTGAGTAAAAGTCTAAAAGTATTTGGTTTTAAATCATTTCACATTCCTTATATTATGCAAACCATGGATAGCCAGGGGCACACTCAAACACTAATTTACAAACAAAGCATTTGTGTTTAGTGAGTCCACCAGATCAGAGGCAGTAGGGATGACCAGGGATGTGCTCTGTTTAGTGAGTCCTCCAGATCAGAGGCAGTAGGGACGACCAGGGATGTTCTCTGTTTAGTGAGTCCTCCAGATCAGAGGCAGTAGGGATGACCAGAGCTGTTCTCTGTTTAGTGAGTCCTCCAGATCAGAGGCAGTAGGGATGACCAGGGATGTTCTCTGTTTAGTTAGTCCGCCAGATCAGAGGCAGTAGGGATGACCAGGGATGTTCTCTGTTTAGTGAGTCCACCAGATCAGAGGCAGTAGGGATGACCAGGGATGTTCTCTGTTTAGTGAGTCCTCCAGATCAGAGACAGTAGGGATGACCAGGGATGTTCTCTGTTTAGTGAGTCCGCCAGATCAGAGGCAGTAGGGATGACCAGGGATGTGCTCTGTTTAGTGAGTCCTCCAGATCAGAGGCAGTAGGGATGACCAGGGATGTGCTCTGTTTAGTGAGTCCTCCAGATCAGAGGCAGTAGGGATGACCAGGGATGTTCTCTGTTTAGTGAGTCCTCCAGATCAGAGACAGTAGGGATGACCAGGGATGTTCTCTGTTTAGTGAGTCCTCCAGATCAGAGACAGTAGGGATGCCCAGGGATGTTCTCTGTTTAGTGAGTCCTCCAGATCAGAGACAGTAGGGATGACCAGGGATGTGCTCTGTTTAGTGAGTCCTCCAGATCAGAGGCAGTAGGGATGACCAGCGATGTTCTCTGTTTAGTGAGTCCGCCAGATCAGAGGCAGTAGGGATGACCAGGGATGTTCTCTGTTTAGTGAGTCCTCCAGATCAGAGGCAGTAGGGATGACCAGAGCTGTTCTCTGTTTAGTGAGTCCTCCAGATCAGAGGCAGTAGGGATGACCAGGGATGTTCTCTGTTTAGTGAGTCCTCCAGATCAGAGACAGTAGGGATGACCAGGGATGTTCTCTGTTTAGTGAGTCCTCCAGATCAGAGACAGTAGGGATGACCAGGGATGTTCTCTGTTTAGTGAGTCCTCCAGATCAGAGGCAGTAGGGATGACCAGGGATGTTCTCTGTTTAGTGAGTCCTCCAGATCAGAGACAGTAGGGATGACCAGGGATGTTCTCTGTTTAGTGAGTCCGCCAGATCAGAGGCAGTAGGGATGACCAGGGATGTTCTCTGTTTAGTGAGTCCACCAGATCAGAGGCAGTAGGGATGACCAGAGATGTTCTCTGTTTAGTGAGTCCACCAGATCAGAGGCAGTAGTGATGACCAGAGATGTGCTCTGTTTAGTGAGTCCTCCAGATCAGAGGCAGTAGGGATGACCAGGGATGTTCTCTGTTTAGTGAGTCCACCAGATCAGAGGCAGTAGGGATGACCAGAGATGTGCTCTGTTTAGTGAGTCCACCAGATCAGAGGCAGTAGGGATGACCAGAGATGTGCTCTGTTGAGTGAGTCCACCAGATCAGAGGCAGTAGGGATGACCAGGGATGTTCTCTTGATAAGTGTCTGAATTTGACCATTTTCTTGTCCTGCTAAGCATTCAAAATGTAATGAGTACTTTTGAGTGTCAGGGAAAATGTATGAGTAAAAACTACATTATTTTCTTTAGGAATGGAGTGAAGTAAAAGTAAAAGTTGTCAAAAATATAAATGGTAAAGTAAAGAACAGATGCCCCAAAAATCTACTTAAGTAGTACTTCAAAATATTTTTTTACTTAATTAGGTACTTTACACCTCTGCAATCACTTAGTGAGAGAGAGAGTCAAATATTACATTTATTTGAATATTTCCACTGCACACATAAATCGCAGCAAATTGGTTCATGTTTCAGTCATGTCTTTGGTCACGATTGTGTGGGTAAAACAAAAACAACCTAATGATTGGTTGACGATAGAGCATCCCACCATGTAGGCATTGGCTGCAGGATGAAGTTGGTGAAAGCAACTGCTTTCAGTCAAAACTTCATGACCTTTGAGAGCATTATTTTTGTAAAGTTCATGCAGCTGGTGTGTAGGTGCAAGTCAGCCATTTTTTTTCTCCCAGAATGCAAAGCACTTTGAAAGGCATTGACCAACGATGGCAAAAGTGACTTGACAAAAGTGATCCTCCGGAATCCTCCCATTGAGATGGACACGATGCAAGTCTTAGCTCTCACACAGTCACACACAGTGTCTGTGCATGTGCTCTCACACAATCACACAGAGTGTCTGTGCATGTGCTCCCACACAGTCACACAGAGTGTCTGTGCATGTGCTCTCACACAGTCACACAGAGTGTCTGTGCATGTGCTCTCACACAGTCACACAGAGTGTCTGTGCATGTGCTCTCACACAATCACACAGAGTGTCTGTGCATGTGCTCTCACACAAATCACACAGAGTGTCTGTGCATGTGCACGGGTGTGCCTCACCAGGCTACAACGTGGTAGCTACAGGATCAAAACCGCAGTGCGCTCCTGGTTGTTGCAGAAATTGACCCACATTACTACTGTTTACTTCGTGCATCTACGGTGCATTCGTAAAGTATTCAGACCCCTTCCCTTTTTCCACATTTTGTTATGTATTCTATTCTTTATTCTTAAAAGGATTACATTCATACAGTGCCTTGCGAAAGTATTCGGCCCCCTTGAACTTTGCGACCTTTTGCCACATTTCAGGCTTCAAACATAAAGATATAAAACTGTATTTTTTTGTGAAGAATCAACAACAAGTGGGACACAATCATGAAGTGGAACGACATTTATTGGATATTTCAAACTTTTTTAACAAATCAAAAACTGAAAAATTGGGCGTGCAAAATTATTCAGCCCCTTTACTTTCAGTGCAGCAAACTCTCTCCAGAAGTTCAGTGAGGATCTCTGAATGATCCAATGTTGACCTAAATGACTAATGATGATAAATACAATCCACCTGTGTGTAATCAAGTCTCCGTATAAATGCACCTGCACTGTGATAGTCTCAGAGGTCCGTTAAAAGCGCAGAGAGCATCATGAAGAACAAGGAACACACCAGGCAGGTCCGAGATACTGTTGTGAAGAAGTTTAAAGCGGGATTTGGATACAAAAAGATTTCCAAAGCTTTAAACATCCCAAGGAGCACTGTGCAAGCGATAATATTGAAATGGAAGGAGTATCAGACCACTGCAAATCTACCAAGACCTGGCCGTCCCTCTAAACTTTCAGCTCATACAAGGAGAAGACTGATCAGAGATGCAGCCAAGAGGCCCATGATCACTCTGGATGAACTGCAGAGATCTACAGCTGAGGTGGGAGACTCTGTCCATAGGACAACAATCAGTCGTATATTGCACAAATCTGGCCTTTATGGAAGAGTGGCAAGAAGAAAGCCATTTCTTAAAGATATCCATAAAAAGTGTTGTTTAAAGTTTGCCACAAGCCACCTGGGAGACACACCAAACATGTGGAAGAAGGTGCTCTGGTCAGATGAAACCAAAATTGAACTTTTTGGCAACAATGCAAAACATTATGTTTGGCGTAAAAGCAACAAATCAAATCAAAATCAAATCAAATTTATTTATATAGCCCTTCGTACATCAGCTGATATCTCAAAGTGCTGTACAGAAACCCAGCCTAAAACCCCAAACAGCAAGCAATGCAGGTGTAGAAGCACGGTGGCTAGGAAAAACTCCCTAGAAAGGCCAATACCTAGGAAGAAACCTAGAGAGGAACCAGGCTATGTGGGGTGGCCAGTCCTCTTCTGGCTGTGCCGGGTGGAGATTATAACAGAACATGGCCAAGATGTTCAAATGTTCATAAATGACCAGCATGGTCGAATAATAATAAGGCAGAACAGTTGAAACTGGAGCAGCAGCACAGTCAGGTGGAAGTTGAAACTGGAGCAGCAGCATGGCCAGGTGGACTGGGGACAGCAAGGAGTCATCATGTCAGGTAGTCCTGGGGCATGGTCCTAGGGCTCAGGTCAGTTGAAACTGGAACAGAAGCATGGCCAGGTGGACTGGGGACAGCAAGGAGTCATCATGTCAGGTAGTCCTGGGGCATGGTCCTAGGGCTCAGGTCCTCCGAGAGAGCGAAAGAAAGAGAGAAGGAGAGAATTAGAGAACGCACACTTAGATTCACACAGGACACCGAATAGGACAGGAGAAGTACTCCAGATATAACAAACTGACCCCAGCCCCCCGACACATAAACTACTGCAGCATAAATACTGGAGGCTGAGACAGGAGGGGTCAGGAGACACTGTGGCCCCATCCAACACAGCTCATCACCCTGAACACACCATCCCCACTGTCAAACATGGTGGTGGCAGCATCATGGTTTGGGCCTGCTTTTCTTCAGCAGGGACAGGGAAGATGGTTAAAATTGATGGGAAGATGGATGGAGCCAAATACAGGACCATTCTGGAAGAAAACCTGATGGAGTCTGCAAAAGACCTGAGACTGGGACGGAGATTTGTCTTCCAACAAGACAATGATCCAAAACATAAAGCAAAATCTACAATGGAATGGTTCAAAAATAAACATATCCAGGTGTTAGAATGGCCAAGTCAAAGTCCAGACCTGAATCCAATCGAGAATCTGTGGAAAGAACTGAAAACTGCTGTTCACAAATGCTCTCCATCCAACCTCACTGAGCTCGAGCTGTTTTGCAAGGAGGAATGGGAAAAAATTTCAGTCTCTCGATGTGCAAAACTGATAGAGACATACCCCAAGCGACTTACAGCTGTAATCGCAGCAAAAGGTGGCGCTACAAAGTATTAACTTAAAGGGGCTGAATAATTTTGCACGCCCAATTTTTCAGTTTTTGATTTGTTAAAAAAGTTTGAAATATCCAATAAATGTCGTTCCACTTCATGATTGTGTCCCACTTGTTGTTGATTCTTCACAAAAAAATACAGTTTTATATCTTTATGTTTGAAGCCTGAAATGTGGCGAAAGGTCGCAAAGTTCAAGGGGGCCGAATACTTTCGCAAGGCACTGTATTTTCCCTCATCAATCTACACTCATTACCCCATAAGGACAAATTTGAAACAGGTTGCTAGACATTTTTGCAGATGTATTAAAAATTAAAATAAAAAAATAAAAAACTTATTTACATAAGTATTCAGACCCTTTGCTATGAGACTTGAAATTGGGCTCAGAATCATCATGTTTCCATTGATCATCCTTGAGATGTTTCTACAACTTGATTGGAATCCACCTGTGATAAATTCAAATGATTGGGCATGATTTGGAAAGGCACACACCAGTCTATATAAGGTCCCACAATCGACAGTGCATGTCAGAGCAAAAACCAAGCCATGAGGTTGAAGGAATTGTCCGTATAGCTCCGAGACAGTATTGTGTCAAGACACAGATCTGGGAAAGGGTACCAAAAAATGTCTGCAGCATTGAAGGTTTCCAAGAAGACAGTTGGCTCCATCATTATGACACGCTAGAAGTCCAAAAAAACATCTCCCACAATCTTCTTTTTACCAAATTCTTTCCGCCAATCATAATTTGTTTGTGTTAGTGCCATACATGTTGAGTGCCCATCCCTATAAGCTTGCTGAAAGTGAATTTGTATACTGTGAAATAGCATTGGAACTGGTCAAACACCATTTATTTTCAGAAGTTTACTCAGGGTCAGTAGCAGGCTGGTTGGCTATTTGACCTAATAAAGGGTGCTTTGGCATTCTCGGGTAAAGTAATGACTTTTTCTTACAGTGAGAGAAAAAAGTATTTGATCCCCTACTGATTTTGTACGTTTGCCCACAGATAAAGAAATGATCAGTCTATAATTTTAATGGTAGGTTTATTTGAACAGTGAGAGACAGAATAACAACAAAAAATACAGAAAAACGCATGTCAAAAATGTTATAAATTGATTTGCATTTTAATGAGAGAAATAAGTATTTCGATTGGTTGATTGGGTAACCTTTCATCCCTGACCTCTACTCACTGTACCTCCAGTCCTGAGGGCACACACTTTCCTGTAGGTTTAGATTGAATACATGCCAATTAGGTGTAGGAAAATACCACAACCTCACTCGTGATTCTATGTCTCATATTAGGGTAATATCTAATATAATAATATTGACTGATATTGGTCTGATCTTTACAATGCGCTTCAACCAAGTTTGAACAAAAAAAAAGGAATAAGGGACTGTTTGATTAAGGGACTTGAGAGGCCAAAAACAACGTTCTTTACCCCAGCACATTTCAACGGGTGGCTACCAAGGAAAATAAAGACAAATACAGTCATTCTGTAGCAAATGATACTTTATGGGTCTCCGGTGTATTCTGTCACTGCTGGCACAGCTACAGGTATCGGCTACGGCACCTAGCGCTGCTTTGTAAATCAAGGCTATTTTGTTAACGCCACTATGTTAAATCCATCATATTCAGGCTAACACAGTCTATAGGAGCTGAATGGACCTGCATGAGAAAACGCATTCCTATCACACCGTCTCACCTGCAGTGTGGTGACACTACTCTCATGACACACACACACACACACACACACACGGAGGACGAGATGTATAGTACATCATGTCTCGCCAGGACCTGCAACCTGAGGAACGTTCTTAGGAAAACGAATGAAAGGAACACCGTTACCCCATGAGCAAACACACAATTGGTCTTGTGATACGTGTTATCCGGTGACATACTGGTACATGGTGGCGTGACATACACAGTACCTTGATGAAGAGACAGAGGTAGTGACAGATTTAACTACTTCCTGGTTTCTTGAAACATATGAGTTCTTAGCTCTGCATATCTGAGATTCCCTAACATCAGTCCAGCACATGGGAGTTCTTAGCTCTGCATATCTGAGATTCGGCGGCATGTAGCCTAGCAGTTACAGTGTTAACCTCCATTTGATCAAGTGGCGCCATACTTCTATAGCTGACCCTGTAAAACAACACATTTCACTGCACTTATCCGGTGTATATTACAACAACAAAACATTTTATTCCCATCCCATAAACGTACTCCCATCAGCCCAGCACATGGGAGTATTTTCAAATATGTTTTCTGCCTTGGGAGAAACCAAAGTAGTGCTAAATGTAAACCAGTATTAAGAAAGAGGTTGTGAGAGGATGAGTGGTGACACACACACGCACACACACACACACACACACACACACACACACACACACACACACACACACACACACACACACACACACACACACACACACACACACACACACACACACACACACACACACACACACACACACACACACACACACACACACACACATACACACACACACACACACACACACACGTATGTATGTATTACTATTATTATTAGTGAGCTACTTTCTTTAGTTTTGTATGCGTCTACTACTAAACCTTGGAACGTAAATATGACTGTCTTCACTACATTTTAGATTCCTTTAACTTAACTTAGAGGTAAAATACATAGTCAATGCTGATATATTATAACATATTGTTATAGATAGGTAAGGTAGGTAAGTAAAAAAAATATTTAAAAAAATTACCAATGTGCGTGAACGGCTTCAAACTGGCTTTTGTGCATATCTGATGGTAGCTCCGAGTCTTTCCGTTGGTTAAAATCAAGGGGCGCCTATTTTTGCGCACATGCCTGAGTGACAGCGTAACCTTTCATCCCTGACCTCTACTCAGCGCGACACATACGCCCTAATAAGGGAGACAGGAAGGTATTAGGGGGAGGGCAGGGGTGTAGGGGTGAGGGGTCAAGCCTAAAATGATGTGTTGTGAATCAAACTACAGAGAAGGGGGAATTCTACCCGGCAACAGACACAATGAGGCTTCAGTTTATTGGTCTGTAATTAGGGAGCTGATTACTCAATAATTGTTGCCATGTTGATGGAGTGCGGATGACCTTTGCATGTTTATGTATGTGTGTTTGTGTGGGGTGGGGTGGGGGCTGTAGCGTGTGTGTGTGCAAGCGTGCCTGTCTGACATCTTGCCTGTGTGTTTGCTTTACCATGTATCAACCACTGTTCACAACGCCCATCTCTACTAGTGCCCTGTCTAATCCAATCACATGGTTATATGCAAATACAAGAGGCTGCGTCTTACCCAATCACATTAATCCAAATATCCTCCTCGGAATCTTGGGACAAGCACATTTGACCGTGGTTCAACTGTAAATATCATAGAAGGAGCTTAGTTACCAGTATCTTTGTTAATATGGCTTGTTAAAAAAAAAAATCTGTTGACTCGGAAAACCGTATATTCAAAGACGATTGGACCGAACAGTATTTATTAATTCTCCCCGCAACTAGCACAAAACCAATGTGCCTGATATACAGCTCTCATGAAAAGTGCCAATGTTACACGCCATTATGACACCAGGTATAGTAAATTAAATCAGACGTATCCCCTGAACACTGAGGTGAGAACAAACAAGATTAACCAACTAAAATCCCAATATGAGAGGTCCACCAAAGTCCTTGTCAATTCCCTGGCAGCCAAACAACGTGCAATTGAGTGTTCACTGAGGATAGCTTGGGTTTTGGGAAAACACACAAAAAAATCAGATGCTGAGATCCTTGCTTGAAGGTAAACTAAAATATGAGGTCAGGGAAAAAATCAAACATATCCCACTGTCAGATTCCACAGCAATGAGGAGAACTGAAATATTAGCTGAAGATTTAACCGTTCAGAATGCACCTTGCATTTCATTAGCTGTGGATGAATCAACAGATAACACTGATAATGCAAAGCTTCTGGTGTTTGTCAGATTTTAGTAACGAAACAAATAAGGGATTATGTGAGGAGCTGTTGAGCTTCACAAATCTAGAAGCACACACACAGGGAGAGAATATACATGAGGCTATCATCAAAGAGATGCTGACAAAAAGGGCGATTGATCTGAAGTCAGGGTCTCCATCACCACAGATGGAGCTCCAGCCATGACAGGAAGAGGAAGGGGACTAGTTGCACGTTTGAAAAAGGACCACCCTGACATCATATCAGTGCATCATCCATCAATCTGTCTTGTGTGCCAGTCTGGGAAAAGAGTATTGTGAGGTCATGACAACGATAAGGAAACAGATCAACTTCTTGAGAGCAACATCATCCCTACAACACCGCCTGCTACGAGGCATTCTGACAGAGGTCAATGACAGCTGTGATGACTTACTACAGTCACTAATGTCAGATGGCTCAGCAACAGCAGGGTTTTGGAACACTTTTGGGACAATTTGAAGGAAATCAAAGCTTTCTTCTTAGAGCAAAAGAGTGTCAAGGCAACTCAGTTTCTGAGTTTTTGGAAGATGAGGAGAAGATGGAAACAGTTGCATTTTTGACAGATATTACATCACACCTTAATCAACTGAATGTTAAGCTGCGGGGACTGGACAACACAGTGTGACAGACATTACCTCACACCTTAATCAACTGAATGTTAAGCTGCGGGGACTGGACAACACAGTGTGACAGACATTACATCACACCTTAATCAACTGAATGTTAAGCTGCGGGGACTGGACAACACAGTGTGACAGACATTACATCACACCTTAATCAACTGAATGTTAAGCTGCGGGGACTGGACAACACAGTGTGACAGACATTACATCACACCTTAATCAACTGAATGTTAAGCTGCGGGGACTGGACAACACAGTGTGACAGACATTACATCACACCTTAATCAACTGAATGTTAAGCTGCGGGGACTGGACAACACAGTGTGACAGACATTACATCACATCTTAATCAACTGAATGTTAAGCTGCGGGGACTGGACAACACAGTGTGACAGACATTACATCACATCTTAATCAACTGAATGTTAAGCTGCGGGGACTGGACAACACAGTGTGACAGACATTACATCACACCTTAATCAACTGAATGTTAAGCTGCGGGGACTGGACAACACAGTGTGACAGACATTACATCACATCTTAATCAACTGAATGTTAAGCTGCGGGGACTGGACAACACAGTGTGACAGACATTACATCACACCTTAATCAACTCAATGTTAAGCTGCGGGGACTGGACAACACAGTGTGACAGACATTACATCACACCTTAATCAACTGAATGTTAAGCTGCGGGGACTGGACAACACAGTGTGACAGACATTACATCACACCTTAATCAACTGAATGTTAAGCTGTGGGGACTGGACAACACAGTGTGACAGACATTACATCACATCTTAATCAACTGAATGTTAAGCTGCAGGGACTGGACAACACAGTGTGACAGACATTACATCACATCTTAATCAACTGAATGTTAAGCTGCGGGGACTGGACAACACAGTGTGACAGACATTACATCACACCTTAATCAACTGAATGTTAAGCTGCGGGGACTGGACAACACAGTGTGACAGACATTACATCACATCTTAATCAACTGAATGTTAAGCTGCGGGGACTGGACAACACAGTGTGACAGACATTACATCACACCTTAATCAACTGAATGTTAAGCTGCGGGGACTGGACAACACAGTGTGACAGACATTACATCACACCTTAATCAACTCAATGTTAAGCTGCGGGGACTGGACAACACAGTGTGACAGACATTACATCACACCTTAATCAACTGAATGTTAAGCTGCGGGGACTGGACAACACAGTGTGACAGACATTACATCACACCTTAATCAACTGAATGTTAAGCTGTGGGGACTGGACAACACAGTGTGACAGACATTACATCACATCTTAATCAACTGAATGTTAAGCTGCAGGGACTGGACAACACAGTGTGACAGACATTACATCACATCTTAATCAACTGAATGTTAAGCTGCGGGGACTGGACAACACAGTGTGACAGACATTACATCACACCTTAATCAACTGAATGTTAAGCTGCAGGGACTGGACAACACAGTGCGACACGATAACAGCAGTCTGGGCTTTCCAGAAGAAATTTGAGCTTTTCAAGAATGATCCCCAGGGAGAACTTTTCCCTGATCTTCTGGTGCAAAACCAGGGAGGCAAAGATGTTCCCAACCATGTTGACTTCATCCAGAAGCTGATGGATGACTTCAAGGCTCACTTTGATGACATCACTGTTAGAAGAGAACTGCTGCTGCTCATTCAGAACCCCTTCTTGGTCACAAATGTGACAAAGTTGTCAGAAGAAGCAAAACAGATGTTCAGATGGGTAGATGTTGCATCACTGCAGATGGAGTTGATTGAGCAGCAAGAAAAGTTGGCTTTGAAGGAGCAGGCTGGTGATTGTGACCCTGTTACTTTCTGGGGAAATATGGTACCTGCAGCTGATGTCCCTGTTCTCAAGAAACTGGCACCATACATCCTGACCATGTTTGGCTCCACATACAGCTGTGAATCAGCATTCTCCACAATGAACTTTATTAAAAACAATGAACACATGTTTACAATCAAACGAAGTTGTAATTAATTCAAATTCTTAGTCTCATTTAATGTAATTAATGTACATTTTATATAACAAGATGTTTCCTAAGTCATAGACTGTTTGTTACTATGCTGTACCACAACGCCGATAAAGGATGAAATCCATCCGGACCTTTGCCCCCTGGGACGTATTCAGACCCCTTCCCTTTTTCCACGTTTTGTTACATTACAGCCTTATTCTAAAATTGACTAAGAATTTGAAATTAGATTGTTTTCCCCTCATAAATCTATATACGATACCCCATAATGAAAAAACAAAAACAGGTTATTGAAATTTTTGCACATTTCTACTTTTTCATAAACGGAATATATTACATTTACATAAATATTCAGACACTTTACTCAGTACTTTGTTGTTTGGCAGCGGTTACCATCTCAAGACTTCTTGGGCATGACACTATAAGCTCGGCACACCTGTATTTTGGGATTTTCTCCCATTCTTCTCTGTCAGCTTCGATGAGGAGCGTCGCTGCACAGCTATTTTCAGGTCTCTCCAGAGATGTACGATCAGGTTCAAGACCAGGCTCTGGCTGGGACACTCAAGGACATTCAGACATTTGTCCCGAAGCCACTCCTGCGTGGTCTTAGCTGTGTGCTTAGGGTCGTTGTCCTGTTGGAAGGTGACGCGTCGCCCCAGTCTGAGGTCCTGCTCACTCTGTAGCAGGTTTTCATCAAGGATCTCTCTGTACTTTGCTCCGTTCATCTTTGCCTCGATCCTGACTAGTCTCCCAGTCCCTGTCGCTGAAAAACGTCTCCACAGCATGATGCTGCCACCACCATGCTTCACGGTAGGGATGGTGGCAGGTTTCCTCCAGACGGGACGCTTGGCAATCTGGCCAAAGAGTTTTTTGGAACCCTTCCCCATATCTGTGCCTCGACATGATCCTGTCTTGGAGCTCTACAGACAATTCCTTCCACCTTATGGCCTGCTTTTTGCTCTAACATGTACTGTTAACTGTGGGACCTTATATAGACAGGTGTGTGCCTTTCCAAATCATGTCCAATCAATTTAATTTACCACAGGTGGACTCCAATCAAGTTGTAGAAACATCTCAAGGATGATCAATGGAAACAGGATGGACCTGAGCTCAATTTCGTGTCTCATAGCAAAGGGTCTGAATACTTATGTAAATAAGGTATTTCTGCTTACATTTTTTATACATTTCTAAAAACCTGTTTCTGCTTTGTCATTATGGGGTATTGCGTGTAGTTTGATGAGGGAAAACATAATGTAATACATTTTAGAATAAGGCTGTAAAGTAACAAAATGTGGAAAAATTCAAGGGGTCTGAATACTTTCCGAATGCACTGTAGTTGAGTACCCCTGCCATAGATGATATGTAGGCAGTTTTGTGGGAGTGGGGGGGGGGGGGGGGGGTGGGGGAGGTGGGTTGCAGTGTGTGTGTGTGCTTGCGTGCGTGCATGCGTGCATGTGTGTGTGTGGATGCATGAGTGTGTTCATGTGTTCGTGCATTTGTGATTGCGTGCATGCATGTGTGTATTTAGGATGGATGGGAGGGTAGGTCACTGAACATGTCAGCATGACCAGTAGGAAGTGGCTCACATGTTCACCACTCTGGCCTAGGGGTTTGTGGGGAATTGAGTAGGTTACTGCTGCTTGACTGTCACCAATAGGTTTATAATGAGTTGATTTATTGGGAACGCACCACTTTAAAAAAAAAATATATATATATATATATATATATATATATAGATATATACAATTAAACTAAGCATGTAGGTCCATAAGCCACAATCCCATTACTATTATTACAATCATTACTGTCATTACTATCATCTATTGTTTAAGGTCAGTTTTGGAAAGGGTAAAGACAGATGAGTTTGCTGGCCAATCAAAACACA
The DNA here is from genome assembly GCF_002021735.2 of Oncorhynchus kisutch. NCBI lineage: Eukaryota > Metazoa > Chordata > Actinopteri > Salmoniformes > Salmonidae > Oncorhynchus > Oncorhynchus kisutch. The sequence goes on along the minus strand of NC_034185.2, from coordinate 12,549,240 downwards.
TTGGCGACTGTAGCTTCTTTGGCTGGCTTTACATTGATCTGACTGAGCTGCTGGAGGGTAAGGAAACAGGAGTCAGACCTGACTGAGCTGCTGGAGGGTAAGGAAACAGGAGTCAGACCTGACTGAGCTGCTGGAGGGTAAGGAAACAGGAGTCAGACCTGACTGAGCTGCTGGAGGGTAAGGAAACAGGAGTCAGACCTGACTGAGCTGCTGGAGGGTAAGGAAACAGGAGGAGTCAGACCTGACTGAGCTGCTGGAGGGTAAGAAAACAGGAGTCAGACCTGACTGAGCTGCTGGAGGGTAAGGAAACAGGAGTCAGACCTGACTGAGCTGCTGGAGGGTAAGGAAACAGGAGGAGTCAGACCTGACTGAGCTGCTGGAGGGTAAGGAAACAGGAGGAGTCAGACCGGACTGAGCTACTGGAGGGTAAGGAAACAGGAGTCAGACCTGACTGAGCTGCTGGAGGGTAAGGAAACAGGAGGAGTCAGACCTGACTGAGCTGCTGGAGGGTAAGGAAACAGGAGGAGTCAGACCTGACTGAGCTGCTGGAGGGTAAGGAAACAGGAGGAGTCAGACCTGACTGAGCTGCTGGAGGGTAAGGAAACAGGAGGAGTCAGACCTGACTGAGCTGCTGGAGGGTAAGGAAACAGGAGGAGTCAGACCTGACTGAGCTGCTGGAGGGTAAGGAAACAGGAGGAGTCAGACCTGACTGAGCTAGACGTGACAGATCAATAAGACCATAAGATGGATCACTATGTCTGTGATGTGGTTGTCTCACCTAGCTATCTTAAGATGAATGCACTAACTTTAAATCGCTCTGGATAAGAGTGTCTGCTGAAGAGAAACCAACTTACAGGCAAACACACACTCTACACACACACACACTGTACACACACACACACTCTACACAAAAGGCAGGAGGCCTCTTGCCTTTTGGTAGGCCGTCATTGTAAATAAGAATTTGTTCTTAACTGACTTGCCTAGTTAAATAAAGGTCAAATAAAAAATACAGACTCTACACATACAGACTCTACACATACAGACTCTACACATACAGACTCTATACATACAGACTCTACACATACAGACTCTACACATACAGACTCTACACATACAGACTCTATACATACAGACTCTACACATACAGACTCTATACATACAGACTCTACACATACAGACTCTATACATACAGACTCTATACATACAGACTCTATACATACAGACTCTACACATACAGACTCTATACATACAGACTCTACACATACAGACTCTATACATACAGACTCTACACATACAGACTCTATACATACAGACTCTACACATACAGACTCTACACATACAGACTCTACACATACAGACTCTACACATACAGACTCTATACATACAGACTCTATACATACAGACTCTATACATACAGACTCTACACATACAGACTCTATACATACAGACTCTATACATACAGACTCTACACATACAGACTCTACACATACAGACTCTACACATACAGACTCTATACATACAGACTCTATACATACAGACTCTACACATACAGACTCTACACATACAGACTCTACACATACAGACTCTACACATACAGACTCTACACATACAGACTCTACACATACAGACTCTACACATACAGACTCTACTACATACAGACTCTATACATACAGACTCTACATACAGACTCTATACATACAGACTCTACACATACAGACTCTACACATACAGACTCTACACATACAGACTCTACACATACAGACTCTAGAACCCTGACTGCACTGGCACACAACGTTCTAACACTCTAGAACCCTGACTGCACAGGCACACAACGTTCTAACACTCTAGAACCCTGACTGCACAAGAAAACAATGTTCTTCTGCCATGTACCTTCTTTTAAAATGACAACACAATTTGGTTATGCTGTCGTTAGTAAAAAAAAAAAGTAAAAAAAGTAACCGTGGTAACAGTGATGATGCACTCTGGTGGTTGTTATTGTCCAAGGTCTTCCGTTTCCAGGACTCCCAGAGGAGATGAATGTGTGTGTATGCGACTGGGGCTTTAGCCCCTGGTGAGGAAGAGGAAGTGCTAAATGCTCCATTTCCTCCTCTCGACAGCTGTGGTCAGACAAAGTCCAGAACAGGACATCACTGAGATGTGTGTGAGGGCTGGAGGTAGTAAGAGTAGAAAGTGCACAGGCACACACACACACACACACACACACGTTTTATTGTCACACTTCAATGCTCTAATCCCCTCTTTATCTCTCTTCACCCTTCTATTGCCTTTCCCCTTCCACCACCACTCTTTTTTCCTCTCTCTTTCTTTCTTTCTTTCTTTCTTTCTTTCTTTCTTTCTTTCTTTCTTTCTTTCTTTCTTTCTTTCTTTCTTTCTTTCTTTCTTTCTCTCTCTCCTTTACACTTTCTCTGGGAATAGGAACCTAAGTCCCTCTTTCTCATTCCTCCGCCTTTTTCTAGCCCTCCCACTGCATTTATCCTTCCACCGCTCTCTAATTCTCTCTCCCTTTCTCTCCTTTCCTCTTTTTTTCTGAGAATAAAGGTACCGGCTCTTTCCTTCACCATTTTTTTAGGAACAGGAGCCTATAACCAGGAATAAAACCTTATAACCAGGAATATGATCTTATAACCAGGAATAGGATCTTATAAACAGGAATAGGATCCTATAAACAGGAATAGGACCATATAGCCAGGAATAATATCTTATAACCAGGAATAGGATCTTATAACCAGGAACAGGAGCCTATAACCAATAACGAGTGCACTCTGGGGTTCAAAGTAAGACAGAGTCCCACTGACCTCCAGAGCGTATTAAGAAACTCTCATACCTCCCTCATTCACCAACACCCCTCCCCACCCAGCCCTATTACTTCTTAAAGAAAACCCTACTACCTCCCCTCCTTGCCCCGCCCACCCGCTGTGCTGTGGTTGGCTCCCTTTGATCTGCCCAGCGCTTTAATTGGGAGGAAGTGAAGTGTGGGGCCAGTGAGGTCACCATTACCCCTGACCCCTCTCATTGACCACTCCGAATGTCATTAGGGAGTAAGATGGTTCTCACGGCGACTGGGGGAGAGCGGGGGGGGGGGCAGAGGAAGGAAACAGGATGACAGTTAGGTAGGGATAAAGATTTGTCGTAAAATGTAATGCAACACACACTCAAATATTGTAGCAAAAATATTGTAGCAAAAGACTAGCAAACATTGCGTTTGAGCATGGTTGTTAAGTAGTTTATTGGCAACTGTATGTAGAATAAATATTGTAATCGGTGTCCTTACTGACAGATGTGAGTCACCAGAATAAAGTTAAATGGGTGTGCACATGCACACACAAACAGACCTTCTGGTATCCTGTTTCCCGAGCCAGGTCACACCAGATTACTGCAGTATTAGTTTGTCCAAGTCCAAGAAGCCTTCAAAACTGTCCACTAGGGGCAACATAAGCGCCTACTAACGTCTAGTAGCTTGTGGCTTCCTAGGGAGTTGTGGATGGGGATAGAGGAAAGGCTTGAGTCGCGAGCTACGGCTCTGAGGAACATTGGTTCAATCTCAGTGCTAGGCAAACCGCGAGCTACAGCTCTGAGGAACGTTGGTTCAATCTCAGTGCTAGGCAAACCACGAGCTACGGCTCTGAGGAACGTTGGTTCAATCTCAGTGCTAGGCAAACCACGAGCTACAGCTCTGAGGAACATTGGTTCAATCTCAGTGCTAGGCAAACCGCGAGCTACAGCTCTTAGGAACGTTGGTTCAATCTCAGTGCTAGGCAAACCACGAGCTACAGCTCTGAGGAACGTTGGTTCAATCTCAGTGCTAGGCTAACCGCGAGCTACAGCTCTGAGGAACGTTGGTTCAATCTCAGTGCTAGGCAAACCGCGAGCTATGGCTCTGAGGAACGTTGGTTCAATCTCAGTGCTAGGCAAACCGTGAGCTACAGCTCTGAGGAACGTTGGTTCAATCTCAGCGCTAGGCAAACCACGAGCTACGGCTCTGAGGAACGTTGGTTCAATCTCAGCGCTAGGCAAACCGCGAGCTACAGCTCTGAGGAACGTTGGTTCAATCTCAGAGCTAGGCAAACCACGAGCTACAGCTCTGAGGAACATGGGTTCAATCTCTGCGCTGGGCAAACCACGAGCTAAGGCTCTGAGGAACGTTAGTTCAATCTCAGCGCTAGGCAAACCACGAGCTAGAGCTCTGAGGAACATGGGTTCAATCTCAGTGCTAGGCAAACCACGAGCTACAGCTCTGAGGAACGTTGGTTCAATTTCAGTGCTAGGCAAACCGCGAGCTACAGCTCTGAGGAACGTTAGTTCAATCTCAGTGCTAGGCAAACCACGAGCTACGGCTCTGAGGAACGTTGGTTCAATCTCAGTGCTAGGCAAACCACGAGCTACAGCTCTGAGGAACGTTGGTTCAATCTCAGTGCTAGGCAAACCGCGAGCTACAGCTCTGAGGAACGTTGGTTCAATCTCAGTGCTAGGCAAACCGCGAGCTACGGCTCTGAGGAACGTTGGTTCAATCTCAGTGCTAGGCAAACCACGAGCTAAGGCTCTGAGGAACGCTAGTTCAATCTCAGCGCTAGGCAAACCACGAGCTAGAGCTCTGAGGAACATGGGTTCAATCTCAGTGCTAGGCAAACCACGAGCTACAGCTCTGAGGAACGTTGGTTCAATCTCAGTGCTAGGCAAACCGCGAGCTACAGCTCTGAGGAACGTTAGTTCAATCTCAGTGCTAGGCAAACCACGAGCTACAGCTCTGAGGAACGTTGGTTCAATCTCAGTGCTAGGCAAACCACGAGCTACAGCTCTGAGGAACGTTGGTTCAATCTCAGTGCTAGGCAAACCGCGAGCTACAGCTCTGAGGAACGTTGGTTCAATCTCAGTGCTAGGCAAACCGCGAGCTATGGCTCTGAGGAACGTTGGTTCAATCTCAGTGCTAGGCAAACCGTGAGCTACAGCTCTGAGGAACGTTGGTTCAATCTCAGTGCTAGGCAAACCACGAGCTACAGCTCTGGGGAATGTTGGTTCAATCCCAGTGCTAGGCAAACCACGAGCTACAGCTCTGAGGAACGTTGGTTCAATCTCAGTGCTAGGCAAACCGCGAGCTACAGCTCTGAGGAACGTTGGCTCAATCTCAGTGCTAGGCAAACCGCGAGTTATGGCTCTGAGGAATGTTGGTTCAATCTCAGTGCTAGGCAAACCGTGAGCTACAGCTCTGAGGAACGTTGGTTCAATCTCAGTGCTAGGCAAACCACGAGCTACGGCTCTGAGGAACGTTGGTTCAATCTCAGCGCTAGGCAAACCGCGAGCTACAGCTCTGAGGAACGTTGGTTCAATCTCAGAGCTAGGCAAACCGCGAGCTACAGCTCTGAGGAACGTTGGTTCAATCTCAGTGCTAGGCAAACCACGAGCTACAGCTCTGGGGAACGTTGGTTCAATCCCAGTGCTAGGCAAACCACGAGCTACATCTCTGAGGAACATGGGTTCAATCTCAGCGCTAGGCAAACCACGAGCTACAGCTCTGAGGAACGTTGGTTCAATCTCAGCGCTGGGCAAACCACGAGCTACAGCTCTGAGGAACATGGGTTCAATCTCAGCGCTGGGCAAACCACGAGCTACAGCTCTGAGGAACGTTGGTTCAATCCCAGTGCAAGGTACTTTGTTTTAACCCTGTCCCAAAACTTAACCCTTAACTTAAGCAGTTGGGATTAATGCCTAAACTTATCCATCAAGTTTTGACATTTCCCCGGACAAACGTTGAATACTGAAGTCAGACCATGAGATCTTGTTGGTTTCCCTGAGGACAATGTAAGGGGACCAAGACCAAGGATGTGTGTCTGCCTGATCTCCTTTACTCCTTTGCCTCCCGCGAGGAGAGAAAGAACAGGGGGAGGTTTAAGCATTACACACATCAAAGACACGCTGGGATATTTCACTTTGGATAGGGGGTAAGAACCCATCAAACGACACCATCCCCTCCCTCCCCTTTCCCCCTCCACCCTTCCCTTGTCCCGTCTCCCCTCACTCTGCATAGTGTTAGCCGAAATTAAGCGGGTGGGTATGAGAAATCCATATATCTGACGTGTAAAAGTCTACTCTTTGACAGTTCAAAGGCATCGCTAAAAATGGGGCGGATGAATGATTTAATATATGTTGAAATATATGCGGCAACTCTTCCCCTCAATATGCATTAACCGCAATGTATTGGGTTAATGCATCGCCTATCTCTTTATGACCAAGTCGCTGGTTGTCTTGTCTTGTCTTCATGTATATGCCGTGGGTGTGTTAGCCGTGTTCAGGTGTGTGCAGGTGTTAACAGAGGAGAAAAGTGGATGATTTATATGAGTCCATATAAGGAGGGAGGCTTCCGCACAATCAAAATGTCAGACAGGGAGAGAGTGAGAGTGTGCAATGATCCATGTGTGTGCTCACCTCTCTGTGTGTGTGTGTGTGTGTGTGTGTGTGTGTGTGTGTGTGTGTGTGTGTGTGTGTGTGTGTGTGTGTGTGTGTGTGTGTGTGTGTGTGTGTGTGTGTGTGTGTGTGTGTGTGTGTGTGTGTGTGTGTGTGTGTGTGTGTGTACATGTGCCTGTGTGTGTGTGCATGTGTGTGTGCCTGTGTGTGTGTGCCTGTGTGTATGCCTGTGTGTGTCCCCAAAAACATGCTTGCTTTGCTGTGTGTGTGTCTCAGTGTCTGGTACTGGCAGGCTTCCAAAGAGATGATTTATGGTGGATTAGGCTAATCCCTACCTGCTCTGCTCCCTTGGCTGTCTCTAGGTGATCTACGGGGGGGGGGAGAGGATAGAAGAAGTGCCAGGAAACCACCAAGGGACAGACAATATCCTGCTGAATCAGGCTTTACATTGTAATGGTACCTGGGCATATTATGAAATGTTAAGTGTGTAGACATACAAGAAGGTCAATGTCTTTAGTTCTAAAACTAACGGGGACGAGAAGAAGAGGAGAGTAAAGATGAGATGAGACAATAACAGAAAAGACAAGAAGAGAAGAGACTAAACAAGATGAGAAAAGAAGAGGTGAGACTAAACAGGATGAGAAGAGGTGAGACTAAACAAGATGAGAAGAGGTGAGACTAAACAACATGAGAAAAGAAGAGGCGAGACTAAACAGGATGAGAAGAGGTGAGAAGAGGTGAGACTAAACAAGATGAGAAAAGAAGAGGTGAGACTAAACAGAATGAGAAGAGGTGAGACTAAACAAGATGAGAAAATAAGAGGTGAGACTAAACAGAATGAGAAGAGGTGAGACTAAACAAGATAAGAAGAGGTGAGACTAAACAAGATGAGAAAAGAAGAGGTGAGACTAAACAGAATGAGAAGAGCTGAGACTAAACAAGATTAGAAAAGAAGAGGTGAGACTAAACAGAATGAGAAGAGGTGAGACTAAACAAGATGAGAAGAGGCAAGACTAAACAAGAAGAGAAGAGGCGAGACTAAACAAGATGAAAAGGCAAGACTAAACAAGATGAGAAGATGTGAGACTAAACAAGATGAGAAGAGGTGAGACTAAACAAGATGAGAAGAGGCGAGACTAAACAAGATGAGAAGAGGTGGGACAAAACAAGATGAGGAGTAGAGGTGAGACTAAACAAGATGAGAAGAGGTGAGACTAAACAAGATGAGAAGAGATTAAACAAGATGAGAAGAGATTAAACAAGATGAGAAGAGACTAAACAAGATGAGAAGAGACTAAACCAGATGAGAAGAGTCTAAACAAGTTGAGAAGAGACTAAACAAGACGAGAAGAGTCTCTAACACATGCACATACGCAATCATAATTTATTTTTTACCCTATCTCTCTCTATCTCTCTCTTTCTCTCTGAATGTAATTTGCTATATTCGTGATTTTGTTGCAATAAAGAACATTTAATTTTCCCTTAGGCGTTCAAATACTGAGCCTGTAGAAAGTGAGTTTCCGGTTCACACACCTATGTGTCTCTCCTTCCTTCCCTGCGGCACCACAGTCTTTATTCTCCTGCAGGAGATAATGGCCCTGAGTTCTCTGAGTTCTCTGCTAATGCCTTAGTTGGTGTGTGTTTGATCCCGATAAGCACCGATACCAGAGAACGAACACACACACACACAAACACACAAATACGCAGACACACCTACACACCTACAGTTGAAGTCGGAAGTTTACATACACCTTAGCCAAATACATTTAATCCTAGTAAAAATCCCCTGTCTTCGGGTCAGTTAGGATCACCACTTTATTTTAAGAATGTGAAATGTCAGAATAATAGTAGAGATAATTATTTATTTCATCACATTCTCAGTGGGTCAGAAGTTTACATACACTCAATTGGTATTTGGTAGAATTGTACAACTGGCAACCTCATGAGGATCCTAATAACACTGTACAACTGGCAACCTCATGGGGATCCTAATAACACTGTACAACTGGCAACCTCATGGGGATCCTAATAACACTGTACAACTGGCAACCTCATGGGGATCCTAATAACACTGTACAACTTGCAACCTCATGGGGATCCTAATAACACTGTACAACTGGCAACCTCATGGGGATCCTAATAACACTGTACAACTGGCAACCTCATGGGGATCCTAATAACAGAAAATAAATATCTAAGGCAACAAGAGCCTGACTCCTGACATTTTACCCTTTAACCCCTGATGACCTCTGGGTCGCGAGATCCGCCTGACAGGTGTGCCGTTACCGTGGACAACTGCTCACCTGCCACAGGTGAGAGCCTTCCCTTTAGTAAAGACAGGGATAGTCCTTTTACCCCCCCCCCCCCCCACACACACACACACCTCCTCTCACCCCCTGCTCTTCCAGCAGACACACCTCAACACACACACACCTTCACACACCTCCGCTCACCCCCTGCTCTCCCGGCAGACACACCTCAACACACACACACCTCCGCTCACCCCCTGCTCTTCCAGCAGACACACCTCAACACCCACACACCTCCTCTCACCCCTGCTCTCCCGGCAGACACACCTCAACACCCACACACCTCCGCTCACCCCCTGCTCTCCCGGCAGACACACCTCAACACCCACACACCTCCGCTCACCCCCTGCTCTCCCGGCAGACACACCTCAACACCCACACACCTCCGCTCACCCCCTGCTCTCCCGGCAGACACACCTCAACACACACACACCTCCTCTCACCCCCTGCTCTCCCGGCAGACACACCTCAACACCCACACACCTCGTCTCACCCCCTGCTCTCTCGGCAGACACACCTCAACACCCACACACCTCCTCTCACCCCCTGCTCTCCCGGCAGACACACCTCAACACCCACACACCTCCGCTCACCCCCTGCTCTCCCGGCAGACACACCTCAACACCCACACACCTCCTCTCACCCCCTGCTCTCCCGGCAGACACACCTCAACACCCACACACCTCCTCTCACCCCCTGCTCTCCCGGCAGACACACCTCAACACCCACACAACTCCTCTCACCCCCTGCTCTCCCGGCAGACACACCTCAACACACACACACCTCCTCTCACCCCCTGCTCTCCCGGCAGACACACCTCAACACCCACACACCTCCTCTCACCCCCTGCTCTCCCGGCAGACACACCTCAACACACACACACCTCCTCTCACCCCCTGCTCTCCCGGCAGACACACCTCAACACCCACACACCTCCTCTCACCCCCTGCTCTCCCGGCAGACACACCTCAACACCCACACACCTCCTCTCACCCCCTGCTCTCCCGGCAGACACACCTCAACACCCACACACCTCCGCTCACCCCCTGCTCTCCCGGCAGACACACCTCAACACACACACACCTCCTCTCACCCCCTGCTCTCCCGGCAGACACACCTCAACACCCACACACCTCCTCTCACCCCCTGCTCTCCCGGCAGACACACCTCAACACACACACACCTCCTCTCACCCCCTGCTCTCCCGGCAGACACACCTCAACACCCACACACCTCCGCTCACCCCCTGCTCTCCCGGCAGACACACCTCAACACACACACACCTCCTCTCACCCCCTGCTCTCCCGGCAGACACACCTCAACACCCGATACTGTTGAGCTGTGCTTTTCTTTTCATCTCTGTGTCTCTTCTGTTTCTTTTATTTCCCTTTCTTTTTCTTTCTCTCTTTTAATGAACCGCCTTGAGGGCCGTGGAGACAAATCACAGCTCTGAACTCGGTTGGCGCTTCTTTTGTTCCTTTGTACTTTTATGAGATAAAAACACAATGACTTATCATGTTAAGGGATGGAAACGCTGCTCTAAACTTTGGCACCCACGCACGCGCGCACACACACACGGCATGGATCAAACGGTTTGTTTGGAATCATTAACAGCTGGTTGTGTAGCTGCACTCATTGTCCTCTCTTGTGTACACAAACACAGGAGAACTAACCTTGTGGTGACAAACACAGGAGAACTAACCTTGTGGTGACAAACACAGGAGAACTAACCTTGTGGTGACAAACAATTCAGTTCCATTCAAAATCATATTTTCCCTTAACCCTAACCCCAAAACCTAACCTTAACCCTAACCCCAAAACCTAACCTTAACCCTAACCCCAAAACCTAACCTTAACCCTAACCCCAAAACCTAACCTTAACCCTAACCCCAACAGCTAACCTTAACTCTAACCATGGTTGCTTACCCTAACCCTAACCCTTAACCCCAAAACCTAACCTTAACCCTAACCCCAAAACCTAACCTTAACCCTAACCCCAAAACCTAACCTTAAAACTAACCCTAGCACCTAACCATAAACCTAACCCTAATTCTAAATCTAACCCGAATTCTAACCCTAAAACAAATTCTAACACTAATTCGAAACCTGACACTAATTCTAACCCTAACACTAATTCTAAACTTGAGACTAAACCCCCTAGAAATAGCATACACACAAACTATCAAAATGTCCCCAGTTGGTCAAATGTTTATTTGTTTACTCTTCTTGTGGGCACTTCTGTTAAACACGTACACACACACACACACACGCACGCACGCACGCACGCACGCACGCACACACACACACACACACACACACACACACACACACACACACACACACACACACACACACACACACACACACACACACACACACACACACACACACACACACACACACACACACACAAACTCAATGACTCTGGGAAACAGTAGTGGATATCTGTGTTGCTAAATTTAGGCCAGTTCCTAAGTGGGTCTCACTCAGCCTATTGTGTCTACAACACACACACAAATACACACACACACACACACACACACGCACACACAGTCCATTTGAGTGTTAATCATTAGGTGAAGGGCCCATTTGGTGTGGTGGGAAAACACAGGCAGTGGTTGCTTAAGTGGGTCCTAACTGGGTCAGAGGTGCCAAGGGTGTGAGAGAGAATTCTACAGAAGTAGAATGAGTTATACAAATAAAGTAAAACAATACACTAGATTTTATATCTGTAATGTGGATGCCAAATATACAAATATAATTGACTTCCAGGCCCACACTTTCTATTATCCAAATATCAGAGGTGTGCAAGGATGTGAATTGTGTGTCCGTGCATGTGTCCATGTGTGCGTTTGTGCCTTGGTCTTTAGTGTCTGTGCACCAGTGTGTTGTCTCTGTGTATACTCCTGTATGCACGTTTGATTGACAGCAGAGTCACGGCTGAGTGACTCAGTGGGCTGACTGACTTAGTGGGCTGAGTGACTTTGTGAGCGGTGAATCATTGTGACAATAGACTCTGCCACTAGACTTCTGTGGATGGTTCCTCTGAGCTCTCTAACCTTTGACCCCTAGCGAACCATAGACATCCTCAGACAATACCAGAGGAGACTTACATGTCTCCAGGTCCTCCCAGCCCTTCTGATCAGGACAGAATAAGAGAAGAAGAGTGTTCTTTCCTGACCCTGATGCTATGCTAATCAGGCCAGTGATAATGCAGGTGTAACCATAGAAACGTGGAGGAGGAAGGACAGGGTGTGAAGGGTTAATCGGGGTAGGGCAGATGCGGTGTAAAGTTGTCAGGGATGGATGCTTCGGGGGGTTAAACTAGAGAGGGGTCTAAACCACAGGTATGTGTGTGTGCGTGTGTGTGTGTGTGTGTGCATGAGTGGAGCCGGTCCTGTAATGTGTATGTGTGTGTGTGTGTGTGTGTGTGTGTGTGTGTGTGTGTGTGTGTGTGTGTGTGTGTGTGTGTGTGTGTGTGTGTGTGTGTGTGTGTGTGGAGCCGGCCCTGTAATGTGTGTGTATGTGTGCATGCGTGCGTACGTGCAAGTGTGTGTGTGTCCGTACGTGCACACACGTGCATTTGCTCACTTGGCTGTTCCATGCTGAAAGACACAGGGTCCACAAACCTTTACCCGTATATATACAGTACCAGTAATGTCTTCAATAGTATTTTACAATGTAGAAAATAGTCAAAACAAAGATAAAACCCTTGAATGAGTAGGTGTGTCCAAACTTATGACTGGTACCGTATATGTACATACATTGTATGTACAGTGCCTCCAGACTCGATTTATAGGTCCTCAAACATCTAACCACCTCATAACACTGCATCAACGTCGTATAAAAGGTTTTGCCTCTATATTTCTCGGCTTTGGTGGCCGTGTGTGTGTGTGTGTGTGTATGTGTGTGTGTGTGTGTGTGTGTGTGTGTGTGTGTGTGTGTGTGTGTGTGTGTGTGTGTGTGTGTGTGTGTGTGTGTGTGTGTGTGTGTGCGTGCGTGCGTGCGTGTGTGTGCTCAGAGCAAACTTATTCCTCCAGTTGGAATCTGCTCTGTCCACAGTAGATGCTTTTAAAGGCCTCGGCTGCAGACTGGAGACTGAGACAGGGAAATAGGCCTCCACCTGCAGTATTGACACAGTGACTAGCTGGTTTCTTATCACAGAGAGAACCACACAGGTTATGAATACCTACATGGTCCTCCACTGAAAAGACGGAAAGGTAACGGAGAAGGTTATTGGGTCAGAGAGTAGACTACGAAAGAGGTTTCACTTGAAAAAGAGATGTCCATCTCTTGAAGTCGATGTGACTTCCCAGGTTAAATAATGGAGGTGAGAAAGAAGACTTGTAGGATTATATGGAAGACAAAAGGAGAAAATAACACGGTTGACACTCTTAAGGCGACATTTTCCCCTCGCAAACACACCTGCGCTGTGAGCAAACGCACCGTAGCGTCTTAAATATACGGGATGATGAGTGAAATTATAATCTGCAGGGCCATTTATGTTGTAACTTCACAGCGAACACAATGCAATTTGCGAGGTACAATATCATACCTTATTTCAAATGTAGCGCACTCCTTTTTCAAGGGGAAATGTACCCCTTTGAATAAAAACAACTAAACGTTTTATTATATTTCAGACATTCCTGAAAGCCCTCCTTCTCTACTACAAAGGGCAGACTAACAGAACCGAATGACTAAACTTTTACTGGGAGTCCCTGGTTCTTTTCACCTGCTTGAGACGGTCACAGAGGTCAAATACAACAAGGCCGACAACTGATTGACAGGCTAAGAGACTGCTACTTTTTCTGCCTTAAAAAGGTATTTTAAAAAGACGTAAATCTGCAAACACTGTAGAAACACACCCAACACACATTCTCTTAGAATGCAAGTGTTTATACAGCGACGAAGGTGTTAGATTACAGTGAAGTGGATTGGTTCCAAAGCACAGCCTGCTCACTATCTTCCTTTAATTGCTGATTACACGGCAGGCTTTGAAGGCGGCTTTAATTGCCACAGCGATCGGCCACTTCAGACAGGGACACTTTTCTTCCCCTTTTATTGATTTCTACTCTCATGACACCAATAAAACCGCCCACTACATCCCCACTCCCTTTCACTTTCTCTCTCTCTCTCTCTCTCTGTCTGTCTCTCTCTCTCTCTCTCTCAAATGGCTTTATTGGCATGGGAAACATATGTTGCCAAAGCAAGTGAAATAGACAATAAACTAAATGTAAATGAACAAGGGAAATAAATAATTAGAAATGAACAGTAAATATTACACTCACAAAAGTTTTAAAGGAATATAGACATGTCCAATGTTATTATTGGCTATGTACAGTATTGTAACAATGTGCAAATAGTTATAGTTGAAGTAAATCACTGAAGAAAGGGAAAATTAATAAACAGATAAATATATGTTGTATTTACAATGGTGTTTGTTCTTCACTGGTTGCCCTTGTGGCAACAGGTCACACATCTTGCTGATGTGATGGCACACTGTGGTATTTCACCTAACAGATATGGGAGTTTATCAGGATTGGATTTGTTTTCAAATTCTTTGTCGGTCTTTGTAATCTGAAGGAAATATGTGTCTTTAATATGGTCATACATTTGGCAGGAGGTTAGGAACTCAGGCCATCGGGCCCCCGAGTGGTGTAGTGGTCTATAAGGCACTGCATCTCAGTGCTAGAGGCGTCACTACAGACACCTTGGTTCGAGTCCAGGCTGTATCACAGGCCATGATTGGGACTCCCATAGGGTGGCGCACAATTGGCCCAGCGTCGTGCGGGTTTGGCCGGTGTTGGCCCTCTTTGTGAATAAGAATTTGTTCCTAACTGACTTGCCTATTAAATAAAAAAATAGGAAGTGCAGCTTGTTTTACATTTCATTTTGTGGCCATTTTGTCTTCTCTTCTCAGATTCACAAAACCTTGTTAAGAAGAAATGTATTCTTAACTCTCAACTAATGTATGAAGAAAGTTAAGCAAAGTTGCTATACGTCAAAAAGCTTCTTGGAAATGTTCTTGCTTTATTTCTTATGTTTCTCCAAAGACAAAAAGTTAAGAAGAAATTACATTCTGGAAAATAAAGTTAGTGGATTTGTTCTTGGAAATGTTTTTAATTCCAGGATAGATTAACCCTTGTCTTAAACTCGGGGCAGTGAGAGAAAAAGCTAAAGAAAGCTTAATGTTTAATTCACTCACAAACTTCATCTGAAAGTTTCAGCATTGATTATTTTAAACCCAAGAACAATTTAGAACAGTAACGTCAGAACAAAATCGCAGGACGGAATATGCTAATATGACTGGCATTGCTAGCTAGATAGCTAGTTAAATCGGTTGCCTAGCGACAATCATCTTAAAAAGATAGTTAAGAAATTTGTAAGAAGATATTTGAGAAGTTAGTAAGAAAATCATTCAATCTTAAGATATTGTTGACGAATTGCACTTAAGAACTGTCTTATGAAGCTTATTAAGCTTTTGCGTAAGAAGTGTTTTGTGAATCTGGGCCCAGGTCTGCTTATGGCTGCCTCTCTCGATAGCAAGGACATGTACACGTGTCTGTACATAGTCAAAGCTTTTCTTAATTATGGGTCCGTCACAGTGGTCAGGTATTTTGATACTGTGTTCTCTCTGTTTGGGGCCTAATAACTTTCCAGTTTGGTCTGTTTTTTGTGGATTCTTTCCAATGTGTCAAGTAATTATCTTTTTGTTTTCTCCTGATTTGGTTGGGTCTAATTGTGTTGCTGTCCTGGGGCTCTGTGGGGTCTGCTTGTGTTTAAGTCCCTCTCTGTGGGGTCTGGTTGTGTTTAAGTCCCTCTCTGTGGGTGAGGGCATTGTTATGGAAGGGTTGAGAAAGGGTCACTTCCTTTCAAGTGGTTCTAGAATTTAATTCTTGTTCTTTTCTGGATTTGGACAATTACAGGGAATCGTCCTAATGCTGCTCTGCATGCATTATGTGGTGTTTCACATAGTACACAGAGGATGTTATTGCATCAATCGGCTTGCAAATTCTCAATTTGGTGTTTGTCCCATTTTGTGACTTCTTGATTGGTGAGTGGATCCCCGGCCTTCACAGCTATACAGTGCAATGGGTTCTATAACTGGTTCAAGTATTTTTAGACAGATCCTAATTGGGTTGTCAAATCTTATGTTCCTTTTGATGGCGTAAAGGACCTTCTTGCCTTGTTGTCAGATCATTCACAGCTTTTTGGAAGTTACTTGTGGTGCTGATATTTAGGCTGAGGTCGGTATGGTTTTTGTGTGCTCTAGGGCAGCAGTGTCTGAGTGGAATTTGTATTTGTGGTCCTGGCAACTGGACCTTTTTTGGAACACCATTATTTTTGTCTTACTGAGATAGATATACTGTCAAGGCCCAGGTCTGAAAGAATCTGTGCAGACGATCTAGGTGCTGCTGTAGGCCTTCCTTGGTTGGTGACAGATCATCATCAATGTCACGCCCTGACCATAGAGAGCAGTTTATTCTCTGTGTTGGTTAGGTCAGGGTGTGATTAAGGGTGGGTTATCTAGGGGAATTATATGTCTATGTGGGCCTGGTATGGTTCCCAATCAGAGGCAGCTGTTTATCGTTGTCTCTGATTGGGGATCAGATTTAGGCTTTGTGGGATCTTGTCTAGGTATAGTTGCCAGTTGTAACGGCGTTCTTCGTTTGTTGAAAGAGAGTCGGACCGAAATGCAGCGTGGTGGTTACTCATGACTTTAATGAAAAAAGTGACACATGAAATAACTAATAAATACAAAAACAACAAACGGAACGTGAAACTTATTACAGCCTATCTGGTGACACTACACAGAGACAGGAACAATCACCCACGAAATACAAAGCGAACTCAGGCTACCTAAATACGGTTCCCAATCAGAGGCAACGAGAAGCACCTGACTCTGATCGAGAACCGCCTCAGGCAGCCAAGCCTACACTCGACACACCCCTAATCAACCACAATCCCAATGCCTACAAAAAAAACAATACGACAACACAATAACCCATGTCACACCCTGGCCTGAACAAATAATTAAAGAAAACACAAAATACTAAGACCAAGGCGTGACACCAGTGACCATTATATGAGCTTCACATTTCGTTTGTTCGCGTTATTGTTTTTGTTCTTTGAGTTTTCTCTTCCTAATAAAATGGATGGAAACATACCACGCTGCATCTTGGTCCTATCATTATGACGAACGTGACAATCAAACAGTAAACATTTGACTTCATATTCTAGTAGGGTGAGGCCGGGTTCTGCAGAATGTTCTAGTACCCTTGCCATTTTGTTGATACAGTGGGGCAAAAAAGTATTTAGTCAGCCAACAATTATGCAAGTTCTCCCACTTAAAAAGATGAGAGAGGCCTGTAATTTTCATCATAGGTACACTTCAACTATGACAGACAAAATCAGGGGAAAAAATCCAGAAAATCACATTGTAGGATTTTTTATGAATTTATTTGCAAATTATGGTAGAAAATAAGTATTTGGTCACCTACAAACAAGCAAGATTTCTGGCTCTCACAGACCTGCAGCCCTGTACAGGGATCAACATCAGCGGAAATCAGCGGAAATTTCAGAGTGACAACTAATAGTACTCGATACAACTCAAACTTTCATTAAAACACACATGCAGGGTATTCAATTAAAGCTACACTCGTTGTGAATCTAGCCAACATGTCAGATTTTTAAAATGCTTTTCGGCTAAAGCATGAGAAGCTATTATCTGATAGCATGCAAACCCCGAAATACCCAAAGGGGACGTAAACAGAATAATTAGCGTAGCCAGCGCTACACAAAACGCAGAAATAAAATATAAAACATCCATTACCTTTGACGAGCTTCTTTGTTGGCACTCCTATATGTCCCATAAACATCACAATTGGGTCTTTTTTTTAAATTAAATCCGTCCATGTATACCCAAAATGTCCATTTATGAAGCCCGTCTGATCCATGAAAAAGCACTGTTCCAAAACGCAACGTCATTTTTTAAAATTAAAAACGTTGCCTATAAACTTTGACAAAACACTTCAAACTACTTTTGTAATCCAACTTTAGGTATTAGTAAACGTTAATAATCGATCAAATTGATCACGGGGCGATCTGTATTCAATAGCAGCACGGTGGTCCACAATAGCATCATGGTCCACATTCTGTCTTTCATAACTTCCTCCGGTGTACCCGAAGACAGGAAGTGCCTATTCCTCATTTCACCAAGGATTAACTTCAATCTAAATGCCAGTACTGGCGACATCGTGTGGAAGCTGTAGGCATTGTAAACTGGACGCTATCTATTTTCCCTTGCCATAGACAATACAGAGACTGGCGGAGGGATTTTTTTGTTTTTTTTTGTGAACAGTTTTCCTTGGGATTTTGCCTGCTAAACACGTTCTGTTATAGTCACAGACATGATTTAACCAGTTTTATAAACTTCAGAGTGTTTTCTATCCACACATACTAATCATATGCATATACTATATTCCTGTCATGAGTAGCAGGACGTTGAAATGTTGCGTGATTTTTAACAAAAAGCTGCAAAAATTCGCAGCCTCCTTATTAAGAGGCTCCTATGTCCTCCACTCGTTACCTGTATTAATGGCACCTGTTTGAACTTGTTATCAGTATAAAAGACACCTGTCCACAACCTCAAACTGTCACACTCCAAACTCCACTATGGCCAAGACCAAAGAGCTGTCAAAGGACACCAGAAACAAAATTGTAGACCTGCACCAGGCTGGAAAGACTGAATCTGCAATAGGTAAGCATCTTGGTTTGAAGAAATCAACTGTGGGAGCAAGTTTTAGGAAATGGAAGACATACAAGACCACTGATAATCTCCCTTGATCTGGGGCTCCACGCAAGATCTCACCCCGTGGGGTCAAAATGATCACAAAAACGGTGAGCAAAAATCCCTGAACCACACGGGGGGACCTAGTGAATGACCTGCAGAGAGCTGGGACCAAAGTAACAAAGCCTACCATCAGTAACACACTACGCCAGACGTGTCCCCCTGCTTAAGCCAGTACATGTCCAGGCCCGTCTGAAGTTTGCTAGAGAGCATTTGGATGATCCAGAAGAAGATTGGGAGAATGTCATATGGTCAGATGAAACCAAAATAGAACTTTTTGGTAACAGCTCAACTCGTCGTGTTTGGAAGACAAAGAATGCTGAGTTGCATCCAAAGAACACTACTGTGAAGCATGGGGGTGAAAACATCATGCTTTGGGGCTGGTTTTCTGCAAAGGGACCAGGACGACTGATCCGTGTAAAGGAAAGAATGAATGGGGCCATGTATCGTGAGATTTTGAGTGAAAACCTCCTTCCATCAGCAAGGGCATTGAAGATGAAACGTGGCTGGGTCTTTCAGCATGACAATGATCCCAAACACACCGCCCGGGCAACGAAGGAGTGGCTTCGTAAGAAGCATTTCATAGTCCTGGAGTGGCCTAGCCAGTCTCCAGATCTCAACCCCATAGAAAATCTTTGGAGGGAGTGAAAAGTCTGTGTTGCCCAGCAACAGCCCCAAAACATCACTGCTCTAGAGGAGATCTGCATGGAGGAATGGGACAAAATACCAGCAACAGTGTGTGAAAACCTTGTGAAGACTTACAGAAAATGTTTGACCTCTGTCATTGCCAACAAAGGGTATATAACAAAGTATTGAGATAAACTTTTGTTATTGACCAAATACTTATTTTCCACCATAGTTTGCAAATAGATTCATAAAAAATCCTACAATGTGATTTTCTGTCTGTCATAGTTGAAGTGTACCTATGATGAAAATGACAGGCCTCTCTCATCTTTTTAAGTGGGAGAACTTGCACAATTGGTGGCTGACTAAATACTTTTTTGGCCCACTGTATATATGTTGAAGAGGGTGGGGCTCCCTGTCTCACCCCACGGCCCTGAGGAAAGAAAGGTGTGTTTTTTTCCACGCGTGTTGTGTGTGTACGTGGATTTTATAATGTTGTATGTTTTCCCCCCCAACACCGCTTTCCATCCATCTGTATAGCAGACCCTAATGCCAAAAGTCTGTGGAATGGCAAATACAACCACCACTCAATCTCATCATGAATGGACTCATTTACTTGTGTAAGGGCGCATACAGTGCAACATTAAATAGGTGCATAATACACGCTGTTAAGTCACAACAAGGCCGACTTCAAATGCCTCCACAGGCAACGTGTGACTTTCACGTTTGGGGAAACAGTATTTTCACCATCAAATTGCACCTTTGTAATAAAGGATTGCATTGCATCTATCGTCACATTTGCAGACTAATGTAAGATAGGCTACTATTCCTAATGTGATGAGTAGATTGCATAGTCATAATTTAGGCTAATAATATAATCCAATCACTGTTGGCAAAACAGACAGTTCTGAACAGTGCATGCCTTAGCGGATAGTGATATAGAGTAGGTCTAATCAAACACGCTTCTTGTCCTTTCTTTACATGTAACGGCGTTCTTCGTTTGTTGAAGGAGAGGACCGAAATGCAGCGTGGTGGTTAATCATGATCTTTAATGAAGAAAACGGCGATACATGAAATAACTAATAAATACGAAAACAACAAACGGAACGTGAAACCTAATTACAGCCTATCTGGTGAAACTACACAGAGACAGGAACAATCACCCACGAAAGACAAAGCGAAACTCAGGATACCTAAATACGGTTCCCAATCAGAGGCAACGAGAAGCACCTGACTGCTGATTGAGAACCGCCTCAGGCAGCCAAGCCTATACAACACCCCTAATCAGCCGCGATCCCAAATACTACAAACCCCAATACGAAACACAACACACAAACCCATGTCACACCCTGGCCTGAACAAATAATTAAAGAAAACACAAAACACTAAGACCAAGGCGTGACAGAACCCCCCCCCCCCCCAAGGTGCGGACTCCCGGACGCACCTCAAAACCATAGGGAGGGTCCGGGTGGGCGTCTGTCCATGGTGGCGGCTCCGGCTCGGGACGTGGACCCCACTCCATAAATGTTATAGTTCCTCCCCTTCGCGTCCTGGGATAATCCACCCTCGCCGCCGACCATGGCCTAATAGTCCTCACCCAGAACCCCACAGAACTGAGGAGCAGCTCGTGACTGAGGGGCATCTCGGGACTGAGGGACAGCTCGGGACTGAGGGACAGCTCGGGACTGAGGGGCAGCTCGGGACTGAGGGGCAGCTCGGGACTGCGGGGCAGCCCGGAACTGAGGGGCAGCTCGGAACTGAGGGGCAGCCCGGAACTGAGGGGAAGCCCAGTACTGAGAGGAAGCCCAGTACTGAGAGGAAGCCCAGTACTGAGATGAAGCTCAGGTAGGTAGTAGGCTCCGGTAGATCCTGGCTGGCTGGCGGATCTGGAAGATTCAGGTTGACTAGCAGATCTGGAAGATTCTGGTTGACTAGCAGATCTGGAAGATTCTGGTTGACAGGCTGATCTGGAAGAATCTGGTTGACTGGCAGATCTAGAAGATCATGGCTGACTGGCGGATCTAGCTGCTCTATGCAGACTGACAGCTCTGACTGATCCATGCAGGCTGACAGCTCCTTGCAGACTGGCAGCTCTGGCTGCTTCATGCAGACTGACAGCTCTGACTGCTCCATGCAGGCTGACAGCACCCTGCAGACTGGCAGCTCCTTGCAGACTGGCAGCTCCTTGCAGACTGACAGCTCCTTGCAGACTGACAGCTCCCTGCAGACTGACAGCCCTGACTGCTCCATGCAGGCTGACAGCTCCTTGCAGACTGACAGCACCTTGCAGACTGGCAGCTCCTTGCAGACTGACATCTCTGGCTGCTTCATGCAGGCTGACAGCTCTGACTGCTCCATGCAGGCTGACAGCTCCTTGCAGACTGGCAGCTCCTTGCAGACTGGCAGCTCCTTGCAGACTGACAGCTCCTTGCAGACTGACAGCTCCCTGCAGACTGGCAGCTCCTTGCAGACTGGCAGCTCCTTGCAGACTGACAGCTCCCTGCAGACTGGCAGCTCTTTGCAGACTGACAGCTCTGGCTGCTTCATGCAGACTGACAGCTGCGTGTGCCTCTGTTTAAGGCATGGTTACCAAAGTTAAGGGTTTGGTGCCTCTGTTTAAGGCATGGTTACCAAAGTTAAGGGTTTGGTGCCTCTGTTTAAGGCATGGTTACCAAAGTTAAGGGTTTGGTGCCTCTGTTTAAGGCATGGTTACCAAAGTTAAGGGTTTGGTGCCTCTGTTTAAGGCATGGTTACCAAAGTTAAGGGTTTGGTGCCTCTGTTTAAGGCATGGTTACCAAAGTTAAGGGTTTGGTGCCTCTGTTTAAGGCATGGTTACCAAAGTTAAGGGTTTGGTGCCTCTGTTTAAGGCATGGTTACCAAAGTTAAGGGTTTGGTGCCTCTGTTTAAGGCATGGTTACCAAAGTTAAGGGTTTGGTGCCTCTGTTTAAGGCATGGTTACCAAAGTTAAGGGTTTGGTGCCTCTGTTTAAGGCATGGTTACCAAAGTTAAGGGTTTGGTGCCTCTGTTTAAGGCATGGTTACAAAAGTTAAGGGTTTGGTGCCTCTGTTTAAGGCATGGTTACCAAAGTTAAGGGTTTGGTGCCTCTGTTTAAGACATGGTTACCAAAGTTAAGGGTTTGGTGCCTCTGTTTAAGGCATGGTTACCAAAGTTAAGGGTTTGGTGCCTCTGTTTAAGGCATGGTTACCAAAGTTAAGGGTTTGATGCTTCTGTCTAGGCATGGTTACCAAAGTTAAGGGTTTGATGCTTCTGTCTAGGCATGGTTACCAAAGTTAAGGGTTTGATGCTTCTGTCTAGGCATGGTTACCAAAGTTAAGGGTTTGGTGCCTCTGTTTAAGGCATGGTTGCCAAAGTTAAGGGTTTGGTGCCTCTGTTTAAGGCATGGTTGCCAAAGTTAAGGGTTTGGTGCCTCTGTTTAAGGCATGGTTACCAACGTTAAGGGTTTGGTGCCTCTGTTTAAGGCATGGTTACCAAAGTTAAGGGTTTGATGCTTCTGTCTAGGCATGGTTACCAAAGTTAAGGGTTTGATGCTTCTGTCTAGGCATGGTTACCAAAGTTAAGGGTTTGATGCTTCTGTCTAGGCATGGTTACCAAAGTTAAGGGTTTGATGCTTCTGTCTAGGCATGGTTACCAAAGTTAAGGGTTTGGTGCCTCTGTTTAAGGCATGGTTGCCAAAGTTAAGGGTTTGGTGCCTCTGTTTAAGGCATGGTTACCAAAGTTAAGTGTTTGGTGCCTCTGTTTAAGGCATGGTTACTAAAGTTAAGGGTTTGGTGCCTCTGTTTAAGGCATGGTTACCAAAGTTAAGGGTTTGGTGCCTCTGTTTAAGGCATGGTTACCAAAGTTAAGGGTTTGGTGCCTCTGTTTAAGGCATGGTTACAAAAGTTAAGGGTTTGGTGCCTCTGTTTAAGGCATGGTTGCCAAAGTTAAGGGTTTGGTGCCTCTGTTTAAGGCATGGTTACCAAAGTTAAGGGTTTGGTGCCTCTGTTTAAGGCATGGTTACCAAAGTTAAGGGTTTGGTGCCTCTGTTTAAGGCATGGTTACCAAAGTTAAGGGTTTGGTGCCTCTGTTTAAGGCATGGTTACCAAAGTTAAGGGTTTGGTGCCTCTGTTTAAAGCATGGTTACCAAAGTTAAGGGTTTGATGCTTCTGTCTAGGCATTCACTTTCATTGTGTAAGCAATCGGCAAAACTGTCATTATAATCCACATAATAATTCAAATTTCTTGTTGCTGCAGGATTATTTTCCTGGTATAGCAAACTGGCCCAACCTCTGTTTCTGGCAAAAGTTCACATTTTACATTTTGACACACAAATCACAGACAAGTGATGGATGCCCGGCCCCAGGAGCAGACTCTGTCTCTTCCCTGATGGCCATTAACTTAATAGGCCATCGTGGCAATGGGTATAATGTTGGGGCTCGTTCATTTCTGTCTGGAAAGAGGGACAGACAAGACAGAGAAGACACAAGACTAGGTCTCGACCCAATGACCCATTAACTTTAACCCCTACTGGTCGTAACCCATGGCCATTTGTCCCCGAGCCCTGTCACGACACACACACACGCACACACACACACACACAGTCAGCATTGAATTGACTACTGTATTGTGGCATTCATATCCCCAGTAAATAATACTTAATTGAATATGCTTAATTTTTTCAGGGTGTTTCTGTAGGGGCCCCTGTGCCTCAGCAGACACATGGCTCTTTACTGTGAAGACCACACACACACACACACACACACACACACACACACACACACACACACACACACACACACACACACACACACACACACACACACACACACACACACACACACACACACACACACAGTCAGCATCTCCGCATAGGAGAACCCTTTGAAGAACCCTTTTTGGTTCCAGGTAGAACCCTTTGAGTTCCATGTAGAAACCTTTCCACAGAGAGTTCTACCTGGAACCCCAAAAAAGGTTCTACCTGGAACCAAAAAGGGTTCACCTATGGGGACAGCCGAAGAACCCTTTTGGAACCTGTTGTTTAAGAGTGTAGCCTACATTGTGAAACCAGTGCTTACTATACACATTGACATGGTGACTCTGTCTGCCTCCCAAATGGCCACCTTTTCCTTTTAGTTCACTACTTTATACCAGGGGCCTATGCGTTCATTTGGGATGCAGCCTTTCACTACATACCCATCAGCGATACAGAGGTGTTTCTCCCCCTGCTGTTACATACAGGTCACTGTGTGGTTGCAAGAGGAAGGGTCATGGCTAAGTGTGTGTGTGTGTGTGTGTGTGTGTGTGTGTGTGTGTGTGTGTGTGTGTGTGTGTGTGTGTGTGTGTGTGTGTGTGTGTGTGTGTGTGTGTGTGTGTGTGTGTGTGTGTGTGTGTGTGTGTGTGTGTGTGTGTGTGTGCGTGCGTGCGTGAGTGCGTGTGTGCGTGCGTGTGTGTGTGCTCAATTCTCAATTCAAACTGGTCACATAACCCCTCGTCCCCTTTAAGAACCCCCCCACCCCACCCCTCCCTTTGAACCCCTCTGTAACCTTGGGCAGGGTAGCAATACATTCCAATCCCGTTACAACCTGATCGATGGCTGTCCGGCTCCTCTTCTGCTGACTCAGCCCAGTAAAAGTATTGATTATTGCTGGGATCAGCTAAAACCGCTGACCAGCCGCAAATGACAGTCTGGTCCGTCTGGCCAGGACAAATACTGCGGGTTATTTTGCCAGCCTGCAGGTTGAGCTCAGTCCTAAGGGACTCCATATGACTCCATATTAAGGGCAATTTCATTGCGGTGATTTGTTATGCAAATGTGAGTACTATTAAGAGATAGCAAGGGACGTAATGTTAAGTACACTACCGGTCAAACGTTTTAGAACACCTACTCATTTAAGTATTTTTTTTCTCTATTTTTACTATTTTCTACATTGTAGTATAATAGTGAAGACATCAAAACTATGAAACAACACATATGGAATCATGTAGTAACCAAAAAAGTGTTCTTAAAATAGCCACCCTCTGCCTTGATGACAGCTTTGCACACACTCAACCAGCTTCACCTGGAATGCTTTTCCAACAGTTTTGAAGGAGTTTTGAAGGAGTGCCCACATATGCTGAGCACTTGTTGGCTGCTTTTCCTTCACAATGCGGTCCGACTCATCCCAAACCATCTCAATTTGGTTGAGGTCGGGGGATTGTAGAGGCCAGGTCATCTGATGCAGCACTCCATCACTCTCCTTCTTGGTAAAATTGTCCTTACACAGCCTGGAGGTGTGTTAGGTCATCGTCCTGTTGAAACACAAATGATAGTCCCACTAAGCCCAAACCAGACTTGAAGAAACTTTCAAAGTTCTTGAAATGTTCCGTATTGAATGAACTTCATGTCTTAAAGTGATGATGGACTGTCGTTTCTCTTTGCTTATTTGAGCTGTTCTGCCATAATATGGACTATCGGGCTATCTTCTGTATACCCACCCCACCTTCTCACAACACAACTGATTGGCTGATTGGAATTAAGAAGGAAAGAAAATCCACAAATGAACTTTTAAGAAGGCACACCTGTTAATTGAAATGCATTCCAGGTGACTACCTCATGAAGCTGGTTGAGAGAATGCCAAGAGTGTGCAAAGCTGTCATCAAGGCAAATGATAGCTATTTGAAGAATCTCAAATCTTTAACACTTTAACACTTTTTTGCTTACTAAACTCAGCAACAAAAAGAAACGTCCCTTTTCAGGTGTCCCATGCTTGTTCAGTGAACCATAAACAATTAATGAACATTGCCTATGGGCACAAACCCACCGTCGCTGGACCAGACAGGACTGGCAAAAAGTGCTCTTCACTGACAAGTCGTGATTTTGTCTCACCAGGGGTGATGGTCGGATTCGCATTTATCATCGAAGGCCTGTACTCTGGAGCGGGATCGATTTGGAGGTGGAGGGTCCGTCATGGTCTGGGGCAGTGTGTCACAGCATCATCGGATTGAGCTTGTTGTCATTGCAGGCTATCTCAACGCTGTGCGTTACAGGGAAGACATCCTCCTCCCTCATGTGGTACCATTACTGCAGGCTCAACCTGACATGACCCTCCAGCATGACAATGCCACCAGCCATACTGCTTGTTCTGTGCATGATTTCCTGCAAGACAGGAATGTCAGTGTTCTGCCATGGCCAGCGAAGAGCCCGGATCTCAGATCCATTGAGCACGTCTGGGACTTGTTGGATCGGGGGGTGAGGGCTAGGGCCATTCCCCCCAGAAATGTCCGGGAACTTACAGGTGCCTTGGTGGAAGAGCGGGGTAACATCTCACAGCAAGAACTGGCAAATCTGGTGCAGTCCATGGGGAGGAGATGCACTGCAGTACTTAATGAAGCTGGTGGCCACACCAGGTACTGACTGTTACTTTTGACCTCCCCCCTCCCCTTTGTTCAGGAACACATTATTCCATTTTAGTTAGTCACATGTCGAAAGTAGTCAGCCCCCTTGAATTTCGCAATATTTTTTTACATTACAGCCTTATTATAAAATGGATTCAATTGTTGTTTCCCCCCTCATCAATCTACACACAATACCCCATAATGACAAAACAAAAACACGTTTTTAGATATATATATTTTCAAATGTATAAAAATGTCAAAAAAATAAAATGCTGATATCACATTGCATAAGTATTCAGACACTTTACTTTGTTGAAGCACCTTTGGCAGTGATTACTTCCTCAAGTCTCTTCCTCAAGACTTCTTGCTACAAGCTTGGCAGACCTGTATTTGGGGAGTTTCTCCCATTTTTCTCTGCATATCCTCTAAAGCTCTGTCAGGTTGGATGGGAGTATCAGTGCACAGCTATTTTC
The DNA here is from genome assembly GCF_002021735.2 of Oncorhynchus kisutch. NCBI lineage: Eukaryota > Metazoa > Chordata > Actinopteri > Salmoniformes > Salmonidae > Oncorhynchus > Oncorhynchus kisutch. The sequence goes on along the minus strand of NC_034185.2, from coordinate 12,522,193 downwards.
AGGTCTAGATGTTCGATCAGGTTCAATGCCGGGACATTCAGAGACTTGTCCCAAAGCCACTCCTGCATTGTCTTAGCTGTGTGCTTAGGGTCGTTGTCCTGTTGGAAGTTGAACCTTTGCCCCAGTCTGAAGTCCTGAGCGCTCTGGAGCAAGTTTTCATCAAGGACCTCTCTGTACTTTGCTCCGTTCATCCTTCCCTTAATCCTGACTAGTCTCCCAGTCCCTGCCGCTGAAAAACATCCTCACAGCATGATGCTGTGAACAAAATGCTTCACCATAGGGATGGTGGCATTCAGGGCAAAGAGTTCAATGTTGGTTTCATCAGACTAGAGAATCTTGTTTCATGGTCTGAGAGTTATTTAGGTGCCTTTTGGCAAATTCCTAGCGGGCTGTCATGTGCCTTTTATTGAGGAGTGGCTTCCATCTGGCCACTCTACCATAAATGCCTGATTGCTGGAGTGCTGCAGAGATGGTTGTCCTTCTGGAAGGTTCTCCTATCTCCACAGAGGAACTCTGGACGTCTGTCAGAGTGACCATCAGATTCTTGGTCACCTCCCTGACCAAGGCCTTTCTCCTCAAATTGCTCAGTTTGGCCAGGCGGCCAGCTCTTGGAAGAGTCTTGGTGGTTCCAAACTTCATTTAAGAATGAGGGAGGCCACTGTGTTCTTGGGAACTTTCAATGCTGCAGAAATGTTTTGGTACCTTTCCCCAGATATGTGTCTCGACACAATCCTGTGTTGAACCTCTAAGGACAATTCCTTCGACCTCATTGCTTGGTTTTTGCTCTGATATGCACTGTCAACTGTGGGACCATATATAGACAGGTGTGAAGAAGAGTCTTGGTCGTTCCAAACTTCTTCCATTTAAGAATGATGGAGAGCCACTGTGTTCTTGGGGACCTTCAATGCTGCAGACATTTTTTGGTACCCTTCCCCAGATCTGTGCCTCGACACAATCCTGTCTCAGAGCTCTACAGATGATTCCTTTGACCTCATGGCTTGGTCTTTGCTCTGACATGCACTGCCAACTATATAGACAAGTGTGTGCCTTGCCAAATCATGTCCAATCAATTGAATTTACAGGTGGACTCCAATGAAGTTGCAGAAACATCTCAAAGATGATCAATGGAAACAGGAGGCACCCAATCTCACCCCTACCAGCTGACAGACACGCCACCTCTCCCCTTCCAGCTGACACACACCCCACCCCTACCAGCAGACAGACACCCCACCTCCACCTACCAGCTGACAGACACCACACCTCTCCTCTACCAGCTGACAGACACCACACCTCTCCCCTTCCAGCTGACAGACACCCCACCTCCCCCCTACCAGCTGACAGACACCCCACCTCCCCCTACCAGCTGACAGACACCACACCTCTCCCCTACCAGCTGACAGACACCACACCTCTCCCCTTCCAGCTGACAGACATCCCACCTCTCCCCTACCAGCTGACAGACACCCCACCTCTCCCCTACCAGCTGACAGACACCCCACCTCTCCCCTACCAGCTGACAGACACCCCACCTCCCCCCTACCAGCTGACAGACACCTCCCCCCTACCAGCTGACAGACACCTCTCCCCTACCAGCTGACAGACACCCCACCTCACCCTACCAGCTGACAGACACCCCACCTCTCCCCTACCAGCTGACAGACACCCCACCTCTCCCCTTCCAGCTGACAGACACCCCACCTCCCCCCTACCAGCTGACAGACACCCCACCTCTCCCCTACCAGCTGACAGACACCCCACCTTTCCCCTACCAGTTGACAGACACCCCACCTCACCCCTTCCAGCTGACAGACAACCCACCTCCCCCCTACCAGCTGACAGACACCCCACCTCTCCCCTACCAGCTGACAGACACCCCACCTCTCCCCTTCCAGCTGACAGACACCCCACCTCTCCCCTTCCAGCTGACAGACACCCCACCTCTCCCCTACCAGCTGACTGACACCCCACCTCTCCCCTACCAGCTGACAGACACCCCACCTCTCCCCTTCCAGCTGACAGACACCCCACCTCCCCCCTACCAGCTGACAGACACCCCACCTCCCCCCTACCAGCTGACAGACACCACACCTCTCCCCTACCAGCTGACAGACACCACACCTCTCCCCTACCAGCTGACAGACACCCCACCTCACCCCTACCAGCTGACAGACACCTCTCCCCTACCAGCTGACAGACACCCCACCTCACCCTACCAGCTGACAGACACCCCACCTCCCCCCTACCAGCTGACAGACACCCCACCTCTCCCCTACCAGCTGACAGACACCCCACCTCTCCCCTTCCAGCGGACAGACACCCCACCTCCCCCCTACCAGCTGACAGACACCCCACCTCTCCCCTACCAGCTGACAGACACCCCACCTCTCCCCTACCAGCTGACAGACACCCCACCTCACCCCTTCCAGCTGACAGACACCCCACCTCTCCCCTTCCAGCTGACAGACACCCCACCTCTCCCCTTCCAGCGGACAGACACCCCACCTCCCCCCTACCAGCTGACAGACACCCCACCTCTCCCTTACCAGCTGACAGACACCCCACCTCTCCCCTTCCAGCTGACAGACACCCCACCTCTCCCCTACCAGCTGACAGACACCCCACCTCTCCCCTTCCAGCTGACAGACACCCCACCCCTATCAGCTGACAGACACTCCACCCCTACCAGCTGACAGACACCCCACCTCACCCCTATCAGCTGACAGACACCCCAACTCATAGTAGTGGTAGTAGTCGTAGCAGTCGTCAGAGTCATAGTCGTAGTTGCAGTAGTAGGCGTAGTCATAGCAGTAGTAGTTGTTATCATCGTAGTAGTTGTAGTCATAGTTGTAGTAGTAGTCGTATCTGTAGTAGTCATAGTCATGTAGTAGTCGTCATAGTCGTAGTCTTTGTAGTCATAATCGTTGTAGTACTAGTCGCAGTCGTAGTCATAGTAGTAGTCGTTGTTGTAGTAGTAATTGTGGTAGTAGTAGTATTAGTAGTCGTAGTAATATTAGGAGTCGTATTCATAGTCGCAGTAGTAGTTGTAGTAGTAGTCGTAGTCATAGTAGTCGTAGTCATAGTAGTAATAGTGCTAGTCTGGTCTAGTGGTAGTGTGGTAGTGCTGTGCAATTCAGCCACTCGTTGCCACAGTTGACAGGGTGTTTGAGCCCCGGACCTACCCTGAGACATTCAACCCTACAATTCAGCCACCCGTTGCAACAGTTGACAGGGTGTTTGAGCCCCGGACCTACCCTGAGACATTCAACCCTACAATTCAGCCACCCGTTGCCACAGTTGACGGGGTGTTTGAGCCCCGGACCTACCCTGAGACATTTAACCCTACATTTCCCTCGTCATCTCTCTAGCCCTCTTCACTTTGTCTAAAAGATTTATGGAAGGAGTACGGAATTCCGTTTTAGAAAATAGACACCAGTAACCCAAAATGGCCATCTCCTAAATTAGACGCAAGCCTTCTAAGTAAACCCAGCCTAGGTCACTTTAACTCCTGTGTACAGTGTCCATTTTAGGACACCCACAGCTTCAGCACAACCTCTTTCAATTTCAGCAGAACGTTTAAGTTTAAGCAGAAGTTGCCTCTGAGCCTGTCCTAATATGGACACCGTACATTTGGTCTTTTTGCGTGTTTGTCCAGAGAGAAGGGCGTCAATTCCTCCGCTCCGAGGTGAAATTCCCCTAGGTACAGATCTAGCATCAGCTTCCCTTCCCCCAGTCCTAACCTCAACAATTAGTGGGAGAAATTAAAAACTGACCTAAGATCAGAGTCTAGGGGCAACTTTATGAGTGGAGGATTAGTAAAGATAGGATTTAGGTTCTAGACAGTCCATCTGTTGGTTGGTGATTTTCCCCAAAGTGTCTTTACTTTATGACAATTGGGTACTTTTTCCAACACTGCTCACACCTCCCTGCCGTAAATACCATTTATTTAGTATCATTTTTTATTTCATATTTTAGCTTAATTTAACCAGGAAATTAGAACAAATGATAGTTATTTTAACATAGTGACCTATAAGGCCACTCTAATCAGTATCTATATTGGAACACCGTTGTAGGAGATGTAATTAGTAACCAAGTTATCAGAGAGACCAAACAGAACTGTGGTAAAACCCAAACACCTCTTTCGCTTGGGTTTCCCTTGGCAACAAACTACACATCCTATGTTCTTTCACCAGGACTCCTTCCTCTCTTCTCCTGTAGCTCTTTCCATCTCTCTCTTTCGCTCCATCTCTGTGCACCTCTCTCTCTCTCTCTCTGTCTATCTGTTCCAGTTTCTCATGCTCCTAGTGCTGATAACCCAGCTTAGTGATTTCCACACACACAGCATTGGACACGCACGTGCACACACACACACACACACACACACACACACACACACACACACACACACACACACACACACACACACACACACACACACACACAGCATTGGACACGCACGTGCACGTGCACACACACACACACACACACACACACACACACACACACACACACACACACACACACACACACACACACACACACACACACACACACACACACACACACACACACACACACACACACACACACACACACACACTTAGCCATGACCCTTCCTCTTGCAACCACACAGTGACCTGTATGTAACAGGGGGAGAAACACCTCTGTATCGCTGATGGGTATGTAGTGAAAGGCTGCATCCCAAATGAACGCATAGGCCCCTGGTATAAAGTAGTGAACTAAAAGGAAAAGGTGGCCATTTGGGAGGCAGACAGAGTCACCATGTCAATGTGTATAGTAAGCACTGGTTTCACAATGTAGGCTACACTCTTAAACAACAGGTTCCAAAAGGGCTGTCCCCATAGGTGAACCCTTTTTGGTTCCAGGTAGAACTCTCTGTGGAAAGGTTTCTACATGGAACTCAAAGGGTTCTACCTGGAACCAAAAAGGGTTCTTCAAAGGGTTCTCCTATGGGGAGACAGCTGAAGAACCCTTTTAGCTTCTAGATAGCACCTTTTTGTCCTAAGAGTGTAGTGTCATCTGGTTCGCTGCTACTTAATACAATGAAGATGTTTATCACAAACGTTGCAGACAATTTCAATGGCCTGCAGTTTATTGTGTGTAAAAGGAGACAAATCCTACCACAAGCATATTAAATTACATATTATCTACTGGTGATATGAATGTCACAATACAGTAGTCAATTCAATGCTGACTGTGTGTGTGTGTGTGTGTGTGTGTGTGTGTGTGTGTGTGTGTGTGTGTGTGTGTGTGTGTGTGTGTGTGTGTGTGTGTGTGTGTGTGTGTGTGTGTGTGTGTGTGTAGTCTTCACAGTAAAGAGCCATTTGTCTGCTGAGGCACAGGGGCCCCTACAGAAACACCCTGGAAAAAATAGAGAGAGAGAGAGAGAGAGATGGAGAGAGAGATACAGAGGCAGAGAGAGACAGAGACAGAGAGAGACAGAGACAGAGAGACAGAGAGAGACAGACAGAGACAAACAGAGACAGAGAGAGACAGAGAGAGACAGAGAGAGACAGAGAGAGACAGAGACAGAGAGAGAGATACAGAGGCAGAGAGAGACAGAGACAGAGAGAGACAGAGACAGAGAGACAGAGACAGAGACAGAGACAGAGAGAGAGAGAGACAGACAGAGACAGAGAGACAGAGAGAGACAGAGACAGAGATAGAGAGATATAGGGACAGAGACAGCGACAGAGAGAGACAGAGACAGACAGAGACAGACAGAGACAGAGACAGAGAGACAGAGACAGACAGAGACAGAGAGAGAGACAGAGACAGACTGAGTGAAAGACAGACAGAGAGACAGAGACAGAGACAGAGACAGAGAGACAGAGACAGAGACAGAGAGAGACAGAGACAGAGCTCCTAAAGAAAGACAAAGGCAAGTGGCCAAGGGGTTCGGGGGCACTAAGTGTCATCTTGCCTCCAGTTGGAGAAAGAAGAAGGGAGGAGAGGCAAGTATGGAATTTACCAGAGGAAAGTTATCTTTTTTCCTGGACAGCTCAGTGTCTTATTATGGGATTAGATGGAACCAGTCTCCCCCCAGGAATGATGTGGAACAGAGGGCTGGTGGTAATGGAGGGAGAGTAAAAGGGAGGGAAGATGGTGGTAAGGAGAGAGAGAGAGGGAGGGAGGTAAGAGGAGCGAGTGTGACAGTGGTTAAGGGGGCGATATGTGTGAGTTTACGGAGTGTACTGCTACAACTGGGTGGGGTGGAGGTTAGTGGTGGGTTAGCTTGCGGGAGGGCTTGGCAGCAGGCCCAGTGTGGGAGGAAGGAAAGCAGCCATGGTACTGGGGCTTGTAATGTGGAACCCTGCCAGCTCTGCAGTCACTCCTCATTCTCAACAGTTGGCAGAAAATGCCCATTCAGGCTCCTAAAGTGCCCCAGCACAATATGGAATACAACCGAAGAATGGCTTTAGACAAAGTAAATTGACAAGATGGTCGAGTGACCAATCAAACAAAGGAAATACATGTCCTCAAAGATACGGGTGTGAACAACAGGCACAAAGGTGTCCGCAATGCCACATGCCTCCAGTGTTCTGGAAACAACCGAACGTCTATTATATCAGTGTCCTGGAAACAACCGAACGTCTATTATATCAGTGTCCTGGAAACAACCGAACGTCTATTATATCAGTGTCCTGGAAACAACCAAACTATTACCAAACGTCTATTATATCAGTGTCCTGGAAACAACCGAACGTCTATTATATCAGTGTCCTGGAAACAACTGAACGTCTATTATATCAGTGTCCTGCAAACAACCGAACGTCTATTATATCAGTGTCCTGGAAACAACCGAACGTCTATTATATCAGTGTCCTGGAAACAACCGAACGTCTATTATATCAGTGTCCTGGAAACAACCGAACGTCTATTATATCAGTGTCCTGGAAACAACCGAACGTCTATTATATCAGTGTCCTGGAAACAACCAAACTATTACCAAACGTCTATTATATCAGTGTCCTGGAAACAACCGAACGTCTATTATATCAGTGTCCTGGAAACAACCGAACGTCTATTATATCAGTGTCCTGGAAACAACCAAACTATTACCAAACGTCTATTATATCAGTGTCCTGGAAACAACCGAACGTCTATTATATCAGTGTCCTGGAAACACCTGAACGTCTATTATATCAGTGTCCTGGAAACAACCGAACGTCTATTATATCAGTGTCCTGGAAACAACCGAACGTCTATTATATCAGTGTCCTGGAAACAACCGAACGTCTATTATATCAGTGTCCTGGAAACAACCGAACGTCTATTATATCAGTGTCCTGGAAACAACCGAACGTCTATTATATCAGTGTCCTGGAAACAACCGAACGTCTATTATATCAGTGTCCTGGAAACAACCGAACGTCTATTATATCAGTGTCCTGGAAACAACCGAACGTCTATTATATCAGTGTCCTGGAAACAACCGAACGTCTATTATATCAGTGTCCTGGAAACAACCGAACGTCTATTATATCAGTGTCCTGGAAACAACCGAACGTCTATTATATCAGTGTCCTGGAAACAACCGAACGTCTATTATATCAGTGTCCTGGAAACAACCGAACGTCTATTATATCAGTGTCCTGGAAACAACCGAACGTCTATTATATCAGTGTCCTGGAAACAACCGAACCTATTACAAAACATCTATTATATCAAATAAGCCTCTTGTAGCAAATGAGCTATTACATTTTCTGTTGACCACATTCCGCACTCTCTCACTGACCTCCATACAACAACAAAAAAGTGTGGACAGATTTTGGGCAGAGTAAACTCCCCTGCTTCACCTCTTCCTCTCTGCTTTAGATACCCTTGTCCCTCTTAAAACAACATGGCAGCCAAAGGGTTGTGTTAATACTGGGTCATGTTCATTAGGGTATAAAATGCTTTCGAAACGTTTAGTATAGCGAAAATGAGTGTTTTTCTGACTGGCAGCTACAACCTCCCTGTGTCTGTTTGTTTTAGTGTGGCAACAAATGAACACGGCCATATTGAGGTGCGTTATAAAACAATGGTGCAACTCCAAAAACAGGCCATGCATTCTGAACTGAGTCGCTCGACACACACACACACTTTTCCATAAACCCCCTTTTAAGTATAACGATAGGCCCTGATTCCGAAGACGTTTGATCCCAAGTGCTAACTCGCTAATAGGCTAGCAGGCCAGGACTCGTGTGTGTGTGTGTGTGTGTGTGTGTGTGTGTGTGTGTGTGTGTGTGTGTGTGTGTGTGTGTGTGTGTGTGTGTGTGTGTGTGTGTGTGTGTGTGTGTGTGTGTGTGTGTGTGTGTGTCTGTGTGTCTGTGTGTGTGTGGGTGGGGGATTCTCTGTTTATAAATCCCAGTACCATTTGAAACTCGGTCCCAGTTTATTATCCACCCACTGTGTGATGGTTTTGTGGAAACCCTCTAAACCCTCATGAAATGTAAACACAACGTTTAAAGGGACTTTTTTTTATTTTACCAGCCGTCTAAAAACAAAGGGAGTGCAGGAAATAGACTCCCAGCTTGGAAGATCAACAAACCGAGCGCCTGCCAATCAAACGCAGCTGGTGACGGGCTGTGATGTCATCCAGGACCCAGGCCGTGACACAGGAAGTAAGCACACATCTATGCTCCTTCGAAGAACGCTACAGTTAGACACATGTAGTGGATGTGAGGCCATGACAGATTAACGCAGCTGCAGACGCACACACATACACATGAACACACATACACATGAACACACATGAACACACACACACATGAACACACATACACATGAACACACATGAACACACATACACATGAACACACATGAACACACATACACATGAACACACATACACATGAACACACATACACATGAACACACATACACATGAACACACATACACATGAACACACATACACATGAACACACATGAACACACATACACATGAACACACATGAACACACATACACATGAACACACATACACATGAACACACATGAACACACATACACATGAACACACATGAACACACATACACATGAACACACATGAACACACATACACATGAACACACATGAACACACATGAACACACATACACATGAACACACATGAACACACATACACATGAACACACATGAACACACATACACATGAACACACATACACATGAACACACATGAACACACATACACATGAACACACATACACATGAACACACATGAACACACATACACATGAACACACATACACATGAACACACATACACATACACATGAACACACATACACATGAACACACATACACATGTACATTTCAATGAAACATGGTGAAGCCCCAAAATTGTCCTCGCTAGAAGCCTGTGTTTCAGACATAAGGAAGTGGATGGCTGCAAACGTTCTACTTTTAAACTTGGACAAAGAGACAAAGAGATCTTCTGTTGAATCTGACAATTAATCTTAATGGTTGTACAGTCGTCTCAAATAAAACTGTGAAGGACCTCGGCGTTACTCTGGACCCTGATCTCTCTTTTGAAGAACATATCAAGACTGTTTCAAGGACAGCTTTTTTCCATCTATGTAACATTGCAAAAATCAGGAACTTACTGTCCAAAAATTTGGCTGAAAAATTAATCCATGCTTTTGTCACTTCTAGGTTAGACTACTGCAATGCTCTACTTTCCGGCTACCCGGATAAAGCACTAAATTAACTTCAGTTAGTGCTAAATACGGCTGCTAGAATCCTGACTAGAACCAAAAAATTTGATCATATTACTCCAGTGCTAGCCTGGCTTCCTGTCAAGGCAAGGGCTGATTTCAAGGTTTTACTGCTAACCTACAAGGCATTACATGGGCTTGCTCCTACCTATCTCTCTGATTTGGTCCTGCCGTATATACCTACACGTACGCTATGGTCACAAGACACAGGCCTCCTAATTGTCCCTAGAATTTCTAAGCAAACAGCTGAAGGCAGGGCTTTCTCCTATAGAGCTCCATTTTTATGGAATGGTCTGCCTACCTATGTGAGAGACGCAGACTCGGTCTCATCCTTTAAGTCTTTACTGAAGACTCATCTCTTCAGTAGGTCATATGATTGAGTGTAGTCTGGCCCAGGAGTGTGAAGGTGAACGGAAAGGCTCTGGAGCAACGAACCGCCCTTGCTGTCTCTGCCTGGCCGGTTCCCCTCTTTCCACTGGGATTCTCTGCCTCTAACCCTATTACAGGGGCTGAGTCACTGGCTTACTAGGGCTCTTTCATACCGTCCCTAGGAGGGGTGCGTCACTTGAGTGGGTTGAGTCACTGATGTGATCTTCCTGTCTGGGTTGGCGCCCCCCCTTGGGTTGTGCCGTGGCGGAGATCTTTGTGGGCTATACTCGGCCTTGTCTCAGGATATTAAGTTGGTGGTTGAAGATATCCCTCTATTGGTGTGGGGGCTGTGCTTTGGCAAAGTGGGTGCGGTTATATCCTTCCTGTTTGGCCCTGTCCGGGGGTATCATCGGATGGGGCCACAGTGTCTCCTGACCCCTCCTGTCTCAGCCTCCAGTATTTATGCTGCAGTAGTTTATGTGTCAGAGGGCTAGGGTCAGTTTGTTATATCTGGAGTACTTATCCTGTCCTATCCGGTGTCCTGTGTGAATTTAAGTATGCTCTCTCTAATTCTCTCTTTCTCTCTTTCTTTCTCTCTCTCGGAGGACCTGAGCCCTAGGACCATGCCTCAGGACTACCTGACATGATGACTCCTTGCTGTCCCCAGTCCACCTGGCCGTGCTGCTGCTCCAGTTTCAATTGTTCTGCCTGTGATTATTATTATTTGACCATGCTGGTCATTTATGAACATTTGAACATCTTGGCCATGTTCTGTTATAATCTCCACCCGGCACAGCCAGAAGAGGACTGGCCACCCCACATAGCCTGGTTCCTCTCTAGGTTTCTTCCTAGGTTTTGGCCTTTCTAGGGAGTTTTTCCTAGCCACCATGCTTCTACACCTGCATGGCTTGCTGTTTGGGGTTTTAGACTGGGTTTCTGTACAGCACTTTGAGATATCAGCTGATGTACGAAGGGCTATATAAATACATTTGATTTGAATTTGATTTGACATACACCCAGCCTGGTACTGTAAACTCGGCTCAGGGCCCTGACCTTTTGGGGGACGTAAGCAAAATGTTGCCCCCCTCTTGATGGTGTAGATCAAAAACATATCTTTTACAATTCATTTCCTGCAATTCTACACATTTTACAATGAGGCGGAGAGAAAATGTTATCGTTTTAAAGCCAGTTTACGACATTTTTATATGTATTGCCATTGGTGGAGAGAAGATTGTGCAATATTATAAAACATTTTTTGCAATTCTACAAATGATCCATGGGGCTGAGAGAAAGCAAATTTCTTGAAATTCTACACATTTGCCATGATTTATGCCATGTTAATATGATATCTCAGTGAGAATGACTAACAAACTGCACCTTGTGTATTCTACCAATCAAACTCTCAACCTTTTCATGCAATCACTTACGTCCCTGATGCCTAGGGCCGGCCCTGGCTATGCTGTTTGTAATCCCACTGGCTCCTCTGTGTGGATTCCTCTGTTTGGCGGATGAAAATGACGATTGTCTGCTGCGATGGAATCAGAGTCTGCATCCCAAATGGCACACTATTCCCTACACGGTGCACTACCTATGGGGCTCTGGTCAACACTAGTTCACCTTATAGGTAGTAGGGCTTAATTGGAGAAGAAGTCATAAATTAGGCCCACATCGCTTAGCGATGTCGCACGCTAGCTGTGAGTCGATGGTGATCTAGAATGCCTTTCAACAGCGACCTTACTTCCTCTCTCTGAAGATCACACACAGGAAGTCTGTGTGGGGGGGGGGGGGGGGGGGCTCTTCGTGACACTGTTATTTATATATTTAACCAGGCAAGTCAGTTAAGAACCAACTCTTATTTACAATGACGGACTACACCGGCCAAACCCTAACCAGGATGACGCTGGGCCAAGTGTGTGCCGCCCTATGGGACTCCTAATCACGGCCGGTTGTGATACAGCCTGGAATCAAACCAGGGTCTGTAGTGACGCCTCTAGCGCTAAGATGCCTTAGACCGCTGCGCCACTCGGGAGTTAAAGGGTGCGTTTGTGTGTGCCACGTGTGTTCATGTTCACATGCACATTTGCATGCGTATGTGAGTGGGAGGTTGGCTGTGTGGGGTACTGTACAGTCTAGCTGAGGGCCTCATGTTGCACATTAAAACACTTAGGCTCATCTGAGACAGTTTAGGCCTATAGTGAAACTCAGAGAGATTATTTCATTAGACAGCTAAGTCAACACAGACTGGTTCCATTACTGTTCAACACACTCCATACTGAAAACGGCAACACACTCCATACTGAAAACGGCAACACACTCCATACTGAAAACAACAACACACTCCATTCTGAAAACAGCAACACACTCCATACTGAAAACGGCAACACACTCCATATTTAAAAGGGCAACACACTCCATATTTAAAAGGGCAACACACTCCATATTTAAAAGGGCAACACACTCCATACTGAAAAGGGCAACACACTCCATATTTAAAACGGCAACACACTCCACACTGAAAAGGGCAACACACTCCATATTTAAAAGGGCAACACACTCCATATTTAAAAGGGCAACACACTGCATACTGAAAAGAGCAACACACTCCATATTTAAAAGGGCAACACACTCCATACTGAAAACGGCAACAGACTCCATATTTAAAAGGGCAACACACTCCATACTGAAAACGGCAACAGACTCCATCATCTCTGTGACCTGCTTTTAGCCAAATGTCTCCAATTTCTTTGGAGGTTGCAGGGTTATGGTGTTTGGTAGTTTATCTATCTGATTTAGTAGCGAACACTGAGGTTATTTTCTCTGTATTCCACGTGTCCAACCAGGGATTTGAACCCGGTCCACGAGACTGTGTTTGCCATCTGAGCTAAAGCCTAGGCATTAGCTCGGGGTGAAGCCTGAGGTTATTTCAGCATATTCCTCATTTGATTTAGGGTGTTGGAACTGACGTCTCCTGCCTCAAGAGAGTTTTGGCTAGGCCCTCAGATAAAGCCTAGGCATTATGTTAGGGAGCTATTGGAAGTTTTCAGGTCTCCGGCAAGGTTACTCAACATTCAAGCGTGTTTCACTGGCCTACCAGGGAACAGTGGGTTAACTGCCTTGTTCAGGGGCAGAACATCAGCTTGGGGATTCGATCCAGCAACCTTTCGGTGAATGGCCCAACACTCTAAACACTAACCACTGTGTCTCTTTTCAATGTGCATTTTCTGAAGAGGCGCTTTAGGCACCCTTTTAAGATTAGAGCAATGATAAGCAGATGTTTACATCATTCACTAGAAACATGGAACTGAACAAATAGCCAGTGAAATAGACGTTGAAAAGATGTTGAAAAGATGTTGAAAAGATGTTGAAAATATGTTGAAAATATGAATTTCTTGGTTGAAAATAGTTCCAAAGACCTAGTGTATTTTAAAGGTCTTGTGCTCACTGGGTATGTTGTTATGTTACTTCAGTACCCATGCTACAACAATGCTGTAAGGTATCTCTCCAAGAGGAGTATCATCAGAAACATGCTAAAAACATCAGCTTGTTTCTGAAGCTAACATGATTAAATCCCCAGTAGGGAAGTTCCTAGAGTGTGTGGAGCGTAACCATGACAACGATTCAAATGGATGGGATTATGCTAATGTACTGTACTGGGTGTGTGAGGGGATTTCCTTCTCTGACACTACCAGTCTGATTGGAGACCGCCAACAAGCATGCGTGAATATACACACACACACACACACACACACACACACACACACACACACACACACACACACACACACACACACACACACACACACACACACACACACACACACACACACACACACACACAAACACACTCACATTATCTATTGTCAGCGGTCAATGTACCCATTTTCACTTCCTCTCCTGCTTTCTCTCCACCAATCTCTCTATTTGTCTCCCTCTGCTCCCTCTCTCCCTCTATTAGCAGGTGGCCAACACCGCATCTGGCACACTGCCCCACTGCTGGCCAACAGGAAAACAGACCCGTAGTGATGTCATGGAGACAGAATTTCATCTGCGGACCAATTTCATTTACCACACTCCTTCATACCCTCAATCTATTTTGAGATGGAGAGAGAGAGGAACTAGTATGTGTGTCTTTCTGTGTGTGTGTGTGTGTGTGTGTGTGTGTGTGTGTGTGTGTGTGTGTGTGTGTGTGTGTGTGCTGAGTTGACTCTGGTGTAACAGCCTGACATGATGATGTCATTGAGGGTGGCAAGCGCCTAAGGACAGCTCGGGTTTAAGGTCACGGAGGACCCCAAGAAGAGGTCACCCTCCACCCCTGCACCCTCCACCCATCCACCACTCCAACCTACCCACAACAGCTTTCCCACATTCACACTCCCTCTATCATGGCCTCGGGAGTCAACCCTTATAACTAAAAACCCTGGAGCTCTTTAACACCTTAAAACCCCAGCCAGCAGAACACTGTCACTGACCCAGACACCGGGGGAATGAGGAACTAATCGCACAGCCTTTCCAGAAAGACCCAGGGGTCGGAGAGGGCAAGCCCAGGCCCTATGTCTCAGGCTCTTTATGACGTCTGGGTCCCTGGGCTGGAAGTCTGTAAGACCAAACAAAGGGCTGACTTCTCTAATGGTTAGTCAACAAGAGCTTACGACAGGCAACAGCCCTTTAATGTTCTATATGACTACATGGTTATACGGTGAATGTCTGACCGCAAGTCCATGACTTTAAAGGGATTTGATTGTGTTTACTGTGTGATGGACATCTGTCTGTGTACTGAGATTAGATCAATGCTTTGTTGGCGGCAGTTCAATCTGGGCTCAGTTCATTAGACAAGAAACGGAGTCTGGGTTCAGTTCATTAGACAGGAAACGGAGTCTGGGCTCAGTTCATTAGACATGAAACGGAGTCTGGGCTCAGTTCATTAGACATGAAATGGAGTGAAACGGAGTCTGGGCTCAGTTCATTAGACATGAAACGGAGTCTGGGCTCAGTTCATTAGACAGGAAACAGAGTCTGGGCTCAGTTCATTAGACATGAAACGGAGTCTGGGCTCAGTTCATTAGACAGGAAACAGAGTCTGGGCTCAGTTCATTAGACAAGAAACGGAGTCTGGGCTCAGTTCATTAGACAAGAAACGGAGTCTGGGCTCAGTTCATTAGACATGAAACGGAGTCTGGGCTCAGTTCATTAGACATGAAACGGAGTCTGGGCTCAGTTCATTAGACATGAAATGGAGTGAAACGGAGTCTGGGCTCAGTTCATTAGACAGGAAACGGAGTCTGGGCTCAGTTCATTAGACAGGAAACGGAGTCTGGGCTCAGTTCATTAGACATGAAACGGAGTCTGGGCTCAGTTCATTAGACAGGAAACGGAGTCTGGGCTCAGTTCATTAGACATGAAACGGAGTCTGGTCTCAGTTCATTAGACATGAAACAGAGTCTGGGCTCAGTTCATTAGACATGAAACGGGGTGAAACGGAGGGGAAAGGGGAGGTTCTATCTGAACTTGTCCAATAAGATGTGTTAATTTATATTTTCTGTTCCAAAATGTTTTGTTACAGCCCTTAATGAACCGTGGTGCTTTTTCCATTGTATTTGTATTCATTTGAAATGATGTGGTAGTGGATGAGGTCGGCTGACTCTTTCACTGTGTCCATTTCCAAATGGCACCCTAGGCCCTATATAATACTACACTACTTTTAACCAGGGACAATTATGCTCTGTTCAAAAGTGGTGCAATGTGTAGGGAATAGGGTGCCATTTAATAATAATGCAGTTTAAAAAATACAGATACAGAAGAATAAGAAATAAAAGTAACTAAGTAATTAAGAGCAGCAGTAAAATAAAAATAAAAATAACAATAGCAAGACTATATACAGGGGTGTACCGATACGGAGTCAATGTGCGGGGGCACCGGTTAGTTGAGGTAATATGTACATGTAGGTAGAGTCATTAAAGAGACTGCATAGATGACAACAGAGAGTAGCAGTGGTGTAAAGAGGGAGGGTGGGGGGGGCAATGCAACTAGACAGGGTAGCCATTTGACTAGATGTTCAGGAGTCTTATGGCTTGGGGGTAAAAGCTGTTTAGAAGCATATTGGACATAGATTTGGCGCTCCGGTACCGCTTGCCGTGCGATAGCAGAGAGACCAGTCTAATAATAGAGACAGTACATCTAGCTGGTCTGTAAATTATAATAGAGACAAATTATCTAGTGGTCTGTCTAAATAATAGAGACAGTAGATCTAGCGTTCTGTCATAAGATAATAGAGACAGTAGATCTAGCTGGTCTGTCATAATATAATAGAGACAGTAGATCTAGCTGGTCTGTCATATATAATAGAGACAGTAGATATAGCTGGTCTGTCATAATATAATAGAGACAGTAGATCTAGCTGGTCTGTCATATATAATAGAGACAGTAGATCTAGCTGGTCTGTCATAAGAATATAGAGACAGTAGATCTAGCTGGTCTGTCATAATTTAATAGAGACAGTAGATCTAGCTGGTCTGTCATAATATAATAGAGACAGTAGATAAGCTGGTCTGTCATAATTAATAGAGACAGTAGATCTAGCTGGTCTGTCATATTATAATGAGACAGTATATCTAGCTGGTCTGTCATAATATAATAGAGACAGTAGATCTAGCTGGTCTGTCATAATATAATAGAGACAGTAGATCTAGCTGGTCTGTCATAATATAATAGAGACAGTAGATCTAGCTGGTCTGTCATAATATAATAGAGACAGTAGATCTAGCTGGTCTGTCATAATATAATAGAGACAGTAGATCTAGCTGGTCTGTCATAATATAATAGAGACAGTAGATCTAGCTGGTCTGTCATAATATAATAGAGACAGTAGATCTAGCTGGTCTGTCATAATATAATAGAGACAGTAGATCTAGCTGGTCTGTCTATATAATAGAGACAGTAGATCTAGCTGGTCTGTCATAATATAATAGGACAGTAGATCTAGCTGGTCTGTCATAATATAATAGAGACAGTAGATCTAGCTGGTCTGTCATAATATAATAGAGACAGTAGATCTAGCTGGTCTGTCATATATAATAGACAGTAAGATCTAGCTGGTCTGTCATAATATAATAGAGACAGTAGATCTAGCTGTCTGTCATAATATAATAGAGACAGTAGATCTAGCTGGTCTGTCATAATATAATAGAGACAGTAGATCTAGTGTGTCTGTCATAATATAATAGAGACAGTAGATCTAGCTGGTCTGTCATAATATAATAGAGACAGTAGATCTAGCTGGGTCTGTCATAATTATAATAGAGACAGTAGATCTAGCTGGTCTGTCATAATATAATAGAGACAGTAGATCTAGCTGGTCTGTCATAATATAATAGAGACAGTAGATCTAGCTGGTCTGTCATAATATAATAGAGACAGTAGATCTAGCTGGTCTGTCATAATATAATAGAGACAGTAGATCTAGCTGGTCTGTCATAATATAATAGAGACAGTAGATCTAGCTGGTCTGTCATATATAATAGAGACAGTAGATCTAGCTGGTCTGTCATAATATAATAGAGACAGTAGATCTAGCTGGTCTGTCATATATAATAGAGACAGTAGATCTAGCTGGTCTGTCATAATATAATAGAGACAGTAGATCTAGCTGGTCTGTCATATATAATAGAGACAGTAGATCTAGCTAGCTGGTCTGTCATAATATAATAGAGACAGTAGATCTAGCTGGTCTGTCATATTAATAAGAGACAGTAGATCTAGCTGGTCTGTCATAAATAATAGAGACAGTAGATCTAGCTGGTCTGTCATAATATAATAGAGACAGTAGATCTAGCTGGTCTGTCATTATATAATAGAGACAGATTAGAGGTCTGTCATAATATAATAGAGACAGTAGATCTAGCTGGTCTGTCATATATAATAGAGACAGTAGATCTAGCTGGTCTGTCATATATAATAGAGAGTAGATCTAGCTGGTCTGTCATAATATAATAGAGACAGTAGATCTAGCTGGTCTGTCATAATATAATAGAGACAGTAGATCTAGCTGGTCTGTCATAATATAATAGAGACAGTAGATCTAGCTGGTCTGTCATAATATAATAGAGACAGTAGATCTAGCTGGTCTGTCATAATATAAGAGACAGTAGATCTAGCTGGTCTGTCATAATTTAATAGAGACAGTAGATCTAGCTGGTCTGTCATAATATAATAGAGACAGTAGATCTAGCTGGTCTGTCATAAATAATAGAGACAGTAGATCTAGCTGGTCTGTCATAATATAATAGAGACAGTAGATCTAGCTGGTCTGTCATAATATAATAGAGACAGTAGATCTAGCTGGTCTGTCATAATATAATAGAGACAGTAGATCTAGCTGGTCTGTCATATATATAATAGAGACAGTAGATCTAGCTGGTCTGTCATAATATAATAGAGACAGTAGATCTAGCTGGTCTGTCATAATATAATAGAGACAGTAGATCTAGCTGGTCTGTCATAATATAATAGAGACAGTAGATCTAGCTGGTCTGTCATAATATAATAGAGACAGTAGATCTAGCTGGTCTGTCATAATATAATAGAGACAGTAGATCTAGCTGGTCTGTCATAATATAATAGAGACAGTAGATCTAGCTGGTCTGTCATAATATAATAGAGACAGTAGATCTAGCTGGTCTGTCATAAATAATAGAGACAGTAGATCTAGCTGGTCTGTCATAATATAATAGACAGTAGATCTAGCTGGTCTGTCATAATATAATAGAGACAGTAGATCTAGCTGGTCTGTCATAATATAATAGAGACAGTAGATCTAGCTGGTCTGTCATAATATAATAGAGACAGTAGATCTAGCTGGTCTGTCATAATATAATAGAGACAGTAGATCTAGCTGGTCTGTCATAATATAATAGAGACAGTAGATCTAGCTGGTCTGTCATAATATAATAGACAGTAGATCTAGCTGGTCTGTCATAATATATAGAGACAGTAGATCTAGCTGGTCTGTCATAATATAATAAGACAGATCTAGCTGGTCTGTCATAATATAATAGAGACAGTAGATCTAGCTGGTCTGTCATAATATAATAGAGACAGTAGATCTAGCTGGTCTGTCATAATATAATAGAGACAGTAGATCTAGCTGGTCTGTCATATATAAGAGACAGTAGATCTAGCTGGTCTGTCATAATATAATAGAGACGAGATCTAGCTGGTCTGTCATAATATAATAGAGACAGTAGATCTAGCTGGTCTGTCATAATATAATAGAGACAGTAGATCTAGCTGGTCTGTCATAATATAATAGAGACAGTAGATCTAGCTGGTCTGTCATAATATAATAGAGACAGTAGATCTAGCTGGTCTGTCATAATATAATAGAGACAGTAGATCTAGCTGGTCTGTCATAATATAATAGAGACAGTAGATCTAGCTGGTCTGTCATAATATAATAGAGACAGTAGATCTAGCTGGTCTGTCATAATATAATAGAGACAGTAGATCTAGCTGGTCTGTCATAATATAATAGAGACAGTAGATCTAGCTGGTCTGTCATATATAATAGAGACAGTAGATCTAGCTGGTCTGTCATAATATAATAGAGACAGTAGATCTAGCTGGTCTGTCATAATATAATAGAGACAGTAGATCTAGCTGGTCTGTCATAATATAATAGAGACAGTAGATCTAGCTGGTCTGTCATTAAATAGAGACAGTAGATCTAGCTGGTCTGTCATAATATAATAGAGACAGTAGATCTAGCTGTCTGTCATAATATAAATAGACAGTAGATCTAGCTGGTCTGTCATAATATAATAGAGACAGTAGATCTAGCTGGTCTGTCATAATATAATAGAGACAGTAGATCTAGCTGGTCTGTCATATATAATAGAGACAGTAGATCTAGCTGGTCTGTCATAATATAATAGAGACAGTGATCTAGCTGGTCTGTCATAATAATAGAGACAGTAGATCTAGCTGTCTGTCATTATAATAGAGACAGTAGATCTAGCTGGTCTGTCATAATATAATAGAGACAGTAGATCTAGCTGGTCTGTCATAATATAATAGAGACAGTAGATCTAGCTGGTCTGTCATAATTAATAGAGACAGTAGATCTAGCTGGTCTGTCATAATTAATAGAGACAGTAGATCTAGCTGGTCTGTCATAATAATAGAGACAGTAGATCTAGCTGGTCTGTCATAATATAATAGAGACAGTAGATCTAGCTGGTCTGTCATAATATAATAGAGACAGTAGATCTAGCTGGTCTGTCATAATATAATAGAGACAGTAGATCTAGCTGGTCTGTCATAATATAATAGAGACAGTAGATCTAGCTGGTCTGTCATAATTAATAGAGACAGTAGATCTAGCTGGTCTGTCATAAATAATAGAGACAGTAGATCTAGCTGGTCTGTCATAATATAATAGAGACAGTAGATCTAGCTGGTCTGTCATAATATAATAGAGACAGTAGATCTAGCTGGTCTGTCATATATATAGAGACAGTAGATCTAGCTGGTCTGTCATAATATAATAGAGACAGTAGATCTAGCTGGTCTGTCATAATATAATAGAGACAGTAAGTAGATCTAGGTCTGTCATAATATAATAGAGACAGTAGATCTAGCTGGTGTCATATATAATAGAGACAGTAGATCTAGCTGGTCTGTCATAATATAATAGAGACAGTAGATCTAGCTGGTCTGTCAATATAATAGAGACAGTAGATCTAGCTGGTCTGTCATAAAATAGAGACAGTAGATCTAGCTGGTCTGTCATAATATAATAGAGACAGTAGATCTAGCTGGTCTGTCATAATATAATAGAGACAGATCTAGCTGGTCTGTCATAATATAATAGAGACAGTAGATCTAGCTGGTCTGTCATATATAATAGAGACAGTAGATCTAGCTGGTCTGTCATAAATAATAGAGTAGATCTAGCTGGTCTGTCATAATATAATAGAGACAGTAGATCTAGCTGGTCTGTCATAATATAATAGAGACAGTAGATCTAGCTGGTCTGTCATAAATAATGAGCATATATCTAGCTGGTCTGTCATAATATAATAGAGACAGTAGATCTAGCTGGTCTGTCATATATAATAGAGACAGTAGATCTAGCTGGTCTGTCATAATATAATAGAGACAGTAGATCTAGCTGGTCTGTCATATATAATAGAGACAGTAGATCTAGCTGGTCTGTCATAATATAATAGAGACAGTAGATCTAGCTGGTCTGTCATAATATAATAGAGACAGTAGATCTAGCTGGTCTGTCATAATATAATAGAGACAGTAGATCTAGCTGGTCTGTCATAATATAATAGAGACAGTAGATCTAGCTGGTCTGTCATAATATAATAGAGACAGTAGATCTAGCTGGTCTGTCATAATATAATAGAGACAGTAGATCTAGCTGGTCTGTCATATAATAGAGACAGTAGATCTAGCTGGTCTGTCATAATATAATAGAGACAGTAGATCTAGCTGGTCTGTCATAATATAATAGAGACAGTAGATCTAGCTGGTCTGTCATAATATAATAGAGACAGTAGATCTAGCTGGTCTGTCATAATTAATAGAGACAGTAGATCTAGCTGGTCTGTCATATATAATAGAGACAGTAGATCTAGCTGGGTGTCATAATATAATAGAGACAGTAGATCTAGCTGGTCTGTCATAATATAATAGAGACAGTAGATCTAGCTGGTCTGTCATAATATAATAGAGACAGTAGATCTAGCTGGTCTGTCATAATATAATAGAGACAGTAGATCTAGCTGGTCTGTCATAATATAATAGAGACAGTAGATCTAGCTGGTCTGTCATAATATAATAGAGACAGTAGATCTAGCTGGTCTGTCATAATATAATAGAGACAGTAGATCTAGCTGGTCTGTCATAATATAATAGAGACAGTAGATCTAGCTGGTCTGTCATAATATAATAGAGACAGTAGATCTAGCTGGTCTGTCATAATATAATAGAGACAGTAGATCTAGCTGGTCTGTCATAATATAATAGAGACAGTAGATCTAGCTGGTCTGTCATAATATAATAGAGACAGTAGATCTAGCTGGTCTGTCATAATATAATAGAGACAGTAGATCTAGCTGGTCTGTCATAATATAATAGAGACAGTAGATCTAGCTGGTCTGTCATAATAAATAGAGACAGTAGATCTAGCTGGTCTGTCATTATATAAATACAGACAGATCTAGCTGGTCTGTCATATATAATAGAGACAGTAGATCTAGCTGGTCTGTCATATATAATAGAGACAGTAGATCTAGCTGGTCTGTCATAATATAGAGAGAGTAGATCTAGCTGGTCTGTCATAAATAATAGAGACAGTAGATCTAGCTGGTCTGTCATAATATAATAGAGACAGTAGATCTAGCTGGTCTGTCATAATATAATAGAGACAGTAGATCTAGCTGGTCTGTCATAATATAATAGAGACAGTAGATCTAGCTGGTCTGTCATAATATAATAGAGACAGTAGATCTAGCTGGTCTGTCATAATATAATAGAGACAGTAGATCTAGCTGGTCTGTCATATATAATAGAGACAGTAGATCTAGCTGGTCTGTCATAATATAATAGAGACAGTAGATCTAGCTGGTCTGTCATAATATAATAGAGACAGTAGATCTAGCTGGTCTGTCATAATATAATAGAGACAGTAGATCTAGCTGGTCTGTCATATATAATTCGATACAGTAGATCTAGCTGGTCTGTCATAATATAAATAGAGACAGTAGATCTAGCTGGTCTGTCAATATAATAGAGTAGATCTAGCTGGTCTGTCATAATATAATAGAGACAGTAGATCTAGCTGGTCTGTCATAATATAAAGAGACAGTAGATCTAGCTGGTCTGTCATAATATAATAGAGACAGTAGATCTCTGGTCTGTCATAATATAATAGAGACAGTAGATCTAGCTGGTCTGTCATAATATAATAGAGACAGTAGATCTAGCTGGTCTGTCAAATATAATAGAGACAGTAGATCTAGCTGGTCTGTCAATATAATAGAGACAGTAGATCTAGCTGGTCTGTCATATATAATAGAGACAGTAGATCTAGCTGGTCTGTCATAATATAATAGAGACAGTAGATCTAGCTGGTCTGTCATAATATAATAGAGACAGTAGATCTAGCTGGTCTGTCATAATATAATAGAGACAGTAGATCTAGCTGGTCTGTCATAATATAATAGAGACAGTAGATCTAGCTGGTCTGTCATAATATAATAGAGACAGTAGATCTAGCTGGTCTGTCATATATAATAGAGACAGTAGATCTAGCTGGTCTGTCATAATAAAGAGACAGTAGATCTAGCTGGTCTGTCATAAGTAATAAGACAGTAGATCTAGCTGGTCTGTCATAATATAATAAGAGACAGTAGATTCTAGCTGGTCTGTCATAATATAATAGAGACAGTAGATCTAGCTGGTCTGTCATAATATAATAGAGACAGTAGATCTAGCTGGTCTGTCATAATATAATAGAGACAGTAGATCTAGCTGGTCTGTCATAATATAATAGAGACAGTAGATCTAGCTGGTCTGTCATAATATAATAGAGACAGTAGATCTAGCTGGTCTGTCATAATATAATAGAGACAGTAGATCTAGCTGGTCTGTCATAATAATAGAGACAGTAGATCTAGCTGGTCTGTCATAATAATAGAGACAGTAGATCTAGCTGGTCTGTCATAATATAATAGAGACAGTAGATCTAGCTGGTCTGTCATAATATAATAGAGACAGTAGATCTAGCTGGTCTGTCATAATATAATAGAGACAGTAGATCTAGCTGGTCTGTCATAATATAATAGAGACAGTAGATCTAGCTGGTCTGTCATATTATAATAGAGACAGTAGATCTAGCTGGTCTGTCATAATATAATAGAGACAGTAGATCTAGCTGGTCTGTCATAATATAGAGACAGTAGATCTAGCTGGTCTGTCATAATATAATAGAGACAGTAGATCTAGTGGTCTGTCATAATATAATAGAGACAGTAGATCTAGTTGTCTGTCATAAATACAATAGAGACAGTAGATCTAGCTGGTCTGTCATAATATAATAGAGACAGTAGATCTAGCTGGTCTGTCTAATAGAGACAGTAGATCTAGCTGGTCTGTCATAATATAATAGAGACAGTAGATCTAGCTGGTCTGTCATAATATAATAGAGACAGTAGATCTAGCTGGTCTGTCATAATATAATAGAGACAGTAGATCTAGCTGGTCTGTCATAATATAATAGAGACAGTAGATCTAGCTGGTCTGTCATAATATATAGAGACAGTAGATCTAGCTGGTCTGTCATAATATAATAGAGACAGTAGATCTAGCTGGTCTGTCATAATATAATAGAGACAGTAGATCTAGCTGGTCTGTCATAATATAATAGAGACAGTAGATCTAGCTGGTCTGTCATAATATAATAGAGACAGTAGATCTAGCTGGTCTGTCAATATAATAGAGACAGTAGATCTAGCTGGTCTGTCATATAAATAGAGACAGTAGATCTAGCTGGTCTGTCATAATATAATAGAGACAGTAGATCTAGCTGGTCTGTCAATATAATAGAGACAGTAGATCTAGCTGGTCTGTCATAATTAATAGAGACAGTAGATCTAGCTGGTCTGTCATAATATAATAGAGACAGTAGATCTAGCTGGTCTGTCATAATATAATAGAGACAGTAGATCTAGCTGGTCTGTCATATATAATAGAGACAGTAGATCTAGCTGGTCTGTCATAATATAATAGAGACAGTAGATCTAGCTGGTCTGTCATAATATAATAGAGACAGTAGATCTAGCTGGTCTGTCATAATATAATAGAGACAGTAGATCTAGCTGGTCTGTCATAATATATAGAGACAGTAGATCTAGCTGGTCTGTCATAATATAATAGAGACAGTAGATCTAGCTGGTCTGTCATAATATAATAGAGACAGTAGATCTAGCTGGTCTGTCATAATATAATAGAGACAGTAGTAGATCTAGCTGGTCTGTCATAATATAATAGAGACAGTAGATCTAGCTGGTCTGTCATAATATAATAGAGACAGTAGATCTAGCTGGTCTGTCATAATATAATAGAGACAGTAGATCTAGCTGGTCTGTCATAATATAATAGAGACAGTAGATCTAGCTGGTCTGTCATAATATAATAGAGACAGTAGATCTAGCTGGTCTGTCATAATATAATAGAGACAGTAGATCTAGCTGGTCTGTCATAATATAATAGAGACAGTAGATCTAGCTGGTCTGTCATAATAATAGAGACAGTAGATCTAGCTGGTCTGTCATAATAAATAGAGACAGTAGATCTAGCTGGTCTGTCATAAATAATAGAGACAGTAGATCTAGCTGGTCTGTCATAATATAATAGAGAGTAGATCTAGCTGGTCTGTCATAATATAATAGAGACAGTAGATCTAGCTGGTCTGTCATAATTTAATAGAGACAGTAGATCTAGCTGGTCTGTCATATATAATAGAGACAGTAGATCTAGCTGGTCTGTCATAATATAATAGAGACAGTAGATCTAGCTGGTCTGTCATATTATAATGAGATGGACAGTAGAATCCTAGCTGGTCTAGTCATAAGTTGAAGTAGAGCAGTAATCCTAGCTGGGTCTGTCAAAATAAAAGAGACAGTAAGACTAGGCTGGTCCTGTCATACATTATAATAGAGACAAGTAGATAGAAGCTGGTCTGTCAAAAATAATAGAGACAGTAGATCCTAGCTGGTCTGTCATATTATAATACAGAGACAGTAGATCTAGCTGGTCTGTCATATATAATAGAGAGTAGATCTAGCTGGTCTGTCATAATATAATAGAGACAAGTAGATTCTAGCTGGTCTGTCAATATTATAATAGAGACAGTAGATCTAGCTGGTCTGTCATAATATAATAGAGACAGTAGATCTAGCTGGTCTGTCATAATATAATAGAGACAGTAGATCTAGCTGGTCTGTCATAATATAATAGAGACAGTAGATCTAGCTGGTGGTCATAATATAATAGAGACAGTAGATCTAGCTGGTCTGTCATAATATAATAGAGACAGTAGATCTAGCTGGTGTCATAATAATAGAGACAGTAGATCTAGCTGGTCTGTCATAATATAATAGAGACAGTAGATCTAGCTGGTCTGTCATAATATAATAGAGACAGTAGATCTAGCTGGTCTGTCATAATATATAGAGACAGTAGATCTAGCTGGTCTGTCATAATATAATAGAGACAGTAGATCTAGCTGGTCTGTCATAATATAATAGAGACAGTAGATCTAGCTGGTCTGTCATAATATAATAGAGACAGTAGATCTAGCTGGTCTGTCATAATAATAGAGACAGTAGATCTAGCTGGTCTGTCATAATATAAATAGAGACAGTAGATCTAGCTGGTCTGTCATAATATAATAGAGACAGTAGATCTAGCTGGTCTGTCATAATATAATAGAGACAGTAGATCTAGCTGGTCTGTCATAATAATAGAGACAGTAGATCTAGCTGGTCTGTCATAATATAATAGAGACAGTAGATCTAGCTGGTCTGTCATAATATATAGAGACAGTAGATCTAGCTGGTCTGTCATAATATAATAGAGACAGTAGATCTAGCTGGTCTGTCATAATATAATAGAGACAGTAGATCTAGCTGGTCTGTCATAAATAATAGAGACAGTAGATCTAGCTGGTCTGTCATAATATAATAGAGACAGTAGATCTAGCTGGTCTGTCATAATATAATAGAGACAGTAGATCTAGCTGGTCTGTCATAATATAATAGAGACAGTAGATCTAGCTGGTCTGTCATAATATAATAGAGACAGTAGATCTAGCTGTGGTCTGTCATAATAATAGAGACAGTAGATCTAGCTGGTCTGTCATAATATAATAGAGACAGTAGATCTAGCTGGTCTGTCATAATATAATAGAGACAGTAGATCTAGCTGGTCTGTCATAATATAATAGAGACAGAGATCTAGATCTAGCTGGTCTGTCATAATATAATAGAGACAGTAGATCTAGCTGGTCTGTCATAATATAATAGAGACAGTAGATCTAGCTGGTCTGTCATAATATAATAGAGACAGTAGATCTAGCTGGTCTGTCATAATATAATAGAGACAGTAGATCTAGCTGGTCTGTCATAATATAATAGAGACAGTAGATCTAGCTGGTCTGTCATAATATAATAGAGACAGTAGATCTAGCTGGTCTGTCATAATAATAGAGACAGTAGATCTAGCTGGTCTGTCATATATAATAGAGACAGTAGATCTAGCTGGTCTGTCATAATATAATAGAGACAGTAGATCTAGCTGGTCTGTCATAATATAATAGAGACAGTAGATCTAGCTGGTCTGTCATAATATAATAGAGACAGTAGATCTAGCTGGTCTGTCATAATATAATAGAGACAGTAGATCTAGCTGGTCTGTCATAATAATAGAGACAGTAGATCTAGCTGGTCTGTCATAATATAATAGAGACAGTAGATCTAGCTGGTCTGTCATAATATATAGAGACAGTAGATCTAGCTGGTCTGTCATAATATAATAGAGACAGTAGATCTAGCTGGTCTGTCATAATATAATAGAGACAGTAGATCTAGCTGGTCTGTCATAATATAATAGAGACAGTAGATCTAGCTGGTCTGTCATAATATAATAGAGACAGTAGATCTAGCTGGTCTGTCATATATAATAGAGACAGTAGATCTAGCTGGTCTGTCATAATATAATAGAGACAGTAGATCTAGCTGGTCTGTCATAATATAATAGAGACAGTAGATCTAGCTGGTCTGTCATAATATAATAGAGACAGTAGATCTAGCTGGTCTGTCATAATATAGAGACAGTAGATCTAGCTGGTCTGTCATAATATAATAGAGACAGTAGATCTAGCTGGTCTGTCATAATATAATAGAGACAGTAGATCTAGCTGGTCTGTCATAATATAATAGAGACAGTAGATCTAGCTGGTCTGTCATAATATAATAGAGACAGTAGATCTAGCTGGTCTGTCATAATATAATAGAGACAGTAGATCTAGCTGGTCTGTCATAATATAATAGAGACAGTAGATCTAGCTGGTCTGTCATAATATAATAGAGACAGTAGATCTAGCTGGTCTGTCATAATATAATAGAGACAGTAGATCTAGCTGGTCTGTCATAATATAGAGACAGTAGATCTAGCTGGTCTGTCATAATATAATAGAGACAGTAGATCTAGCTGGTCTGTCATAATAATAGAGACAGTAGATCTAGCTGGTCTGTCATAATATAATAGAGACAGTAGATCTAGCTGGTCTGTCATAATATAATAGAGACAGTAGATCTAGCTGGTCTGTCATAATATAATAGAGACAGTAGATCTAGCTGGTCTGTCATAATATAATAGAGACAGTAGATCTAGCTGGTCTGTCATAATATAATAGAGACAGTAGATCTAGCTGGTCTGTCAAATAATAGAGACAGTATATCTAGCTGGGTTGTCATAAATAATAGAGACAGTAGAAACTAGCCTGGTCTGTCATAATGTAATTAGAGACAGTAGATCTAGCGGTCTGTCATATTACAATAGAGACCGTAGATCTAGCCTGGTCTGTCATAATACAATAGACACAGTAGGGTCTAGCTGGTCTGTCATAATAATAGAGACAGTAGATACTAGCTGGTCTGTCCATAATAAAATATATAAAGTAGATCTACCTGGGTTGTCATAATATAATGAGACAGTAGATCAGCCTGGTCTGTCATAATATAAATAGACGACAGTAATCTAGCTGGGTCTGTCATAATATAATAGAGAACAATAGCTCTAGCTGGTCTGTCATTAATATAATAGAACAGTAGAACTAGCTGGTCTGTCATAATATAAAGAGACAGGTAGATCTAGCTGGTCCTGTCATAATCAATAGAGACAGTAGATTTAGCTGGTCCTGTCATAATATAATAGAGACAGTAGAACTAGCTGGTTCTGTCATAATATAACTAAGACAGTAGATCTAGCTGGTCTGTCATAATATAATAGAGACAGTAGATCTAGCTGGTCTGTATATAATAGAGACAGTAGATCTAGCTGGTCTGTCATAATATAATAGAGACAGTAGATCTAGCTGGTCTGTCATAATATAATAGAGACAGTAGATCTAGCTGGTCTGTCATATTATAATGACAGTAGATCTAGCTGGTCTGTCATAATATAATAGAGACAGTAGATCTAGCTGGTCTGTCATAATATAATAGAGACAGTAGATCTAGCTGGTCTGTCATAATATAATAGAGACAGTAGATCTAGCTGGTCTGTCATAATATAATAGAGACAGTAGATCTAGCTGGTCTGTCATATATAATAGAGACAGTAGATCTAGCTGGTCTGTCATAATATAATAGAGACAGTAGATCTAGCTGGTCTGTCATAATATAATAGAGACAGTAGATCTAGCTGGTCTGTCATAATATAATAGAGACAGTATCTAGCTGGTCTGTCATAATAATAGAGACAGTAGATCTAGCTGGTCTGTCATAATAATAGAGACAGTAGATCTAGCTGGTCTGTCATAAATAATAGAGACAGTAGATCTAGCTGGTCTGTCATAATATAATAGAGACAGTAGATCTAGCTGGTCTGTCATAATATAATAGAGACAGTAGATCTAGCTGGTCTGTCATAATATAATAGAGACAGTAGATCTAGCTGGTCTGTCATAATATAATAGAGACAGTAGATCTAGCTGGTCTGTCATAATATAATAGAGACAGTAGATCTAGCTGGTCTGTCATAATATAATAGAGACAGTAGATCTAGCTGGTCTGTCATAATATAATAGAGACAGTAGATCTAGCTGGTCTGTCATAATATAATAGAGACAGTAGATCTAGCTGGTCTGTCATAATATAATAGAGACAGTAGATCTAGCTGGTCTGTCATAATAATAGAGACAGTAGATCTAGCTGTTCTGTCATAATATAATAGAACAGTAGATCTAGCTGGTCTGTCATATATAATAGAGACAGTAGATCTAGCTTGTCTGTCATATAATAGAGAATAGAGACAGTAGATCTAGCTGGTCTGTCATAATATAATAGAGAGTAGATCTAGCTGGTCTGTCATAATATAATAGAGACAGTAGATCTAGCTGGTCTGTCATAATATAAAGAGACAGTAGATCTAGCTGGTCTGTCATAATATAATAGAGACAGTAGATCTAGCTGGTCTGTCATAATATAATAGAGACAGTAGATCTAGCTGGTCTGTCATATATAATAGAGACAGTAGATCTAGCTGGTCTGTCATAATATAATAGAGACAGTAGATCTAGCTGGTCTGTCATAATATAATAGAGACAGTAGATCTAGCTGGTCTGTCATAATATAATAGAGACAGTAGATCTAGCTGGTCTGTCATAATATAATAGAGACAGTAGATCTAGCTGGTCTGTCATAATATAATAGAGACAGTAGATCTAGCTGGTCTGTCATAATATAATAGAGACAGTAGATCTAGCTGGTCTGTCATAATATAATAGAGACAGTAGATCTAGCTGGTCTGTCATAATATAATAGAGACAGTAGATCTAGCTGGTCTGTCATAATATAATAGAGACAGTAGATCTAGCTGGTCTGTCATAATATAATAGAGACAGTAGATCTAGCTGGTCTGTCATATATAATAGACAGTAGATCTAGCTGGTCTGTCATAATATATAGAGACAGTAGATCTAGCTGGTCTGTCATAATATATAGAGACAGTAGATCTAGCTGGTCTGTCATAATATAATAGAGACAGTAGATCTAGCTGGTCTGTCATAATATAATAGACAGACAGTAGATCTAGCTGGTCTGTCATAATTAATAGAGACAGTAGATCTAGCTGGTCTGTCATAATATAATAGAGACAGTAGATCTAGCTGGTCTGTCATAATATAATAGAGACAGTAGATCTAGCTGGTCTGTCATAATATAATAGAGACAGTAGATCTAGCTGGTCTGTCATATATAATAGAGACAGTAGATCTAGCTGGTCTGTCATAATATAAATAGAGACAGTAGATCTAGCTGGTCTGTCATAATATAATAGAGACAGTAGATCTAGCTGGTCTGTCATAATAAATAGAGGACAGTAGATCTAGCTGGTCTGTCATAATATAATAGAGACAGTAGATCTAGCTGGTCTGTCATAATATAATAGAGACCAGTAGATCTAGCTGGTCTGTCATAATTATAATAGAGACAGTAGATCTAGCTGGTCTGTCATATTATAATAGAGACAGTAGATCTAGCTGGTCTGTCATAATATAATAGAGACAGTAGATCTAGCTGGTCTGTCATAATTATAATAGAGAACAGTAGATCTAGCTGTCTGTCATAATATAATAGAGACAGTAGATCTAGCTGGTCTGTCATAATATAATAGAAGACAGTAGAATCTAGCTGGTCTGTCATAATATAATAGAGACAGTAGATCTAGCTGGTCTGTCATAATATAATAGAGACAGTATATCTAGCTGGTCTGTCATAATATAATGAGACAGTAATTCTAGCTGGTCTTTGCATAATATAATAGACACAGTAGATCTAGCTGGTTCTGTCATAATATAATAGAGACAGTTAGATCTAGCTTGCGTCTGTCATATTATAATAGAGACAGTAGATCTACTGGTCTGTCCATATTATACATAGAGACAGTATCTAGCTGGTCTGTCATATTATAATAGGGACAGTAGATCTAACTGGTCTGTCATATTATAACAGAGACAGTAGATCTAGCTGGTCTGTCATAATATAAATAAGACAGTAGATCTAGCTGGTCTGGTCATATTATAATACGAGACAGTAGATTCTAGCTGGTCTGTTCATAATATAAAAGAGACAGGTAGATCTAGCCTGGTCTGTCATATAATAAAAGAGACAGTAAGATCTAGCCTGGTCTTGTCAAATATAATGAGGACAGTAATATCTAGCTGGTCTGTCCATGAATTTAATAGAGACAGTATATCTAGCTGGTCTATCATATTTATAGAGACAGTAGATCTAGCTGGTCTGTCATAAATTATAATAGGAAACAGTTAGATCTAGCTGGTCTGTCCTAAATATATAGAGACAGTAGATCTAGCTGGTCTGTCAATATATAATAGAGACAGTAGATCTAGCTGGTCTGTCATATATAATAGAGACAGTAGATCTAGCTGGTTGTCATAATAATAATAGAGACAGTAGATCTAGCTGGTCTGTCATAATATAATAGAGACAGTAGATCTAGCTGGTCTGTCATAATATAATAGAGGACAGTAGATCTAGCTGGTCTGTCATATTTATATAGAGACCAGTAGATCTAGCTGGTCTGTCATATATAATAGAGACAGTAGATCTAGCTTGGTCTGTCATAATATAATAGAGAAAGTAGATCTAGCTGGTCTGTCATAATATAATAGAGACAGTAAGATCTAGCTGGTCTGTCATAATATAATAGAGAACAGTAAGATCTAGCTGGTCTGTCATAATATAATAGAGACAGTAGATCTAGCTGGTTGTCATAATATAATAGAGACAGTAGATCTAGCTGTCTGTCATAATATAATAGAGACCAGTAGATCTTAGCTGGTCTGTCATAATTATAATAGAGACCAGTAGTATCTAGCTGGTCTGTTCATAATATAATAGTGACAGTAGATCTAGCTGGTCTGTCATAATATAATAGAGACAGTAGTAGATCTAGCTGGTCTGTCATAATATAATAGAGACAGTAGATCTAGCTGGTCTGTCATATAATAATAGAGACAGTAGATCTAGCTGGTCTGTCATAATATAATAGAGACAGTAGATCTAGCTGGTCTGTCATATATAATAGAGACAGTAGATCTAGCTGGTCTGTCATAATATAATAGAGACAGTAGATCTAGCTGGTCTGTCATATATAATAGAGACAGTAGAGATAGCTGGTCTGTCATAATATAAAGAGACAGTAGATCTAGCTGGTCTGTCATAATAATAGAGACAGTAGATCTAGCTGGTCTGTCATAATATAATAGAGACAGTAGATCTAGCTGGTCTGTCATAATATAATAGAGACAGTAGATCTAGCTGGTCTGTCATATATAATAGAGACAGTAGATCTAGCTGGTCTGTCATAATATAATAGAGACAGTAGATCTAGCTGGTCTGTCATAATATGAATAGAGACAGTAGATCTAGCTGGTCTGTCATAATATAATAGAGACAGTAGATCTAGCTGGTCTGTCACATACAATAGGACAGTAAGATCTAGCTGGTCTGTCATAATATAACTAGGACAGTAGATCTAGCTGGTCTGTCATAATACAATAGAGACAGTAGATCTAGCTGGTCTGTCATATATAATAGAGACAGTAGATCTAGCTGGTCTGTCATAATACAATAGGAGGCAGTAAGATCTAGCTGGTCTGTCATAATATAATAGAGACAGTAGATCTAGCTGGTCTGTCATAATATAATAGAGACAGTAGAATAGTGTCTGTCATAATATAATAGAAGACAGCAGATCTAGCTGGTCTGTCATAATTAATAGAGACAGTATATCTAGCTGGTCTGTCATATATAATAGAGACAGTAGATCTAGCTGGTCTGTCATAATATAATAGAGACAGTAGATCTAGCTGGTCTGTCAGTAAATAATAGAGACAGTAGATCTAGCTGGTCTGTCATAATATAATAGAGACAGTAGATCTAGCTGGTCTGTCATAATATAATAGAGACAGTAGATCTAGCTGGTCTGTCATAATATAATAGAGACAGTAGATCTAGCTGGTCTGTCATAATATAATAGAGACAGTAGATCTAGCTGGTCTGTCATAATATAATAGAGACAGTAGATCTAGCTGGTCTGTCATAATATAATAGAGACAGTAGATCTAGCTGGTCTGTCATAATATAATAGAGACAGTAGATCTAGCTGGTCTGTCATAATATAATAGAGACAGTAGATCTAGCTGGTCTGTCATAATATAATAGAGACAGTAGATCTAGCTGGTCTGTCATATATAATAGAGACAGTAGATCTAGCTGGTCTGTCATAATATAATAGAGACAGTAGATCTAGCTGGTCTGTCATAATATAATGAGACATAGAGACAGTAGATTTACGCTGGTGTGTCATAAAGAGATCTAAAAGGTCCATAAATATTAATAGAGACAGTAAGAACTAGCTGGTCTGTCATAATACAATAGAGGACAGTAGATCTAGCGGTCTGTCATAATATAATAGAGACAGTAGATCTAGCTAGTCTGTCATATTATAATAGAGACAGTAGATCTAGCTGGTCTGTCATAATATAATAGAGACAGTAGATCTAGCTGGTCTGTCATAATATAATAGAGACAGTAGATCTAGCTGGTCTGTCATAATATAATAAGAGACAGTAGATCTAGCTGGTCTGTCATAATAAATAGAGACAGTAAGATCTAGCTGGTCTGTCATAATATAATATGACAAGTAGATCTAGCTGGTCTGTCATAATATAATAGAGACAGTAGATCTAGCTTGGTCTGTCATAATATAATAGAGACAGTAGATCTAGCTGGTCTGTCATAATATAATAGAGACAGTAGATCTAGCTGGTCTGTCATATATAATAGAGACAGTAGATCTAGCTTGGTCTGTCATAATATAATAGAGACAGTAGATCTAGCTGGTCTGTCATAATATAATAGAGACAGTAGATCTAGCTGGTCTGTCATAATATAATAGAAGACAGTAGATCTAGCTTGGTCTGTCATAATTATAATAGAGACAGTAGATCTAGCTGGTCTGTCATAATATAAATAGAGACAGTAGATCTAGCTGGTCTCTCATAATATAATAGAGACAGTAGATCTAGCTGGTCTGTCATAAATATACATAGAGACAGTAGATCTAAGCTGGTCTGTCATAATATAATTGAGACAGTAGATCTACGCTGGTCTGTCATCTTATAATAGAGACAGTAGATCTAAGTGGTCTGTCATAATATAATAGAGACAGTATATCTAATTGGTCTGTCATAATATAACAGAGACAGTAGATCTAGCTGGTCTGTCATAATATAATAGAGACAGTAGATCTACCTGGTCTGTCATAATATAATAGAGACAGTAGATCTAGCTGGTCTGTCATAATATAATAGAGACAGTAGATCTAGCTGGTCTGTCATAATATAATAGAGACAGTAGATCTAGCTGGTCTGTCATAATATAATAGAGACAGTAGATCTAGCTGGTCTGTCATAATATAATAGAGACAGTAGATCTAGCTGGTCTGTCATAATATAATAGAGACAGTAGATCTAGCTGGTCTGTCATAATATAATAGAGACAGTAGATCTAGCTGGTCTGTCATAATATAATAGAGACAGTAGATCTAGCTGGTCTGTCATAATATAATAGAGACAGTAGATCTAGCTGGTCTGTCATATATAATAGAGACAGTAGATCTAGCTGGTCTGTCATAATATAATAGAGACAGTAGATCTAGCTGGTCTGTCATAATATAATAGAGACAGTAGATCTAGCTGGTCTGTCATAATATAATAGAGACAGTAGATCTAGCTGGTCTGTCATAATATAATAGAGACAGTAGATCTAGCTGGTATGTCATAATATAATAGAGACAGTAGATCTAGCTGGTCTGTCATAAACTAATAGAGACAGTAGATCTAGCTGGTCTGTCATAATATAATAGAGACAGTAGATCTAGCTGGTCTGTCATATATAATAGACATAGTAAATCTAGCTGGTCTGTCATAATATAATAGAGACAGTAGATCTAGCTGGTCTGTCATAATATAATAGAGACAGTAGATCTAGCTGGTCTGTCATAATATAATAGAGACAGTAGATCTAGCTGGTCTGTCATAATATAATAGAGACAGTAGATCTAGCTGGTCTGTCATAATATAATAGAGACAGTAGATCTAGCTGGTCTGTCATAATATAATAGAGACAGTAGATCTAGCTGGTCTGTCATAATATAATAGAGACAGTAGATCTAGCTGGTCTGTCATAATATAATAGAGACAGTAGATCTAGCTGGTCTGTCATAATATAATAGAGACAGTAGATCTAGCTGGTCTGTCATAATATAATAGAGACAGTAGATCTAGCTGGTCTGTCATAATATAATAGAGACAGTAGATCTAGCTGGTCTGTCATAATATAATAGAGACAGTAGATCTAGCTGGTCTGTCATAATATAATAGAGACAGTAGATCTAGCTGGTCTGTCATAATATAATAGAGACAGTAGATCTAGCTGGTCTGTCATAATATAATAGAGACAGTAGATCTAGCTGGTCTGTCATAATATAATAGAGACAGTAGATCTAGCTGGTCTGTCATAATAATAGAGACAGTAGATCTAGCTGGTCTGTCATATTACTAATAGAGACAGTAGATCTAGCTGGTCTGGTCATAATATAATAGAGATAGTAGATCTAGCTGGTCTGTCAGAAATAATAGAGACGTTAGATCTAGCTGGTCTGTCATAATATAATAGAGACAGTAGATCTAGCTTGTCTGTCATATATAATAGAGACAGTAGATCTAGCTGGTCTGTCATAATATAATAGAGACAGTAGATCTAGCTGGTAGTCATATATAATAGAGACAGTAGATCTAGCTGGTCTGTCATATATAATAGAGACAGTAGATCTTAGCTGGTCTGTCATAATATAATCGAGACAGTAGATCTAGGCTGGTCTGTCATAATATAATCGAGACAGTAGATTCTAGCTGGTCTGTCATAATATAATAGAGACAGTAGATCTAGCTGGTCTGTCATATTATAATAGAGACAGTAGATCTAGCTGGTCTGTCATATTATAATAGAGACAGTAGATCTAGCTGGTCTGTCATAATATAATAGAGACAGTAGATCTAGCTGGTCTGTCATAATATAATAGAGACAGTAGATCTAGCTGGTCTGTCATAATATAATAGAGACAGTAGATCTAGCTGGTCTGTCATAATATAATAGAGACAGTAGATCTAGCTGGTCTGTCATAATATAATAGAGACAGTAGATCTAGCTGGTCTGTCATAATATAATAGAGACAGTAGATCTAGCTGGTCTGTCATAATATAATAGAGACAGTAGATCTAGCTGGTCTGTCATAATATAATAGAGACAGTAGATCTAGCTGGTCTGTCATAATATAATAGAGACAGTAGATCTAGCTGGTCTGTCATAATATAATAGAGACAGTAGATCTAGCTGGTCTGTCATAATATAATAGAGACAGTAGATCTAGCTGGTCTGTCATAATATAATAGAGACAGTAGATCTAGCTGGTCTGTCATAATATAATAGAGACAGTAGATCTAGCTGGTCTGTCATAATATAATAGAGACAGTAGATCTAGCTGGTCTGTCATAATATATAGAGACAGTAGATCTAGCTGGTCTGGAATAAAGATAATAGCTGGCTGTCTAATATAATAGAGACAGTATATCTACCTGGTTGTCTAATATAATAGAGACAGTAGATCTAGCTGGTCTCTCTAATATATATAGAGACAAGTAATTCCTGGTCCTGTCATGATATAAACAGAGACAGTAGATCCATAGTGGTCTGTCTAATATAATAGAGAAATAGATTAGCTGGTCTGTCATATATAATAGAGACAGTAGATCTAGCTGGTCTGTCATAATATAATAGACAGGTAGATCTAGCGGTCTGTCATAATATAATAGACGACAGTAGAAATATAGCTGGTCTGTCATAATATTAGAGACAGTATATCTACGTGGTCTGTCATAATATACGTAAAGAGACAGTAGATCAGCTGGTCTGTCATACATATAATAGAGACAGTAAGATTAATGCTGTAAATTAATAGAGAAGTAGATCTAGTGGTTTGTCTAATATAATAGAGACAGTAGATCAGCTGGTCTGTCATTTATATTTTAGAGAACAGTAAGATCTAGCTGGTCTGGCATAATAATAATGAGACATAGAGACAGTAGATCTAAGCTGGTCTTGTAATAATATAATAGAGAGAGTAGATCTAGCTGGTCTGTCATATATAATAGAGACAGTAGATCTAGCTGGTCTGTCAAATATAATAGAGACAGTATATCTAGCTGGTCTGTCATAATATAATAGAGACAGTAGATCTAGCTGGTCGTGTCAAATATAAATAGAGACAGTAGATCTAGCTGGTTTGTGCCATCTAATAATAAGAGAGCCAGTAGGATGCTAGGCTGGTCTGTCTAATACAATAGAGACAGTTGATTAGTCTGGTTGTCATAATATGATAGAGACAGTCGATCTAGCTTGGTCTGTCATAACACAATAGAGACAGTAGATCTAGCTGGTCTGTATAATAATAATAGAGAACAGTAGATTAGCTGGTCTGTTTCATAATATAATAGAGACAGTAGATCTAGATGGTCTGTCATAATATAATAGAGACAGTAGAATCTAGCTGGTCTTGTCATAAATAATAGAGACAGTAGATCTAGCTGGTCTGTCAAGTTATAATAGAGACAGTAGATCTAGCTGGTCTGTCATAATATCATAGAGACAGTAGATCTAGCTGGTCTGTCATATTATAATAGAGACAGTGATCTAGCTGGTCTGTCATAAATTATAATTCAGAGACAGTAGATCTAGCTGGTCTGTCAAATATAATAGAGACAGTAGATCTAGCTCGGTCTGTCATATATAATAGAGACAGTAGATCTACCTGGTCTGTCATAATATAATCTAGAGACAGTAGATCTAGCTGGTCTGTCTTATATAATAGAGACAGTGATCTAGCTGGTCTGCAATTATAAAGAGACAGTAGATCTAGCTGGTCCTGTCATAATATAATAGAGGGCAGTAGATCCAGCTGGTCTATCATTTATAAGGAGACAGGTAGATCTACTGTGTGTTTCATAATATAATAGAGACAGTAGATCTAGCTGGTCTTGGCGTGGCCATAATATAATTAGGATGACAGTAGATTCTACGCTGGTCTGTCATAATATAGAGACAGTGAACTAGAGTGGTCTGTCATAAATATAGAGACTATAGATCTGAGTCTGTCATAAATATAATAGAGGCGTAGATATAGCTGGTCTGTCAAAATATAATAGAGAGACAGTAGATCTAGCTGGTCTGTCATAAATAATAGCAGTAGATCTAGGTGGTCTGTCATATATAATAGAGACAGTAGATCTAGCTGGTCTGTCCGTAACTAGAATAAGAGAGAGTAGATCTAGCTGGTCTGTCATAATATAATAGAGACAGTTGATCTAGCTGGTCTGTCATAATAATAGAGACAGTAGATCTAGCTGGTCTGTCATAATCTAATAGAGACAGTAGATCTAGCTGGTTGTCATAATATAATAGAGCCAGTCCGATCTAGCTGGTCTGCCATAATTAAGAGACATGATCTAGAGGTTTGTCATATATAATAGAGAGGCAGTAGATCTAAGCTGGTCGTCATAATATATAATAGAGACGTAGACTAGCTGAGGTCTGTCATAATATAATAGAGACATGAGATCTAGCTGGTCTGCCATAAATAATAGAGACCAGTATATCTAGGCTGGTCTGTCAAATATAACTAGAGACAGTAGCATCTAGCTGGTCTGTCATAATATATAGAGACAGTAGATCTAGCTGGTCTGTCATAATAAATAGAGACAGTAGATCTAGCTGGTCTGTCATAATATAGAGACAGTAGATCTAGCTGGTCGGTCATAATATAATAGAGACAGTAGAGATCTAGCTGGTCTGTCATAATATAATAGAACAGTAGATCTAGATGGTCTGCCTAATATAACGAGACAGTATCTAGCTGGTCTGTCATAAAATAGAGACAGTAGATCTAGCTGGTCTGTCATAATATAATAGAGACAGTAGATCTAGCGGTCTGTCATATAGAATATAGACAGTAGATCTAGCTGTTGTCATAATTATAATAGAGACAGTAGATCTAGCTGGTTCTGTCATAAGTTATATAGAAGACCGTATATCTAGCTGGTCTGTCATAATATAAGAGACCAGGTAGATCTAGCTGGTCTGTCATAATATAGATAGAGACAGTGAGTATCTAGCTGGAGTCTGATCAATATTATATATAGAGGACAGTAAGATTCTATGACTGGGTCTGTCACGAATTATAATAGTAGACATGGGTAGGACTAGTAGCGGGTCCTGTCATAATTATAATGCAGAGAAGATAATCTAATCTGGTCTGGCATAATTAATAAGACAGTAGATCTAGCTGGTCTGTCATAATATAATAGAGACAGTAGATCTAGCTGGTCTGTCATAATATAATAGAGACGTAGATCTAGCTGGTCTGTAATATAATAGAGACAGTAGATCTAGCTGGTCTGTCATAATATAATAGAGACAGTAGATAAGCTGGTCTGTCATAATAATAGAGACAGTAGACTAGCTGGTCTGTCATATATAATAGAGACAGTAGATCTAGCTGGTCTGCCATATTAATAGAGACAGTAGATCTAGCTGGTCTGTCATAATATAATAGAGACAGTAGATCTAGCTGGTCTGTCATAATATAATAGAGACAGTAGATCTAGCTGGTCTGTCATAATATAATAGAGACAGTAGATCTAGCTGGTCTGTCATAATTATAATAGAGACAGTAGATCTAGCTGGTCTGTCATATATAATAGAGACAGTAGATCTAGCTGGTCTGCCATAATAGATAGAGACAGTAGATCTAGCGTCTGTCATATTACAGAGACGAGTAGATCTAGCTGGTCTGTCTATTACAGAGACAGTATAATCTAGCTGGTCTGTCATTTATAATAGAGACAGTAGATATAGCTGTCTGTCATAAATATAGATCCAGTATATCTAGGCTGTCTATCATAATATAATAGAGACAGTAGATCTGCTGGTCTGTCATAATATAATATGAGACTAGTAGATCTAGCTGGTCTGTCATAAATAGAATAGAGAACGTAGATCTAGCTGGTCTGTCATAATATAATAGAGACAGTAGATCTAGCTGGTCTGTCATAATATAATAGAGACAGTAGATCTAGCTGGTCTGTCATAATATAATAGAGACAGTAGATCTAGCTGGTCTGTCATAATATAATAGAGACAGTCGATCTAGCATGTCTGTCATAATATAATAGAGACAGTAGATCTAGCTGGTCACTTTCGTGAATATAATAAGACAGTCGGATCCAGCTTGGTCGGTCAATAACTATAATTAAGAGACAAGTAGAAATCTAGCTGGTCTGTCATAATATAATAGAGCTCAGTATGTATCTAGCTGGTCTTCATTTATAATACGAGACAGTGATCTAGCTGGTCCTTCTGTCCTAATTATACTAGTGACAGTTCGATCTAGCCTGGTTCAGTCATATTATAATAGAGACAGTAGATCTAAGCTGGTCTGTCAATATATAATAGAGACAGTAGATCTAGCTGGTCTGTCATACTATAATAGAGGACAGTAGATCTAGCGGTCTGTCGTAATATAATAGAGACAGTAGATCTAGCTGGTCTGTCGTAAATAATAGAGACAGTAGATCTAGCTGGTCTGTCATATATAATAGAGACCTAGCATCTAGCTGGTCTGTGACTTATATAATAGAGACAGTAGATCTAGTCTGGTTTGTCATAATATACTAAGAGACAGTAGATCTAGCTGGTCTGTCATAATATAATAGAGACAGTAGATCTAGCTGGTCTGTCATAATATAATAGAGACAGTAGATCTAGCA
This sequence comes from Oncorhynchus kisutch, assembly GCF_002021735.2. NCBI lineage: Eukaryota > Metazoa > Chordata > Actinopteri > Salmoniformes > Salmonidae > Oncorhynchus > Oncorhynchus kisutch. The sequence goes on along the minus strand of NC_034185.2, from coordinate 12,480,352 downwards.
TGTCTAGTCATAATAAAATAGCACACAAGAGACAGTAGATCTAGCTGCGTTGTCATAATATAATAGAGACAATTAAGATCCTAGCTGGTCTGTCATAATATAATAGAGCACAAGTAGATCTAGCTGTCTGATCATAATATAATAGAGACAGTAGATCTAGCTGGTCTGTCATAATACATAGAGACAGTAGATCTAGCTGGGTCTGTCAATAATTAATAGAGACAGTAGATCTAGCTGGTACTGTATAATATAATAGACACCAAAGAAGACAAGTTAGATCTAGTGGTTCTGTCATAGTATAAATAGTAGCACAGTAGATCTAGCTGGTCTGTCATATATATCAGAGACAGTAGATCTAGGGTCTGTCATAATATAATAGAGACAGTAGATCTAGCTGGTATGTCAATAATAAATAGAGACAGTAGATTAGCTGGTCATTTATGAACATTTGAACATCTTGGCCATGTTCTGTTATAATCTCCACCCGGCACAGCCAGAAGAGGACTGGCCACCCCACATAGCCTGGTTCCTCTCTAGGTTTCTTCCTAGGTATTGGCCTTTCTAGGGAGTTTTTCCTATCCACCATGCTTCTACACTTACATTGCTTGCTGTTTGGGGTTTTAGGCTGGGTTTCTGTACAGCACTTTGAGATATCAGCTGATGTACGAAGGGCTATATAAATACATTTGATTTGATTTGATTTGATAAGTACAAGTAAAAGTATAAATAATTTCAAAGCACATTTAGCCAGTGGCACACTTCAACACAAATTAGGTATTTCTGTTTAGTGAGTCTGCCAGATCAGAGACAGTAAGGATGACCAGGGATGTTCTCTTTATAAGTGCATGAATTTGAAAAATTATCTTGTCCTTCTAAGCATTGAAAATGTAAAGAGTACTTTTGGGTGTCAAGGAAAATGTTAGGAGTAAAAAGTACATTATTTTTCTTTAGAAATGTAGTGGAGGAAAACTAAAGTTGTCAAAAATATAAATAGTAAAGTAAAGTACAGATAACTAAAAAACAACTTAAGTAGTACTTTAAATTATTTTTACTTAAGTACTTTACACCACTGTAGTGCACTATGTACAGTTGAAGTCGGAAGTTTACATACAGTTAGGTTGGAGTCATTAAACTCGTTTTTCAACCACTCCACAAATTTCTTGTTAACAAACTATAGTTTTGGCAAGTCGGTTAGGACATCGACGTTGTGCATGACACAAGTCATTTTTAGAATAATTGTTTACAGACAGATTATTTCACTTAAATTCAAATTCACTGTATCACAATTCCAGTGGGTCAGTTAACTGTGCCCTTTAAAAAGCTTGGAAAATTCCAGAAAATTATGTCATGGCTTTAGAAGCTTCTGATAGGATAATTGACATCATTTGAGTCAATTGGAGGTGTACCTGTGGATGTATTTCAAGGCCTACCTTCAAACTCAGTGCCTCTTTGCTTGACATCACGGGAAAATCAAAAGAAATCAGCCAAGACCTCAGAAAAAAATTGTAGACCTCCACAAGTCTGGTTCATCTTTGGAAGCAATTTCCAAGTATAAACACCATGGGACCATGCAGTCGTCATACCGCTCAGGAAGAAGACGCGTTCTGTCTCCTAGAGATGAAAGTACTTTGGTGCGAAAAGTGGAAATCAATCCCAGAACAACAGCAAAGGACCTTGTGAAGATGCTGGAGGAAACAGGTACAAAAGTATCTATATCCACAGTAAAACGAGTCCTATATCAACATAACCTGAAAGGCCGCTCAGCAAGGAAGATGCCACTGCTCCAAAAGCGCCATAAAAAAGCCAGACTACAGTTTGCAAATGCACATGGGGACAAATACAGTACTTTTTTGGAGAAATGTCCTCTGGTCTGTTGAAACAAAAATAGAACTGTTTGGCCATAATGACCATTGTTATGTTTGGAGTAAAAAGGGGGACGCTTGCAAGCCGAAGAACACCATCCCAACCATGAAGTACGGGGGTGGCAGCATCATGTTGTGGGGGTGCTTTGCTGCAGGAGGGACTGGTGCACTTCACAAAGTAGATGACATCATGAGGCAGGAAAATAATGTGGATATATTGAAACAACATCTCAAAACATCAGTTAAAGCTTGGTCGCAAATGGGTCTTCCAAATGGACAATGACCCCAAACATACTTCTAAAGGTGATGCAAAATGGCTTAAGGACAACAAAGTCAAGGTATTGGAGTAGCCATCACAAAGCCCTGACCTCAATCACATAGAAAATTTGTGGGCAGAACTGAAAAATTGTGTGCGAGGAGGAGGCCTACAAACCTGACTCAGATACACCAGCTCTGTCAGGAGGGATGGGCCAAAATTCAGCTTGTGGAAGGCTACCTGAAACGTTTGACCCAAGTTAAACAATTTAAAGACAATGCAACCAAATGCTAATTGAGTGTATGTAAACTTCTGACCCACTGGGAATGTGATGAAAGAAATTAAAGCTGAAATAAATCATTCTCTCTTCTATTATTCTGACATTTCACATTCTTAAAATAAAGTGGTGATCCTAACGGACCGTTAGGTGATCCTAAATGTCAGGAATTGTGAAAAACTGAGTTTAAATGTATTTGGCTAAGGTGTATGTAAACTTCCGACTTCAACTGTAGGGAGCAGGGTGCCATTTGAAACCCACCCAGTGATCTGTACGATATGTTGGAGGTCCCCGGGTTCTGTGTCTGTCCGTATGTTTTGGGCCACGCTGTGTGTGTCCCCTGGCCTGTACTGCCCGGAATAAGAGCCCTGTCTGACCAATCAGCAGTCAGCCATCATTGCCATGGGAAAGAGAACGGAAAGAGAACCATCAATTAACGAACAATGTCTTCAAGCACCGGGAGAAAATAAGACAAACGTTATTTTCCTGTCGCTGTTGGGACGGCTCAGGCTTCATGGAATTGAGGGTGACAGGCTCCCCTTAGCCCAGTGGGGTTTGTGTGTGTGTGTGTGTGTGTGTGTGTGTGTGTGTGTGTGTGTGTGTGTGTGTGTGTGTGTGTGTGTGTGTGTGTGTGTGTGTGTGTGTGTGTGTGTGTGTGTGTGTGTGTGTGTGCATTTGTCATGCTTTCGTGCTAGGGTGTGTATGCACGTACCTGCATCAAGTGTTTTTCCGCATGTGTGTGTTTGCCATTCATGCGTGTGCACGTGTGTGTGCGCACCCCAGAACAATGCCATTGTCCTATACTAGCAGAGACTGGAGGCTGGCATTGAGGGCAGCTGCAGATTGTCAGCCTGTAATTTGCCTCTCTGTTGATGTGGAGGGATCAGGGGGAAGTGAAGCGTGTATAATTCCCTCTGTGGGGATCACATGGCCCTACCGGCCTCCAATCAAACTCCAACCTCCATCGTCCCGGTTACATAACCAATACCGTCGTCACGGAGACCACCCAGCACTCCCTGCTGTAACCACGGCCAAGTAGGTCATCGCCGGTGCACACGATCGATAGGCATCAGACATAACGGCTCCATAACGTCTGGTTAACGCTCCACTAACGCTCAGCTAACGCTGGGCTAACGTTCAATTAAAACCCACATGTATTGAATGGTTTATCGATGATCAATAGGTAGCTTTGAAGCAGACAGGGTCGGATTGGGTGTGCAGCTAATGTTCAGCAAACGTTTGAATTATGTGACCGTTGTGGCGTGCGTTGTGTAATGGATTATTCCTGTACATGATCAATAGCAAACAAACGTGTGTCGGTGCGGCGACAAACGTGGAGCTGACAACGTCTCTGCGGTGCTTTACCCTAATCCCATACCGGGGAGTTTCAACTGCTCATGTACGATCAATATTCTGTTGAAACTGATCTAAGTCACGTACCCCACTGTGGTTTATCAGATATTCCAAAGCTTTGCCGTAGTTGACATGACTAACAAGGAAAGAGAGGGAGAGAGAGAGAGAGAGAGAGAGAGAGAGAGAGAGAGAGAGAGAGAGAGAGAGAGAGAGAGAGAGAGAGAGAGAGAGAGAGAGAGAGAGAGAGAGAAAGAAAGAAAGAAAGAAAGAAAGAAAGAAAGAAAGAAAGAAAGAAAGAAAGAAAGAAAGAAAGAAAGAAAGAAAGAAAGAAAGAAAGAAAGAAAGAGAGAGGGGGGGCAAGATGCTGCCAGCTAATGTGCTCAGACAGTAGCTTTGTTTCACTCATTGTCCCGTTGTTTGATGGCTTCCCTGAGGCCTCTCACTAACCGGCCTCTCACTAACCAGCCTCCACTAACCGGCCTCCACTACCCGCCTCTCAGTAACCGGCCTCCACTAACCGGCCTCTCACTAACCGGCCTCCACTAACCGGCCTCCACTAGCCGGCCTCCACTAACCGGCCTCCACTAGCCGTCCTCCACTAGCCGCCCTCCACTAACTGGCCTCTCACTAACCGGCCTCTCACTAACCGGCCTCTCACTAACCGGCCTCCACTAACCGGCCTCTCACTAACCGGCCTCCACTAACCGGCCTCCACTAGCCGGCCTCCACTAGCCGTCCTCCACTAACCGGCCTCCACTAACCGGCCTCCACTAACCGGCCTCCACTAACCGGCCTCCCACTAACCGGCCTCCCACTAACCGGCCTCCACTAACCGGCCTCCACTAGCCTTCGTTGGTGGCAATTTTCCTGTGTCACATCGGGTTCATTTCAAGCCACGTTTACATGTTGACACACATCTAAAAAGACCTGCGGAGTGAGTGTCCCTATGGTGCCCTTTGGTTCCTGGTTCAAAGTTCCAGCTGTGGGTCCAACAGGGGTCTGACAGGCTCAGCCATGCCCGAGGTGACAGCTCTCTGTTTGGGGTAAAGAGAGACCCTGTAGGGGGGGTAACACTGAGGGCCCGGAGGGGTCCAACAGAGGTTCACAGACTGGGTCTGGACACTGGGGGCAGGGGCAGCTGTGAGTGCCGGGGGCTAGGAAGGTGGTGGGGGGTGGAGGAGGGCTAGACGGGTTATTTTCACCTATCATCTCTCATTGCTCTGGTGAGGGTTGAACGGCCTGTTTTGGCTATTGTAAAATTCTCTTTCTTGTTTGGATCCCATGACCTTGGCTTCTCTCTCCTCCCCCCTTGTCTCCAGAGTATAAACACTACAGTCCCTCTTCATTTTAAGGGAATATCTACAATAACCAGAATGTCCTCTATTCCCCTTCAACATCAATGACGTATTAACAGTACCACAATGACAAACTAACAAAGGGTCAACAGACATGGAAACACTCCCTTTCTCCCCTCACCTCCCTCTAGCTACAGTACACTAAACCGATCCATGAGATAGTTACTGCACACAGGGCTCTCACAGACAACCCCGAGGGTTCGGCTGAGGACACAAACAAGTACAAGAAGTCCCGCGACGACCTCCACAGAGACATCAAACATGCAAATATAGGAATAAGGTGGAATCTTATTACACAGCCTGACGTATGTGGCAGGGGCTACAGTCCATTACGGATTACAAAGAAGACCCAGCCGTCATCTGCCCAATGATGCCCCTCTACCAGACGAACTCAATGCATTGTATGCACGCTTCGGCAAAACAACTCTGAGACATGCACGAGGGCCCCCGCTGACCCAGGGGACTGGGTGATCTAGCTCTCCAAGGCCGACGCGAGTGAGGTTTTTAAATCAGGTCAACACTCAGGTCAACACTCAGGTCAACACTCAGGTCAACACTAAATCCGCGGGGTCCGGACGGTATTCCAGGGTGTGTTCTCAGAGCATGCACATAACAGCTGGCAGGCATATTCACAGTCATTTTCAACCACTCCTTGTCCCAGTCTGTAATCCCCCTGTTTTAAGATGACCACCATCATTCCTGTTCCCAAGAACTATGGCTTCAGGCCACAATGACTACCACCCTGTAGCACTCACTTCTGTAATCATGAAGTGCTTTGAAAGGCTGGTTATGGCACAGATTAACTCCATCATCCCAGACATCCTAGACCCACTCCAATTTACATACCGCCCCAACAGATCCATAGCCGACGCAATCTCAATTGCTCTCCACACTTCCCTCACCCACCTAGATAAGGGGAATACCTATGTGAGAATATTGTTAATTGACTACAGCTCAGCATGCAACTCCATAGTTCCTTCCAAGCTCATCACCAAGTTTAGGACCCTTGGACTGAACACCTCCCTCTGCAACTGGATACTGGACTTCCTGACAGTCTGGCCCTAGGTGGTGAGGGTAGGCAACATTGCCTCCACCATGCTGACCCTCAACACGGGGGCCCCTCAGGGGTGTGTGCTTAGTCCCCTCCTGTAATCTCTGTTCACCCATGACTGCATGGCCCCGCACGACTCCAACACCGTCATCAAGTTTGCTGACGACACAAAGTTGGTAGGCCTGATCATCGGCAATGATGAGACAGCCAGAACTGCAACTGCCTGTCCCTCAATGTCAGTAAGACCAAGGAGCTGATCATGGACTACAGGAAACTGGGGGGGGGGGGGGGGGGGGGGTGAGCACGCCCCCATCTACATAGACAGGGCTGCAGTGGAGCGGGTTGAGAGCTTCAAGTTCCTCAGTGTCCACATCACTAAGGACGTATAAAGGTCCACAAACACACACACCACAACAGTCGTGAAAAAAGTGTGACAGCCCCCCATTCCCCTTCAGGAGGTTGAAAAGATTTGTATGGGTCCACAAAAAGTTATACCACTGTACCATTGAGAGCATCTTGACTGTCTGGGCCGCCTTCGTCAGTATTATTTATGGCTAGGATACGGGGATTGAGCTCAGCCAGATTCTGGTGTGAGTTATCTGGCCCAAATATATTACTTAGCCGATTGCGTCTACTCTCTGGCAGAAGATTACACGGGCTGCTTTATATAATTAACATTTCATTATTGATTTATTTTTCCATATTTTCTTAATTGTTTCTGTGATCAAACAATACAATTAACATTTAAATGAAATTCTTCAAGAGTCCTGTGTAGTATTTCAGTAGATACTTTGTGCAAGACAATTGAATTGTGGATGGAGCTTTCCGAGTGGCGCAGTGGTGTAAGACACTGCATCGAAGTGCAAACTGCATTTCTACAGATGCTGGATTGAGAACAGTGCCGGCCGCGACGAGGAGACCCATGAGGTGACGCACAGTAGGCCCAGCGTCATGCAATTTAGGGTTTGGCCGGCCGGGATGTCCTTGTCCAATCGCGCTGTAGCGACTCCTCTGGAGGGATAGGCGCATGCACGCTGACATGGTCACCAGGTGTATGGTGTTTCCTCCAAGACAAAATGTTTTTTGTGGATGTGTATAATTTGTATGTATAAAATGTATAATAGTAATAATTAAAATGACTAAATAGAGTCATTTTGTATACATTTATTTCAATTTGCATCGGGCCGCTTATGGGGCTGAATTCCGGTAGACAGAAGAGGCCCGATGTACTTGGGCCGATTTTGGCCAGTCATTCATTTTGATTCCGGGCCGAGTCTGAGGGCTGCACAACGCATCACTGGGGGCAAACTACCTGCCCTCCAGGACACCTACACCACCCGATGTCACAGGAAGGCCAAAAAGATCATCAAGGACAACAACCACCCGAGCCACTGCCTGTTCACCCCACTATCATCCAGAAGGCGAGGTCAGTACAGGTGCATCAAAGCTGAGACCGAGAGACTGAAAAACAGCTTCTATCTCAAGGCCATCAGACTGTTTAACAGCCATCACTAACATTGAGTGGCTGCTGCCAACATACTGACTCAACTCCAGCCACTTTAATAATGGGAATTGGTGGGAATTGATGTAAAATATATCACTAGCAACTTTAAACAATGCCACTTTATATAATGTTTACATACCCTACATTACTCATCTCATATGTATATACTGTACTCTATACCATCTACTGTATCTTGCCTATGCCGTTCAGCCATCGCTCATCCATATATTTATATGTACAAATTATTATTAATTCCTTTACACTTGTGTGTAAAAGGTAGTTGTTGTGAAATTGTTAGATTACTTGTTTATAGATATTACTGCATGGTCGGAACTAGAAGCACAAGCATTTTGCTACACTCGCATTAACATGTGCTAACCATGTGTAAGTGACCAATAAAAATTGATTTGATTTGAATTGATTTGTTGAGGATCAGCATAGTGGATGTGTTGTTACCTACCTTTACCACCTGAGGGGCGGCCCGTCAGGAAGTCCAGGATCCAGTTGCTGAGCTGTAGTCAATGAATAGCATTCTCACATAGGTGTTCCTTTTGTCCAGGTGGGAAAGGGCAGTGTGGAGTGCAATAGAGATTGCATCATCTGTGGATCTGTTGGGGCAGTATGCAAATTGGAGTGGGTCTATGGTTTCTGGGATAATGGTGTTGATGTGAGCCATGACCAGCCTTTCAAAGCACTTCATGGCTACAAATGTGAGTGCTATGGGTCGGTAGGCATTTTGGTAGGTTACCTTAGTGTTCTTGGGCACAGGGACTATGGTGGTCTGCTTGAAACATGTTGGTATTACAGACTCAGTCAGGGACATGTTGAAAATGTCAGTGAAAACACTCGTCAGTTGGTCAGCGCATGCTCAGAGTACACGTCTTGGTAATCCATCTGGCCCTGCGGCCTTGTGAATGTTGACCTGTTTAAAGGTCTTACATCAGCTATGGAGAGCGTGATACACAGTCGTCCGGAACAGCTGATGCTCCCATGCATGCTTCAGTGTTACTTGCATGGAAGCGAGCAAAGAAGTAATTTAGCTCGTCTGGTAGGCTTGTGCCGCGGCTGTGCTTCCCTTTGTAGTCTGTAATAGTTTGCAAGCCCTGCCACATCCGACATGCGTCAGAGCCGGTGTAGTACTATTCAATCTTAGTCCTGTATTGACGCTTTGCTTGTTTGATGGTTTGTCGGAGGTCATAACGGGATTTCTTACAAGCTTCCGGGTTAGAGTCCCGCTCCATGAAAGTGGCAGCTCTATCATTTTGCTCAGTGTGGATGTTGCCTGTAATCCATGGCTTCTGGTTGGGGTATGTACGTACGGTCACTGTGGGGACAACGTCATCGATGCACTTATTGATGAAGCCAGTGACTGATGTGGTGTACTCCTCAATGCCATCAGAAGAATCCCAGAACATATTCCAGTCTGTGATAGCAAAACAGTCCTGTAGTTTAGCATCTGCTTCATCTGACCACTTTCTTATTGACCAAGTCACTGGTGCTTCCTGTTTAAGATTTTGTTTGTAGGGAGAATTATGGTCAGATTTGCCAAATGGAGGGCGAGGGAGAGCTTTGTACGTGACTCTGTGTGTGGAGTAAAGGTGGTGTAGAGTTTTTTTCCCTCTGGTTGCACATTTAACATGCTGATAGAAATGAGGTAAAATGGAGGAGTTTCCCTGCATTAAAGTCCTCAGCCACAAGGAGCGCCGCCTCTGGATGAGCGTTTTCCTGTTTGCTTATGGTGGTATACAGCTCATTGAGTTGGACTTAGTGTCGGTGTGTGGTGTTATATAGACAGCTATGAAAAATATAGATGAAAACTCTCTTGGTAAATAGTGTGGTCTACAGCTTATGATGAGATACTCTACCTCAGGTGAGCAAAACCTTGAGACTTCCTTAGATTTTGTGTACACTGTCCACAAAATGAGGTGGAAACTGAGCTGCATTTCCTAACCTCCTCCCAAATGGATGACCATATTGGAGACACATATTTCCCTCAGATTACACAGATCCACAAAGAATTTGAAAACAAACCCGATTTTGATAAACTCCCATATCTATTGGGTGAAATACCACAGTGTGCCATCACAGCAGCAAGATTTGTGACCTGTTGTCACAGGAAAAGGGCAACCAGTGAAGAACAAACACCAAGATAAATACAGCCCATATTTATGTTTATTTATTTTCCCTTTTGTACTTTAACTACTTGTATATAATATGACATTTGTAATGTCTTTATTATTTTGGAACTATTGTGAGTGTAATGTTAACAGTACATTTTAATTGTTTATTTTCACTTTTGTTTGTCTAGTTCACTTGCTTTGGCAATGTAAACATCTGTTTCCCATGCCAATAAATCCCTTAAATGGAAATTGAATTGAGAGAGAAAAATAACGAGACAAAGAAAGTAATCAGTGAGACAGAAGGAGACAAAGATGACTACATCATCATCAACACCTGAACATCTCCCACAGTGTCTACTCTTAATAAAAACTGCTGTCTACATTTCTAACAATGGTTGACTCCCAAATGGGCTATGGGCCATACTCAATAGTAGTGCACTATATAGGGAATAGGGTGCCATTTGAGATATACACCATGTCAACCTCCAAGCAAACAACGTTAAGCAATGAGTGCAACCCCTACAATGACATCATCTATACATTACAGCATGGACTGAGAAAGGGACAAAGAGAAGGAGAGAGAAAGAGAGAGGAGACGGGAGGGAGGTAGGTAGAGCACATGTCAGAAAGAGGGGAAGGCTGGAGGGGAGAAATGGATGGTGGGAAGGAGGGAGGGAGGGATAGGGAAAGTACACATGAGAGAGAGGGAGATACAGAGGGTAATGCTCTCTAAGACAAAGAGAGCAAGACAGAAATGGGAGATTCATTTGTCAGAGTGCTCCTCCCCCTTTCAACACCCTGAAGTGTCGTCTTCTTCGTTGAGTGTGTAGGCGGAAAAATTACCAAGTCTCCAGCATAAAAACACATTACTTAGCACCCCTGACTCCATCCCTCCAATTACCACCCCATTCATTTTGTTCCCATGCCCAGAAACAATAGAAAATCTAGTACAGATCATCTCTTATCTAGTACAGATCATCTCCTATTTTATTTGAACTAGGATAATGAAAATGTGTGAAAATGCGGCCCAGATTAACCAAAGTACGAATCCTATATTTTGCTGGAGGTAATTTAAGGTCATTCACAACCGAATGCCAAAGAAAACAGTAGATATTTTTAAAATAAACTTCCAATTTATGACACGTTGTGAGAAATCCTTACAAAGAGAACATATTGGGGATGTATAGGCATACCACCCTGGGCAGGTGAACTGTTAAATACATTAAAATCATCCATTTCAAAAAAGAGAACACTGCTATAAACACATGTGGGGGAAAAAACAAGGTTTAAAACACCTTCATATTGAAAAGAATACTGCTGGAGTCTTAGACCCCTCGACAGTGTTACTGTCACGGTCGTCGGTGGAAGAAGGTGAGGACCAAAGTGCAGCATGGTACTTGTTCATATTATTTATTTAAACTGAACAACATCAAACAAAGAAACAAAAAGCCCAACCGAAACAGCTGTCAGGTGCAAAACACACTAAACAGAAAGTATAATCACCTACAACTCAAGGGTGAAAACAAGCTGCCTAAGTATGGTTCTCAATCAGGGACAACGATTGACAGCTGCCTCTGATTGAGAACCATACCAGGCCAAACACAGAAATACCAAATCATAGAAAAAAGAACATAGACTACCCACCCAACTCACGCCCAACCATACTAAAACAAAGACATCACAAAAGAACTAAGGTCAGAACGTGACAGTTACCTATATCAGAGATAAAATGTTATTTCAATTGTATTGGTCATGAATAGCAGATGTTATTGCGAGTGTAGCGAAATGCTTGTGCTTCTAGTTCTGACAGAATACTTGTTAGATATTACTGCACTAACAATTCCACAACAACTACCTAATACACACAAATCTAAAGGATGGAATAAGTAAATATATGGATGAGTGATGACCGAGCGGCATAGGCAAGATGCAATAGATGGTATAGAATACAGTATATAATATGAGTAATGCAAAATATGTAAACATTATTAAAGTGGCATTATTAAAGACGTTTAAATGTCTTACATGATCTACATCCACACTACTGCAAAAACAAAACATGCCTCCCAGAAATGTCCGTTGTTCGTTTATATGAGAGTGCTTCTCTAAGGTACATCACCTACACTGTGTACACTCACAGAAGACAAGGACAGAAAGGCTTTTCATTTCAGACAGGCAGGGCAGGGGGCGACCCAGGGGCTATGAAAGGGGGCCACAGAGCCAGTTCTGACACCGTGGGAACTCTTCAGGAATTTACCATGACAACAGAAACAGACTCTCCTCAGGTAGAGCCCTATAACAAGACAAGAAAAAACAAACATGTTTTGTCGTCACATCCACTGGATAGGTGCAGTGAAATGTGTTGTTTTACAGATATGTGCAGTGAAATGTGTTGTTTTACAGATATGTGCAGTGAAATGTGTTGTTTTAGACAGGTGCAGTGAAATGTGTTGTTTTACAGGGTAAGCCATAGTAGTACAGCGCCACTGGAGTAAATTAGGGCTACATGCTTTGCTCAAGGCCACATCGACTGATATATTTCACCTTGTCGGCTCGGGTATTCAAACCAGCAACCTTTTGGTTACTGGCCCAACGCTCTAACCGCTAGGCCACACATGCATGCAAAGCCCCATGCACCCACGCACAGATGGAGGATCTAGGCAGTGAACCCTTCCCATAGCCTCCCCGTAACCTTGGTGATGGTTCTATGACAAATGTGAGCCCCACGCTCAACCCTTTTGATCCCTCAAATGTTCTCCCACTCACTCAGTCCTTGGTGGTGTCAACACAGGGTCAGGTGAAGACACTTAAAAAAAAAAACTTCTACGCAAATAATCCAAACGTAAGTATTTTTCTCTGGTACAGTGCCTTATTCCACATTTTGTCATTACAACTTGAATTCAAAATCGATTCAATATAATTTCTCTCACCCATTTACGCACAATATCCCAATAACTGTTTGCAAAGATATTGAAAATGAAATAGAGAAATCTAATTTACATAAGTATTCACACCCGAGTCAATACTTTGTAGAAGAACCTTTGGCTGCGATTAAAGTGATGTCTTTTTCGGTCTTTAAGAGCTTTGCACACCTGGATTGTACAATATTTGCCCATTATTATTATTTTTAATTATTCAAGCTCTGTCAAGTTGATTGTTGATCGTTGCTAGACAGTCATTTTCAAGTTTTGCCATAGATTCTCAAGAAGATTTAAGTCAAAACTAACTACGCCACTCAGGAACATTCAATTGGTAAGGAACTTGTGTTTCAGGTTGTTGTCCTGCTGAAAGGTGAATTTGTCCTGCTGAAAGGTGAATTTGTCCTGCTGAAAGGTGAATTTGTCCTGCTGAAAGGTGAATTTGCCTCCCGGTGTCTGTTGGAAAGCAGACGAAACCAGGTTTTCCTTTAGGATTTTGTCTGCTGTATTCTATTTATTTTTATCCTAAAAAACTCCCTGCCGATGACAAGCATACCCATAACATGATGCAGCCACCACAATGCTTGACAATATGAAGAGTGGTAGTGATGTGTTGGATTTGCCAAGTTTTAAGTGCCTTTTTGCAAACATGATGCATGTTTTGGAATATTTCTTTTTAACAAAACAATTCCCCTGACATTATGGGATATTGTGTGTAGGCCAGTTTTTCCCCTGACATTATGGGATATTGTGTGTAGGCCAGTTTTTCCCCTGACATTATGGGATATTGTGTGTAGGCCAGTTTGTCCACTGACATTATGGGATATTGTGTGTAGGCCAGTTTTTTCCCCTCACCTTTATTTAACCAGGTAGGTCAGTTGAGAACTAGTTCTCATTTACAACTGCGACCTCGCCAAGATAAAGCAAAGCAGTTCAACACATACAACACACAGAGTTGCACATGGAATGAACAAACATACAATCATTAACTTCTTGGATATAGGGGGCGCTCTTTTAATTTATGGATTAAAAAACATGCCCGTTTTAAGCTCAATATTTTGTCACGAAAAGATGCTCGACTATGCATATAATTGACAGCTTTGGAAAGAAAACACTGACGTTTCCAAAACTGTAAAGATATTGTCTGTGAGTGCCACAGAACTCATGCTACAGGCGAAACCAAGATGAAACTTCAAACAGGAAATTAGCGGAATTTTTTGAGGCTCTGTTTTCCATTGTCTCCTTATATGGCTGTGAGTGCGCCAGGAATGAGCCTGCCCTTTCTGTCGTTTCCCCAAGTTGTCTGCAGCATTGTGAGGTATTTGTAGGCATATCATTGGAAGATTGGCCATAAGAGACTACATTTACCAGGGGTCCGCCCGGTGTCCTTTGTCGAAATTGGTGCGTAATCTCCAAGCTGCACGCATTGATCCATGTGATTGAGGGGAGAGAGGAGACTTCCACGAACGATATATCATCGAAGACATATGTGAAAAACACCTTGAGGATTGATTCTAAACAACGTTTACCATGTTTCAGTCGATATTATGGAGTTAATTTAGAAAAAAGTTCTGCGTTTTGATGACTGAATTTTCGTTTTTTTTTTGGTAGCCAAACGTGATGTACAAAACGGAGCGATTTCTCCTACACAAAGAATATTTTTGGACAACTGAACATTTGCTGTCTAACTGAGAGTCTCCTCATTGAAAACATCCGAAGTTCTTCAAAAGGTAAATTCTTTTATTTGAATGCTTTTCTTGTTTTTGTGAAAATGTTGCCTGCTCAATGCTAATGCTAAATGCTACGCTAGCTATCAATACTGTTACACAAATGCTTGTTTTGCTATGGTTGAAAAGCATATTTTGAAAATCTGAGATGACAGTGTTGTTAACAAAAGGCTAAGCTTGAGAGCTAGCATATTTATTTCCTTTCATTTGCGATTTTCATGAATAGTTAACGTTGCGTTATGGTAATGAGCTTGAGGCTGTATTCACGATCCCGGACCCGGGATGGCTAGAATCAAGAGGCTTTAATACAGTAGAAAAAAGGTCTATATACAGTGATGATATTCAACATCTTGTGTAGGCCAGTAACAAATATGTATTTTTTTAAATCACTATTTAATCCAATTTAAATGCAGGCTGTAACACAACATGTGGAAAAGGTAAAGGGGTGTGAATACTTTCTGAAGGCTCTGTATGTCAGACAGCTAAATGAGACCTCAAGGTGTTGAGTTGTATGAGCAACACCGTTTGGTTCCAAGAACTCTCATTTCCCAAGGGCATCATTAGAGGGTGAAACTTCCTGTTGCAAAAAAAATTAAAAATAAAAACATCCCCAAAAGCAGCCTTCACGTTACCGGGGCACCGACCTGGATGTTTGTTTACCCTGTGGCAAATTCCCTTTGTTGCAGGTCCAAATTGACCACACAAACACGACAGTACAGCCATGAAACGTTCAATTAACACAGCTGGTAAACAAAAGCTGGGTTGGGATGCTAGAGCAGGCCTGTGCTTGATCAGCAGGAGTCGAAGCTAAATGGAGCCAACCTGGTTCTATAGGCACCAACGGGGGAAAAACGGACTGAAGCTGGGAGAGACAACCTGAACTTGTCTAATAGGAACCACTTGTTCTCTGTTTTCCGTTGGAAAATGTTTTGCTACAGTGTGCACTAACGAATACAACCTTGGATCTGCCTGAGCCCAGCGCACTGCCTGAGGGCAGAAAATTCCCTGGTTCTGATCCAGACCAATCAAAGAGGTATGCCTCTGAAGGTAGGTTGAACTCTGGCGACCTCAGAGAGGCAAGATAAAACAACATGCATCCTGGGTAACTTCCAGGTATTTCCGGAGCGCTCCCGGTCTAACGCACCTTGGGCCGACTTTACAGTGAACCTCGTGGATCGGCTTTCAGCATGTGCGCGCGTGCATACATACAATCATGCCTGTGTGTCTTGGCCCAACATGTGTTTCTGATGAGTCAATATAAATCTGCATTTCAAATAAAACTTAATGGGAAACAGGAGAGAGGGATGGAGTGGGAGAAAGGAGAGAGGGATGGAGTGGGAGAAAGGAGAGAGGGATGGAGTGGGAGAAAGGAGAGAGGGATGGAGTGGGAGAAAGGAGAGAGGGATGGAGTGGGAGAAAGGAGAGAGGGGTGGAGTGGGAGAAAGGAGAGAGGGATGGAGTGGGAGAAAGGAGAGAGGGATGGAGTGGGAGAAAGGAGAGAGGGATGAGTGGGAGAAAGGAGAGAGGGATGGAGTGGGAGAAAGGAGAGAGGGATGAGTGGGAGAAAGGAGAGAGGGGTGGAGTGGGAGAAAGGAGAGAGGGGTGGAGTGGGAGAAAGGAGAGAGGGGTGGAGTGGGAGAAAGGAGAGAGGGATGGAGTGGGAGAAAGGAGAGAGGGATGGAGTGGGAGAAAGGAGAGAGGGATGGAGTGGGAGAAAGGAGAGAGGGATGAGTGGGAGAAAGGAGAGAGGGATGAGTGGGAGAAAGGAGAGAGGGATGAGTGGGAGAAAGGAGAGAGGGATGGAGTGGGAGAAAGAAGAGAAGGGATGGAGTGGGAGAAAGGAGAGAGGGGTGGAGTGGGAGAAAGGAGAGAGGGATGGAGTGGGAGAAAGGAGAGAGGGATGGAGTGGGAGAAAGGAGAGAGGGATGGAGTGGGAGAAAGGAGAGAGGGATGGAGTGGGAGAAAGGAGAGAGGGATGAGTGGGAGAAAGGAGAGAGGGATGAGTGGGAGAAAGGAGAGAGGGATGAGTGGGAGAAAGGAGAGAGGGATGAGTGGGAGAAAGGAGAGAGGGATGGAGTGGGAGAAAGGAGAGGGGATGGAGTGGGAGAAAGGAGAGAGGGATGGAGTGGGAGAAAGGAGAGAGGGATGGAGTGGGAGAAAGGAGAGAGGGATGGAGTGGGAGAAAGGAGAGAGGGATGGAGTGGGAGAAAGGAGAGAGGGATGGAGTGGGAGAAAGGAGAGAGGGATGGAGAGGGAGAAAGGAGAGAGGGATGGAGTGGGAGAAAGGAGAGAGGGATGGAGTGGGAGAAAGGAGAGAGGGATGGAGTGGGAGAAAGGAGAGAGGGATGGAGTGGGAGAAAGGAGAGAGGGATGGAGTGGGAGAAAGGAGAGAGGGATGGAGTGGGAGAAAGGAGAGAGGATGGAGTGGGAGAAGGAGAGAGGGATGGAGTTGGGAGAAGGAGAGAGGGATGAGTGGGAGAAAGGAGAGAGGGATGGAGTGGGAGAAAGGAGAGAGGGATGAGTGGGAAGAAAGGGATGGAGTGGGAGAAAGGAGAGAGGGGGTGGAGTGGGAGAAAGGAGAGAGGGGTGGAGTGGGAGAAAGGAGAAGAGGGATGAGTGGGAGAAAGGAGAGAGGGATGAGTGGGAGAAAGGAGAGAGGGATGAGTGGGAGAAAGGAGAGAGGGATGAGTGGGAGAAAGGAGAGAGGGATGAGTGGGAGAAAGGAGAGAGGGATGAGTGGGAGAAAGGAGAGAGGGATGAGTGGGAGAAAGAAGAGGGATGAGTGGGAGAAAGGAGAGAGGGATGAGTGGGAGAAAGGAGAGAGGGATGGAGTGGGAGAAAGGAGAGAGGGATGAGTGGGAGAAAGGAGAAGAGGGATGGAGTGGGAGAAAGGAGAGAGGGATGAGTGGGAGAAAGGGGTGGAGTGGGAGAAAGGAGAGAGGGGTGGAGTGGGAGAAAGGAGAGAGGGGTGGAGTGGGAGAAAGGAGAGAGGGATGAGTGGGAGAAAGGAGAGAGGGATGAGTGGGAGAAAGGAGAGAGGGATGAGTGGGAGAAAGGAGAGAGGGATGAGTGGGAGAAAGGAGAGAGGGATGAGTGGGAGAAAGGAGAGAGGGATGAGTGGGAGAAAGAAGAGGATGAGTGGGAGAAAGGAGAGAGGGATGAGTGGGAGAAAGGAGAGAGGGATGGAGTGGGAGAAAGGAGAGAGGGATGAGTGGGAGAAGGAGAGGGATGGAGTGGGAGAAAGGAGAGAGGGATGAGTGGGAGAAAGGAGAGAGGGATGAGTGGGAGAAAGGAGAGAGGGATGAGTGGGAGAAAGGAGAGAGGGATGGAGTGGGAGAAAGGAGAGAGGGATGGAGTGGGAGAAAGGAGAGAGGGATGAGTGGGAGAAAGGAGAGAGGGATGAGTGGGAGAAAGGAGAGAGGGATGAGTGGGAGAAAGGAGAGAGGGATGAGTGGGAGAAAGGAGAGAGGGATGAGTGGGAGAAAGGAGAGAGGGATGGAGTGGGAGAAAGGAGAGAGGGATGAGTGGGAGAAAGGAGAGAGGGATGGAGTGGGAGAAAGGAGAGAGGGATGAGTGGGAGAAAGGGATGGAGTGGGAGAAAGGAGAGAGGGGTGGAGTGGGAGAAAGGAGAGAGGGGTGGAGTGGGAGAAAGGAGAGAGGGATGAGTGGGAGAAAGGAGAGAGGGATGAGTGGGAGAAAGGAGAGAGGGATGAGTGGGAGAAAGGAGAGAGGGATGAGTGGGAGAAAGGAGAGAGGGATGAGTGGGAGAAAGGAGAGAGGGATGGAGTGGGAGAAAGGAGAGAGGGATGAGTGGGAGAAAGAAGAGGGATGAGTGGGAGAAAGGAGAGAGGGATGAGTGGGAGAAAGGAGAGAGGGATGGAGTGGGAGAAAGGAGAGAGGGATGAGTGGGAGAAAGGAGAGGGATGGAGTGGGAGAAAGGAGAGAGGGATGAGTGGGAGAAAGGAGAGAGGGATGAGTGGGAGAAATGAGAGAGGGCTGAGTGGGAGAAAGGAGAGAGGGATGAGTGGGAAGAAAGGAGAGAGGGATGGAGTGGGAGAAAGGAGAGAGGGATGAGTGGGAGAAAGGAGAGAGGGGATGAGTGGGAGAAAGGAGAGAGGGATGAGTGGGAGAAAGGAGAGAGGGATGAGTGGGAGAAAGGAGAGAGGGGTGGAGTGGGAGAAAGGAGAGAGGGGTGGAGTGGGAGAAAGGAGAGAGGGATGAGTGGGAGAAAGGAGAGAGGGATGAGTGGGAGAAGGAGAGAGGGATGGAGTGGGAGAAAGGGATGGAGTGGGAGAAAGGAGAGAGGGGTGGAGTGGGAGAAAGGAGAGAGGGGTGGAGTGGGAGAAAGGAGAGAGGGATGAGTGGGAGAAAGGAGAGAGGGATGAGTGGGAGAAAGGAGAGAGGGATGAGTGGGAGAAAGGAGAGAGGGATGAGTGGGAGAAAGGGATGGAGTGGGAGAAGGAGAGAGGGGTGGAGTGGGAGAAAGGAGAGAGGGGTGGAGTGGAGAAAGGAGAGAGGGATGAGTGGGAGAAAGGAGAGAGGGATGAGTGGGAGAAAGGAGAGAGGGATGAGTGGGAGAAAGGAGAGAGGGATGAGTGGGAGAAAGGAGAGGGATGGAGTGGGAGAAAGGAGAGAGGGATGAGTGGGAGAAAGGGATGGAGTGGGAGAAAGAAGAGGGATGAGTGTGAGAAAGGAGAGAGGGATGAGTGGAGAAAGAAGAGGGATGAGTGGGAGAAAGAAGAGGGATGAGTGGGAGAAAGGAGAGAGGGATGGAGTGGGAGAAAGGAGAGAGGGATGGAGTGGGAGAAAGGAGAGAGGGATGAGTGGGAGAAAGGAGAGGGATGGAGTGGGAGAAAGGAGAGAGGGATGAGTGGGAGAAAGGAGAGAGGGATGAGTGGGAGAAAGGAGAGAGGGATGAGTGGGAGAAAGGAGAGAGGGATGAGTGGGAGAAAGGAGAGAGGGATGGAGTGGGAGAAAGGAGAGAGGGATGGAGTGGGAGAAAGGAGAGAGGGATGGAGTGGGAGAAGGAGAGAGGGATGGAGTGGGAGAAAAGAGAGAGGGATGAGTGGGAGAAGGAGAGAGGGATGAGTGGGAGAAAGGAGAGAAGGAGGACAAAATATTGTGGGGGGGGGGGGGGGGGTTGACATTCTTGCGGCCTGATGTAGAATGGATGCAAAATTAAAAAATATCCCACGCTGCTGGAGGGGGTCCAAAACCTTGGATACACACACACACACAACCACTGTCAGGGGATCCTCCCCCAAAAAGAAAGGAATCGCTCTGGATCCGCTCACAGCCAATTGCGCCCCCCATGCACCCCAGCCTACGGTCTTACTCCTCTGGCATATCAAACGCCAGTGAGAGGGAGCTGTCAAACCGCTGGGATCAAAAAGCGGAATGAAACGAGAGACTGACAGAGTCACAGGTGATGATTAATGAACTGTGTTTCTGTGTAGCTGAGAAGAAACAAAAGAAGTGGAGCAGGGAAATATACAGATGGGAGCTCTCATTGAAAGTAGAGTACAGTAAGTAGCCCAACGTGCTAAGAGAAGATGTGTGAGGGACTCACACGTTTCAGGGATGGACATTTTGACGCAATTATCTTTATTCGAGATGAAAGGTCGGAGTTTTGTTCAGTTGAGGGCAGAGGCTGTCCTTCTATTTTCTTAGGCTTCCCAGAGAATTAACAGTGGATACAAGGTTTTCTATTCATGTCTCTCTCAGGTTTCAACTGGCATCCAGCCATGCACACACACACACACACACACACAGTCTCTCTCTCTTTCACTCTTTTGCCACTGGCGTAAAACCGGGCACAACGGTGGAAACCAAACACTCCAGTGTTTTGACTGGCCGTGATCCGTGGTTCCGGGCGGGATGAGGCTAGAGCGGGATTGATGACTCTCACCTGGAGGAGGACATTTACAGGAAAAACTTCCTCGCTGGAATTCCCAAGTTCTTATATTGGATCCTGGACACACAAGGCCACAGTCATGCCTGTGTGAGGGCCAAGTGGTCCCTGAGTGAAAGTGAAGAGTCCCTGGCGACACATACATGCAGACACACATGCGAGCTTGAAAACTCATCGAAGCACAGACAAGCGAGCATGCACGCATGTGTGTGTGTGTTTGGATTAGTGTTTTCAAGCGCACGTGTGTGTGTGTGTGTGTGTGTGTGTGTGTGTGTGTGTGTGTGTGTGTGTGTGTGTGTGTGTGTGTGTGTGTGTGTGTGTGTGTGTGTATTTCTGTATGTGTCGCCAGAGACTTGCTTTTCACTCAGGGACCACTTGGCCCTCACACAGGCATATGAGAGAGAGACACCCACACACAGAGGGATCGAGAGAAATAATCTAAACAAAATGTTATTTGTCACATTGTTACAAATACTTAGGTGTCTGGTTAGACTGTAAACTCTCCTTCCAGACCCATATCAAACATCTCCAATCCAAAGTTAAATCTAGAATTGGCTTCCTATTTCGCAACAAAGCATCCTTCACTCATGCTGCCAAACATACCCTTGTAAAACTGACCATCCTACCAATCCTCGACTTTGGCGATGTCATTTACAAAAAAGCCTCCAATACCCTACTCAACAAATTGGATGCAGTCTATCACAGTGCAATCCGTTTTGTCACCAAAGCCCCATATACTACCCACCATTGCGACCTGTATGCTCTCGTTGGCTGGCCCTCGCTTCATACTCGTCGCCAAACCCACTGGCTCCATGTCATCTATAAGACCCTGCTAGGTAAAGTCCCCCCTTATCTCAGCTCGCTGGTCACCATAGCATCTCCCACCTGTAGCACACACTCCAGCAGGTATAGCTCTCTAGTCACCCCCAAAACCAATTCTTTCTTTGGCCGCCTCTCCTTCCAGTTCTCTGCTGCCAATGACTGGAACGAACGACAAAAAATCTCTGAAACTGGAAACACTTATCTCCCTCACTAGCTTTAAGCACCAACTGTCAGAGCAGCTCACAGATTACTGCACCTGTACATAGCCCACCTATAATTTAGCCCAAACAACTACCTCTTTCCCAACTGTATTTAATTTATTTATTTTGCTCCTTTGCACCCCATTATTTTTATTTCTACTTTGCACATTCTTCCATTGCAAAACTACCATTCCAGTGTTTTACTTGCTATATTGTATTTACTTTGCCACCATGGCCTTTTTAGCCTTTACCTCCCTTCTCACCTCATTTGCTCACATTGTATATAGACTTGTTTATACTGTATGTTTGTTTTACTCCATGTGTAACTCTGTGTCGTTGTATCTGTCGAACTGCTTTGCTTTATCTTGGCCAGGTCGCAATTGTAAATGAGAACTTGTTCTCAACTTGCCTACCTGGTTAAATAAAGGTAAAATAAAAATAAATAAATAAATAAACATGAGCTGAATACTACAAGTGTAGACCTTACAGTGAAATGCTGAATACTACAAGTGTAGACCTTACAGTGAAATGCTGAATACTACAAGTGTAGACCTTACAGTGAAATGCTGAATACTACAAGTGTAGACCTTACAGTGAAATGCTGAATACTACAAGTGTAGACCTTACAGTGAAATGCTGAATACTACAAGTGTAGACCTTACAGTGAAATGCTGAATACTACAAGTGTAGACCTTACAGTGAAATGCTAAATACTACAAGTGTAGACCTTACAGTGAAATGCTGAATACTACAAGTGTAGACCTTACAGTGAAATGCTGAATACTACAAGTGTAGACCTTACAGTGAAATGCTGAATACTACAAGTGTAGACCTTACAGTGAAATGCTGAATACTACAAGTGTAGACCTTACAGTGAAATGCTGAATACTACAAGTGTAGACCTTACAGTGAAATGCTGAATACTACAAGTGTAGACCTTACAGTGAAATGCTGAATACTACAAGTGTAGACCTTACAGTGAAATGCTGAATACTACAAGTGTAGACCTTACAGTGAAATGCTGAATACTACAAGTGTAGACCTTACAGTGAAATGCTGAATACTACAAGTGTAGACCTTACAGTGAAATGCTGAATACTACAAGTGTAGACCTTACAGTGAAATGCTGATTACTACAAGTGTAGACCTTACAGTGAAATG
The DNA here is from genome assembly GCF_002021735.2 of Oncorhynchus kisutch. Lineage (NCBI taxonomy): Eukaryota > Metazoa > Chordata > Actinopteri > Salmoniformes > Salmonidae > Oncorhynchus > Oncorhynchus kisutch. The sequence continues at coordinate 12,457,835 of NC_034185.2, read as the reverse complement.
CTGAATACTACAAGTGTAGACCTTACAGTGAAATGCTTACTTACAAGCTCTTAATTAACCAACTATGCAGAATAGAGAAAATGGAGAGAGAGAGAGAGAGAGAGATCATGAGCTCCTGCATTTTTCAGTATGTTCTTAAAATATATATAGTTAGATAAACTTGGATTTTGTGGCAGAGACATATACAGGATGCTACCCTCCACAACAACCTTCACTCAAACCCTACAACCTGATTTTGGACAGAATTAAATGGAAGGCCCAAGCTATACATCAAATGCTCTGGCAAACAAACAAACTGAAAACACCATCTAACCTGGAAATGAGTGAGTAATGTTTAGTCTGAAACTACATTTTATATTCAAAAGCCAAGAAGAAATATACATTACAATGATACATTTTACTTTATAAGGACTGAATGCTAAGTTAGACTACCAAGCTGTTTGGACAAGAGATTCAATCAGCACTGACGTGTCAAGTGTGAATGTTGCCAAAGTCCTTTAGCCCAGCAATGGCAGGAGAATCAAACAGGCTACCCCAACCAAATTCAGAGCTGCCTCTCGCTGTTCAGAGGTAATTCAAATACCCTCTGTATGTAATAAATGACAAGGCAAGAAAATACACTGCTCAAAATTAAAGGGAACACTTAAACAACACAATGTAACTCCAAGTCAAATCACACCTCTGTGAAATCAAACTGTCCACTTAGGAAGCAACACTGATTGACAATAAATTTCACATGCTGTTGTGCAAATGGAATAGACAACAGGTGGAAATTATAGGCAAATAGCAAGACACCCCCAATAAAGGAGTGGTTCTGCAGGTGGTGATCACAGACCACTTCTCAGTTCCTATGCTTCCTGGCTGATGTTTTGGTCCCTTTTGAATGCTGGCGGTGCTTTCACTCTAGTGGTAGCATGAGACGGAGTCTACAACCCACACAAGTGGCTCAGGTAGTGCAGCTCATCCAGGATGGCACATCAATGCGAGCTGTGGCAAGAAGGTTTGCTGTGTCTGTCAGCGTAGTGTCCAGAGCATGGAGGCGCTACCAGGAGACAGGTCAGTACATCAGGAGACGTGGAGGAGGGCAACAACCCAGCAGCAGGACCGCTACCTCCGCCTTTGTGCAAGAAGGAGCAGGAGGAGCACTGCCAGAGCCCTACAAAATGACCTCCAGCAGGCCAAAAATGTGCATGTGTCTGCTCAAACGGTCAGAAACAGACTCTGGTTATCTCCCCCCTGCTACCACGAAAAGACTTGCACACAGCGGGCAAACGCAAGAATTTCCCGTGACTGTGCCTGAAAACCAGATATTTACCTGGTCCACCACTCCACCCTGGACTTGAACAGACTTTACGACCATTTCCACCTATACAAGGCAGCAGTGCCCATCTTTGCAAGGACATCGCTCTCAACCACAGCCCCAACACTTCACACAGGAGCAACAGATCAATAGACACCACACCCCCCCCGGACCTACACATAGAGGACCCACGCCGAGAGGACCTACATCCAGATCACACCCCCACCAATCAACACCCCCCCCAAGTCAACCATGCCCACACCCCATTTAGACCCCTAGAGATCAGACCTATGCCCCTCCTGCCCACCCAATGCCCCCCGCAAAGAGAGCCTCAACATGGAAGTCACACATACACCCAGGCCGTGAGCAGGAGCAGGCCAACCCCCACTCTTTCACTAGCCCAAGTCAATGGAATGTACCAGATGCTCTGCAGGCTCTGCTCACACTTACTGGCCTGAGGCCAAACCACACAACATTGGACACTTTATGGAACACAAAGCCTTCACTATCTCATCCTGGAATATCCAAGGCCTGAGGTAATCTGCCTATAGCCTAAAGAGCATGAACCTGGACTTTATCAAAGAAATACAGACATTGTCATACTACAAGAAACATGGTATAAAGGAGACAGACCCACTGGTTGCCCTCTAGGTTACAGAGAGCTGGTAGTACCATCCACCAAACTACCAGGTGTGAAACAGGGAAGGGACTCGGGGGATATGCTAATTTGGTATAGCGCAGACCTAACTCACTATTAAATTAATCAGAACAGGAACATTTTACATTTGGCTAGAAATTCAAAGGAAATTACCTCAACAGAGAAAAATGTCCTCCTGTGTGCTACCTATATCCCCCCACTAGAATACCCATACTGAAGACAGCTTCTCCATCCTGGAGGGGGAAATCAATCATTTCCAGGCCCAGGGACATGTAGCCTGTAGCGACCTAAATGCCAGACCTGGACAAGAACCTGACACCCTCAGCACACAAGGGGACAAACACCTGCCTGGAGGTGACAGCATTCCCGCCCCCATTTGCCCCCCTAGGCACAACTATGACAATATAACCAACAAAATAAACAGGTCACAACTCCTGCAGCTCTGTCACACGCTGGGTATATACATGGTCAATTGTAGTCTTCGAGGGGATTCCTATGGTAGGTACACCTATAGCTCATCTCTTGGTAGTAGTACTGTAGACTACTTTATCCCTGACCTCAACCCAGAGTCTCTCAGAGCATTCACAGTCAGCCCACTGACACCACAATCAGCCCACTGATCACAGCAAAATCCTAGTCTACTTGAACAGAGCAATACTCAAATCATGAGGCATCAAAGCCAAAGGAACTGAGTAATATTAAGAAATGCTATAGATGGAAGGAATATAGTGTGGAAACCTACCAAAAAACAATTAGGAAACAACAAATTCAATCCCTTTTAGACAACTTCCTGGACAAAACATTCCACTGTAATAGTGAAGGTGTAAACTTGGCAGTAGAAAATCTTAGCAGTATATTTGACCTCTCAGCTTCCCTATCAAATCTAAACATTTCAAACAGAAAACCAAAGAAAATGAACAATGATAAATAGTTTGATGAAGAATGCAAAAACCTAGGAAATTGAGAAACCTGTCCAACCAAAAACCCTGAGTCTAATCCTTCACTATCAAATCAAAATCAAATCAAATTCTATTTGTCACATACACATGGTTAGCAGATGTTAATGCGAGTGTAGCGAAATGCTTGTGCTTCTAGTTCCGACAATGCAGTAATAACGAACAAGTAATCTAACTAACAATTCCAAAAAACTACTGTCTTATACACAGTGTAAGGGGATAAAGAATATGTACATAAGGATATATGAATGAGTGATGGTACAGAGCAGCATAGGCAAGATACAGTAGATGATATCGAGTACAGTATAACATATGAGATGAGTATGTAAACAAAGTGGCATAGTTAAAGTGGCTAGTGATACATGTATTACATAAGGATGCAGTCGATGATATAGAGTACAGTATATACGTATGCATGTGAGATGAATAATGTAGGGTAAGTAACATTATATAAGGTAGCATTGTTTAAAGTGGCTAGTGATATATTTACATCATTTCCCATCAATTCCCATTATTCACTATGATGAATCACTAACAATACAGAAACACCATGGGAGAAGGAACAGCACGTCAGAAATCAGGACCAATGTAATTGAAGAATCCATAGACTCTAACCACTTCTGGGAAAATTGGAAAACACTAAGACAACAACACAAAGAATTATCTATCCAAAATGGAGACGTATTGGTAAACCACTTCTGCCATCTTTCCGCTCTATCACAAAAGAACAAACAGTAAAACATATACATGATCAAATACAAATCTTAGAATCAACTATTAAAGACTACCAGAACCCACTGGATTATGCAATGACCTGCAAGACAAAATAGAAACTCTCCAACACAAAAAGACCTGTGATGTTGATGGTATCCTCAATGAAATGATAAAATATACAGACCACAAATTCCAATTGGCTACACTAAAACTCTTTGACATGATACTTAGCTCTGGCACCTTCCCCAATATTTGGAACCAAAGACTGATCACCCCAATCGAGGAGATACATTTGACCCCAATAACTACCGTGGGATATGGGTCAACAGCCACTTTGGGAAAATCCTCTGCATTTGTCACACCCTGATCTGTTTCACCTGTTCTTGCGACAGTCTCCACCCCCTCCAGGTGTCGCTTATTTTCCCCAGTGTATTTATCCCTGTGTTTCGATGCATGTTCGTCTTGTATGTTTCCAAGTCAACCAGTGTGTTTTTTCCCCCGTGCTCCTGTTTTCAATTTCTAGTCTTCCTGGCTTTGACCCGTCTGTTTTTCTGGACTCCGGACCCGCCTGCCTGACATCGAGCCTGTCTTCCACTCTTTACCTCTTAAACTCAGAATCTGGTTTTGACCTTTTGCCTGTCCATGACCATTCTCTTGCCTACTCCTTTTGGATAACAAATAAACAACAAAGACTCTAACCATCTGCCTCCTGTGTCTGCATTTGGGTCTCGCCTTGTGCTCTTATAGCATTATCATTAACAGCAGACTCGTACATTTCCTCAGTGAAAACAATGTACTGAGCAAATAACAAATTGGATTTTTAGCAAATTATTGTATGACAGACCACGTATTCCCCCTGCACACCCTAATTGACAAACAGACAAACCAAAACAAAGGCAAAGTCCTCTCATGCTTGGTTGATTTCAAAAAAGCCTTCCGACTCTATTTGGAATGAGGACCTGCTATACAAATTGATGGAAAGTGATGTTGGGGGAAAAACATACGACATTAGAAGATCCATGTACAAACAACAATTGTGTGGTAAAAATTGGCAAACACATTTCTTCCCACAGGGCCATGGGGTGAGACAGGGATCCCGCTTAAGCATCACCCTCTTCAACATATATATCAATGAATTGGCGAGGACACTAGAACAGTTTGCAGCACCCTGGCCTCACCCTACTAGAATCTGAAGTAAAATGTCTAATGTTTGCTGATGATCTGGTGCTTCTGTCACCAACCTAGGAGGGCCTACAGCAGCACCTAGATCTTCTGCACAGATTCTGAAAGACCTGGGCCCTGACAGTCAATATCAGTAAGACCAAAATGATGGTGTTCCAAAAAAGGTCTGGTCGCCAGGACCACAAATACAAATTCCATCTAGACACTGTTGTACTAGAGCACACAAGAAACTATTTATACCTTGGCGTAAACATCAGTGCCACAGGTATCTTCCACAAAGCTGTGAACGATCTGAGAGACAAGGCAAGAAGGGACTTCTATGCCATCAAAAGGAACATCAAATTTGACATACCAATTAGGATCTGGCTAAAATACTTGAATCAGTTATAGAATCCATTGCCCTTTATGGTTGTGAGGTCTGGGATCTGCTCACTAACCAAGAATTCACCAAATTTGACAAACACCAAATTGAGACTGCATGCAGAATTCTGCAAAAATATCCTCAGTGTACAACGTAAAACACCAAATATTGCATGCAGAGCAGAATCTGGCCGATACCCACTTATTAAGAGCCGTTAAATTCTACAACCACCTAAAAGGAAGCGATTCCCAAACCGTCCATAACAAAGCCATCACCTACAGAGAGATGAACCTGGACAAGAGTCCCTTGGGGCTCTGTTCACAAACAGACCCCACAGAGCCCCAGGACAAAAACACAATTAGAACCAACCAAATCATGAGAAAACAAAAAGATAATTACTTGACACATTGGAAACAATTAACAAAAAAAACTGAGCAAACTAGAATGCTATTTGTCCCTAAACAGAGAGTACACAGTGGCAGAATACCTGACCACTGTGACTGACCCACACTTAAGGAAAGCTTTGACTATGTACAGACTCAGTGAGTATAGCCATGCTATTGAGAAAGGCCGCCGTAGGCAGACATGTCTCTCAAGAGGAGACAGGGTATGTGCACATTGCCCACAAAATGAGGTGGAAACTGAGCTGCACTTCCTAACCTCCTGCCAAATGTGTAACCATATTGGAGACACATATTTCCCTCAGATTACACAGACCTAAAAAGAATTTGAAAACAAACCCGATTTTGATAAACTCCCATATCTACTGGGGGAAATTCCAGTGTGCCATCAAAGCAGCAAGATTTGTGACCTGTTGCCGCAAGAAAAGGGCAACCAGTGAAGAACAAACACCATGGTAAATACAACCCATATTTATGTTTATTTATTTTCCCTTGTGTACTTTTATTAACTATTTGCACATCATTACAACACCATATGTAACATAATATGACATTTGAAATGTCTTTCTTCTTTTGGGAGTGTAGTATTTACTGCTCATTTTTATTGTCTATTTCACTTTTGTATATTTATTATCTACTTCACTTGCTTTGTCAATGTTAACATGTTTCCCATGCCAATAAAGCCCCTTGAATTGAATTGAGAGAGATCGTTGAGAGACAGAGAGAGAGAGAGAGAGAGAGCGAGATCGCTGAGAGAGAGAAAAATAGATAATTGAGAGAGAGAGAGAGAGATCGTTAAGAGAGAGAAAAGATAGGACAAATAGATGGGGGTAAGGGTGGGGTAGGAGGAGACCCCAGAGACTAGTCAGAGGGGCGAGCCCATCGATCTGGTACACTGAGTGGGGTTGCATTTCACCTCCTCAGCAGAACACTGGCGCTTGGCCCATGGAATTGAGCCCTGTCCCATCTGTTCAGGGTCACCTCCAGGTGTGTGTGTGTGTGTGTGTGTGTGTGTGTGTGTGTGTGTGTGTGTGTGTGTGTGTGTGTGTGTGTGTGTGTGTGTGTACGTCAAATCAAATCACATTTTATTTGTCACATACTTTGTAAACAACTAACAATCGTCAAACAATTTCTGTATGGACCTCGCTTTGTGCATGTAGGCAGTGTTATGTTGAAACAGGAAAGGGCCTTCCCCAAACTGTTGCCACAAAGTTGGAAGAACAAAATCATCTATCTAGGATCTAATCAAATTGTATTTGTCACATGCGCCGAATACAACAGGTCATAGACCTTACAAGCCCTTAACCAACAATGCTTTAAGAAACAAAAAGTGTTAAGTAAAAAATAGATAATTTACTCCGCTACTTGAGTCATCCCTCTCCGCTCTCTCTCTCCATGCTGCTTTCCACACAGACCTAGTCCCACCCCCTGTCACTCAAGGAGCGCATTTGTTGTTGCTTGACCGCGAGACACTTTCGTTCAGTCTGCATGGTCAATACAGCACATGCAACAATGTTGATGACAACGATGTTGTTTCCACTTTGATTTTAATATAAATCCACAAGCATTCTATAATTACAATATTAGTGTTTCTTACATCTGCAAAGAGATATTTTCTTAGCAAGTTAAGCTAAATAATGTTAGCCACTAATGCTAATCCCTAGTTAGCTGGCTAGCTAACTTGCTAATAAAAGTACTGAGTCAGAGCAAACGTAGCTAGCTAATACAGACTGATACCAGTGCTGGTGGAGGCTTAAATCAGCATGTTGTTTGTGCAACAGTATCTTCTAAATCAAAGAGGAATAGGCTAAGCATGAATATGTCGGCTATACGAATAAAGATTTTATGTATCCTAAGATTATAGGGTCCCCTAGGAAGCACTGAACATCACTTTGGTTCCTACCCTGTCACAATAATCCATCCATGGTATTTTCATTCATTGTCATGTCAAACAACACTGTATTCAATGTGCCCACTGTTATTTATATTCTAACTATAGAATTAAGTCCCTAAGTTTGTTTTACTCACTGCTTTAGCACACTCTCCCAACCTGGATGTCTTAGTCGTGTCTGAATCCTGGCTTAGGAAAACCACCAAAAACCTTGAAATCTCCATCGCTAACTACAGAATTTTCTGTCAAGATAGAACTGCCAAAGGGGGCAGTGTTGCAATCTACTGCAAAGATAGTAATACAGAACTCTGCAGGCTATCCAAGTCTGTACCCAAACAATTCGAGCTTCTACTTCTAAAAATTCACCTTTCCAGATACAAGTCTCTCACTGTTTCCGCTAGCTATAGACCTAAACTGGGACATGCTTAACACCCCGGCCATCCTACAATCCAAGTTTGATGCCCTCAATCTCACACAAATTATCAATGAACCTACCAGGTACAACTCCAAATCCGTAAACATGGGCACCCTCATAGATGTCCTCCTAACTAACTCACCCTCCAAATACACCTTTGCTGTTTTCAATCAAGATCTCAGCGATCACTGCCTCAGTAATAGGTCAGCGGTCAAACGGCCTTCACTCATCACTGTCAAACGCTCCTTAAAACACTTCTGCGAGAAGGCCTTTCTAATTGACCTGGCTGGGGGATCCTGGAATGACATTGACCTTATCCCGTCAGTAGATGATGCCTGGCTATTCCTCACCATCTTAAATAAGCATGCCCCATTCAAAAATGTAGAACTAGGAATAGATATAGTCCTTGACCTGTCTGCCCTTGACCAGCACAAAAACAGCCTGTGGCGTTCTGCATTAGCATCGAATAGCCCCCGTGAACAAATATACACAGGCAGATAGGAAAGCTAAGGCTAGCTTTTTCAAACAGAAATTTGCATCCTGTAGTACTAACTCAAAAAAGTTCTGGGACACTGTAAAGTCTATGGAGAATAAGAGCAACTCCTCCCAGCTGCCCACTGCTCTGAGGCTAGGAAACACTGTCACCACTGATAAATACACTACAATTGAGAATTACAATAAGCATTTCTCTACGGCTGGCCGTGCTTTCCACCTGGCTACCCCTACCCCGGTCAACTGCCCGGCACCCTCCACAGCATCCCGCCAAAGCCCCCACCATTTCTCCTTTACCCAAATCCAGATAGCTGATGTTCTGAAAGAGCTGCAAAATCTGGACCCCTTCAAATCAGCCGGGCTAGACAATCTGGACCATCTCTTTCTAAAATTATCTGCCGAAATTGTTGCAACTCCTATTACTAGCCTGTTCAACCTCTCTTTCGTATCGTCTGAGATTCCCAAAGATTGGAAAGCTGCCGTGGTCATCCCCCTCTTCAAAGGGGGTGACCTCTAGACCCAAACTGCTTTATCTTGGCCAGGTCGCAGTTGCAAATGAGAACTTGTTCTCAACTAGCCTACCTGGTTAAATAAAGGTGAAATAAAAAAAATATTTAAAAAATTATAAAAAACATATTTCCATGGTTCCAAAATTTTACCCAAGTGTTTTTTTTTTGGGCCCATATCATGGCAGTGTGGATCTCAAATGAGTGCAGGAAATGTAGAAATGGATGGAAATGCGGGATATTATTTTAGGTTGAAGTTGACTGGAACAGTATAAAACAATCAGAATGGAGAAAGACACATTGAAATCACTTAGAATATATATGTTGCCACCCCTAGGATCAATCACTACTCATTAAGCAAATTTAGAAATTAAATTAATCATAAACATAGAACCATGATATGATATTTTGGCTATATCACCCAGCCCTACATGTAGGTAGAGTTAAAGTGGCTATACATAGATAATAAACAGAGAGTAGCAGCAGCATAAAAGAAGGGTCTGGGTAGCCCTTTGATGAGCTGTTCAGGAGTCTTATGGTTTGGGGGTAGAAGCTGTTAAAAAGCCTTGTGTATCAAGACATGGCGCTCCGATACAGCTTTCCGTGCAGGACCAGAGAGAACAGTCTATGTCTCGGGTGGCTGGAGTCTTTGACCATTTTTAGGGCCTTCCTCTGCCACCGCCTGGTATAGAGGTCCTGGATGGCAGGAATCTTGGCCCCAGTGATGTACTGGGCCATACGCACTACCCTCTGTAATGCCTTGCAGAGGTCGGTGGTAAAGCAGTTGCCACCCCAGGCAGTGATGGAACCAGTCAAGATGCTCTCGATGGTGCAGCTGTAGAACCTTTTGAGGATCTGAGGACCCATGACAAATCTTTTCAGTCTCCTGAGGGGTAATAGGTTTTGTCGTGCCCTCTTTACGACTGTCTAAGTGTGTTTGGACCATGATAGTTTGATGGTGATGTGGACACCAAAGAACTTGAATCTTCCAACCTGCTCAACTACAGCCCCGTCGATGAGAATGGGGGCGTGCTCAGTCCTCCCTTTCCTATAGTCCACAATCATCTCCTTTGTCTTGATCACGTTGAGGGAGAGGTTGTTGTCCTGGCACTACATGGCCAGGTCTCTGACCTCCTCCCTATAGTCTGTCTCATCATTGTGGTGATTAGGCCTACCACTGTTGTGTCATCGGCAAACTTGATGGTGTTGGAGTTGTGCCTGGCCACTCAGTCATAAGTGAACAGGGAGTACAGGCGGGGACTGAGCACGCACCCCTGAGGGGCCCCTGTGTTGAGGGTCAGTGTGGAACATGTGTTTTTACCTACCCTTACAACCTGAGGGTGGCCCGTCAGGAAGTCCACCCAGGATGAGCTTTGAGGGCACTCTGGTATTAAGCGCTGAGCTGTAGTCAATGAATAGCATTCTCACATAGGTATTCCTTTGGTCCAGGTGGGAAAGGGCAGTGTTGAGTGCAATAGATATTGCATCATCTGTGGATCTGTTGGGGCGGTATGCAAATTGGAGTGAGTGTATGCTGTAGCGTCACATACAGTGCCTTGCGAAAGTATTCGGCCCCCTTGAACTTTGCGACCTTTTACCACATTTCAGGCTTCAAACATAAAAATATAAAACTGTATTTTTTTGTGAAGAATCAACAACAAGTGGGACACAATCATGAAGTGGAACAACATTTATTGGATATTTCAAACTTTTTTAACAAATCAAAAACTGAAAAATTGGGCGTGCAAAATTATTCAGCCCCCTTAAGTTAATACTTTGTAGCGCCACCTTTTGCTGCGATTACAGCTGTAAGTCGCTTGGGGTATGTCTATCAGTTTTGCACATCGAGAGATTGAATTTTTTTCCCATTCCTTCTTGCAAAACAGCTCGAGCTCAGTGAGGTTGGATGGAGAGCATTTGTGAACAGCAGTTTTCAGTTCTTTCCACAGATTCTCGATTGGATTCAGGTCTGGACTTTGACTTGGCCATTCTAACACCTGGATATGTTTATTTTTGAACCATTCCATTGTACATTTTGCTTTATGTTTTGGATCATTGTCTTGTTGGAAGACAAATCTCCGTCCCAGTCTCAGGTCTTTTGCAGACTCCATCAGGTTTTCTTCCAGAATGGTCCTGTATTTGGCTCCATCCATCTTCCCATCAATTTGAACCATCTCCCTGTCCCTGCTGAAGAAAAGCAGGCCCAAACCATGATGCTGCCACCACCATGTTTGACAGTGGGGATGGTGTGGTCAGGGTGATGAGCTGTGTTGCTTTTACGCCAAACATAACGTTTGGCATTGTTGCCAAAAAGTTCAATTTTGGTTTCATCTGACCAGAGCACCTTCTTCCACATGTTTGGTGTGTCTCCCAGGTGGCTTGTGGCAAACTTTAAACAACACTTTTAAAGGATATCTTTAAGAAATGGCTTTCTTCTTTCCACTCTTCCATAAAGGCCAGATTTGTGCAATATACGACTGATTGTTGTCCTATGGACAGAGTCTCCCACCTCAGCTGTAGATCTCTGCAGTTCATCCAGAGTGATCATGGGCCTCTTGGCTGCATCTCTGATCAGTCTTCTCCTTGTATGAGCTGAAAGTTTAGAGGGACGGCCAGGTCTTGGTAGATTTGCAGTGGTCTGATACTCCTTCCATTTCAATATTATCGCTTGCACAGTGCTCCTTGGGATATTTAAAGCTTGGGAAATCTTTTTGGATCCAAATCCAGCTTTAAACTTCTTCACAACAGTATCTCGGACCTGCCTGGTGTGTTCCTTGTTCTTTAACGGACCTCTGAGACTATCACAGTGCAGGTGCATTTATACGGAGACTTGATTACACACAGGTGGATTGTATTTATCATCATTAGTCATTTAGGTCAACATTAGATCATTCAGAGATCCTCACTGAACTTCTGGAGAGAGTTTGCTGCACTGAAAGTAAAGGGGCTGAATAATTTTGCACGCCCAATTTTTCAGTTTTTGATTTGTTAAAAAAGTTTGAAATATCCAATAAATGTCGTTCCACTTCATGATTGTGTCCCACTTGTTGTTGATTCTTCACAAAAAAAATACAGTTTTATATCTTTATGTTTGAAGCCTGAAATGTGGCAAAAGGTTGCAAAGTTCAAGGGGGCCGAATACTTTCGCAAGGCACTGTACATGTGTTTAGCAGATGTTATTGCGGGTGTAGCGAAACGCTTGGGCTTCTGTACCTGCGGGACAGGTACAGGATGGTAACAACAACTGCCCGAGTTACACCAGGAACACACAATCCCTCCATCAGTGCTCAGACTGTCCGCAATAGGCTGAGAGAGGCTGGGCTGAGGGCTTGTATGCCTGTTGTAAGGCAGGTCCTCACCAGACATCACCGGCAACAATGTTGCCTATGGGCACAAACCCACCGTCACTGGACCAGACAGGACTGGCAAAAAGTGCTCTTCACTGACGAGTCGCGGTTTTGTCTCACCAGGGGTGATGGTCGGATTCGAGTTTATCGTCAAAGGAATCAGCATTATACCGAGGCCTGTACTCTGATGCGAGATCGATTTGGAGGTAGAAGGTCTGTCATGGTCTGGGGCGGTGTGTCACAGCATCATTGCAGGCAATCTCAACGCTGTGCGTTACAGGGAAGGCATCCTTCTCCAACATGTGGTACCCTTCATGCAGGCTCATCTTGACATGACCCTCAAGCATGACAATGCCACCAGCCATACTGCTCATTCAGTGCGTGATTTCCTGCAAGACAGGAATGTCAGTGTTCTGCCATGGCCAGTGAAGACACCGGATCTCAATCTCATGTCTGGGACCTGTTGGATCGGAGTGTGAGGGCTAGGGCCATTCCCCTCAGAAATGTCCGGGAACTTGCAGGTGCCTTGGTGGAAGAGCTGGGTAACATCCCACAGCAAGAACTGGCAAATCTTGTGCAGTCCATGAGGAGGAGATGCACTGCAGTACTTAATGCAGCTGGTGGCCACACCACACCAGTTCTTGCTGTTACTTTTGATTTTTGAAACCTGCCCAACTTTGTTCAGAGACACATTATTCAATTTCTGTTAATCACATGTCTGTGGAACTTGTTCAGTTCATGTCTCAGTTGTTGAATCTTATGTTCATTTTAATATTTACACATGTTAAGTTTGCTGAAAATAAACGCAGCTGACAGTGAGAGGACGTTTCTTTTTTTGCTGAGTTCATATACATATATGTCAGAGCGGCATTGGGCTAAGATACAGTGGCAGAGAGTACAGTATATACTGTACATGTACATATACATATGAAATGTTTGATGCAATATTTACACACAATTGACCCTTACACACAATTAAAGGGACTAAGATACCATAGAATAGTATAGAGTTTATACATATGGGATGAGTAAATACAAGATACAGAGACTTTATTAAAGATGTTTCATTTCCTTAAAGTGGCCAGTGATTCCTAATCTATGTCTATAGGCAGCCGCCTCTGATGTGCTAGTGATGGCTGTTTAGCAGTCTGATGGCCTTGAGATAGAAGTGTTTTTTCAGTCTTTCGGTCCCTGCTTTGATGCACCTGTACTGACCTCGCCATCTGGATGATAGTGGGGTGAACAAGTAGTGGCTCGGGTGGTTGTTGTCCTTGATGATCTTTTTGGCCTTCCTGTGATCGGGTGCTGTAGGTGTCCTGGAGGGAAGGTAGTTTTCCCCCGGTGATGCGTTGGGCAGACCGCACCACCCTCTGGAGAGCCCTGCGGTTGCGGGTGGTGCAGTTGCCGTACCAGGCAGTGATACAGCCAGACAGGATGCTCTCAATTGTGCTTCTGTAAAAGTTTGTGAAGGTTTTAGGAGTTAAGCCAAATTTCTTTAGCCTCCTGAGATTGAAGAGGCATGTCTTCTTCACCACACTGTGTGGGTGGACCATTTAAGTTTGTCAGTGACGTGTATGCTGAGGAACTTGAAGCTTTCACCTTCTCCACCGCGGTCCCATCGATGTGGATAGGGGAGGTGCTCCTTCCGCTGTTTCCTGAAGTCCTTAGTTTTGTTGACATTGAGGGAGAGGATATTTTTCCTGGCACCACACTCCCAGAGCCGCTCTTATATGCTGACCAGACCGGACACATCGCGTGCGCGAGCGTCGCAAATTAAATTTAGAAATCCATGTTATTCAATTATTGCACCCACACTGCTCGCGAGCGTCTGCAACACCAAGGGCTAAAATAGAACTCATTCCTATTTCCGATGCAGATCGCGCTGAAAGTCCTGCCTCTCCCATCTCCTCATTGGTTTATAGAAACAGGTACCCACGTGCCATCTCCTCATTGGTTATACCCACGTGGGTGACTGAAAGACGAACTGTTTTGCTGGTAGTCGTGTTAATACAATGAAAGTTTAGATGCGATCTCCATATACAAGTTAAACGATGAAAAAGCCTGGAAGGAGGAGAGATGACTAGAAACGATTCGGTTGGCTGTTTTTGTTAGAGTAGAGGTCCTTGTGCATTTCAGGTAAAATAACAACTCAATGTTTATACCCCAGGACAAATTAGCTAGCAACAGCAAGCTAGCTAAATAGGACAAATTAACGTTAGCTAGCAATGCAAGCTAACTAGCTAAATTGCCATACATGTTTAATGATTTTCAACCTGTCCCCAAATGAATGTCATTGGTTCGGAGTTTGTTTTGATATTTTAACCTGCGTGTTGTGATCGCGTTTGGTGTGGGGGGGGCAAAATACATTTATGCACGATAGCGCACGACGGCGCACGTGCGGAGCCGGTTTGGGTTCCGGTTTGGGTTCCGTATTCCAGCGGACGCTTGGCATTGGGCATAATGATCTTAGGCTTGTGTGCAGCTGCTCGGCCACATAAACCTATTTCATGAAGCTCCCAACAGACAGTTATTGTGTTTACATTACTTCCAGAGGCAGTTTGGAACTTGGTAATGAGTGTTACAGACTATTTCTACGTGCTACGCGTTTAGCCCTCGGCGGTCCCGTTCTGTGAGCTTCTGTGGCCTACCACTTCGCGGCTGAGCCGTTGTTGCTCCTAGATGTTTCCACTTCACAATAACAGCACTTACAGTTGACCGGGGAGCTCTAGCAGGGCAGAAATTTTACGGACTGACTTGTTGGAAAGATTGCATCCTATGATGGTGCCATGTTGAAAGTCACTGAGCTCTTCAGTAAGGCCAGTCTAATGTCAATGTTTGTCTATGGAGATTGCATGGCTGTGTGCTCGTTTGTATACACCAGTCTGTATTGGATGTGACTGAAATAGCCAAATCCACAAATTTGAATCCACATACTTTTGTATACATTTTATTGTACCTTGTGAAAAGCCTGATGACCACCAACACCGGATTTGTCTCTCCCGTTGGAACAATAAACACCTGGTACAGTGATGTTATAGTACTGTTGGATTGTTTCACACTTTATTCACTAGCGGATCAAGGCAAGAGAACTTGTGAGGGGAAACGGCTCATATCCCCTCTTATCCTCTTTCGCTCGACCGAACAAAACCCACCAACCCAGTTTCCTGCTCGTAATGTAAATATAGCTCACCCCATGAAGAACACAGACTGAAAACACAATATATCCTCAAATAAAACATGAAAGAAAAAGAAACACTATTTACAGTAAGGTTTAAATCACAGTTATGATGTATAAAATATAACTTAATATAACTTGTTATATCTTAGGACTTCTTACACTTCTCTTAGAATCTTTTCTTTTTTTCATGACAGAAAAGTGAACCTTTTCAAGTAGGCCCTGTACTTCTAAACTCTGGTTCCATGTCAGATTTTAACACAGGGGAGTAGTTTGAAGCATTCCTAAACTCACAGACCTTTAATTCTAGGGTCAGATTGAAAACACTGTGGGGAGCTCTACAACATTCCTAAACTAACATCAAACTGGTCTTGAGTCAGATATTGAACAGTGGGGAAAAGCACAGATGAACACTGGGTCTTGTTCTCTGCTCTACAGAAATCTAAGACATTCCTAAACTAACATCAAACTGGTCTTGGGTCAGATATTGAACAGAGGGTAAAAGCCCTGGGAAACATTATTGAACACTGGGTCTTGTTCTCTGGTCAGGTTGAGACCACTGGGGTGTAGTTTTCTACTTTTTAGTAGGATGGTTCACTTGTGTTTTGCACACGTTCTTGACTTAAAGTTCCGCAAAGTCTCGTACACACACACACACACACACACACACACACACACACACACACACACACACACACACACACACACACCAGTCGTCAGAGTCTGTGGACAGATTTACCTGTCAATCTAGAGGGTTTTCTCCTGAGAGGTGGTGCAGACAGTCATCCTGGTCTTATTTTCTTTGTGTGGGTGTTCGTGCCAGACACAGAAGCCTCCACTCAAAGTCAATTTGCTCACTTTTCTTTCACTTTCCTTTTGTGCCTTTAATAACTCTTCTCAATTTCTATAAACCATTTAAAAACTTGTCAATGTCTATAAACCATTTAAAAACTTGTCAATGTCTCAAAGCCCTTCAAACTCTTCTCAATGTCTCAAAGCCCTTCAAACTCTTCTCAATGTCTCAAAGCCCTTCAAACTCTTCTCAATGTCTCAAAGCCCTTCAAACTCTTCTCAATGTCTCAAAGCCCTTCAAACTCTTCTCAATGTCTCAAAGCCCTTCAAACTCTTCTTAATGTCTCAAGGACACAAACAAATCTGGACTTAATGGGGCTGATTAAGGTGTCAGGACATCAAAGCCAGGATGTGGGCATGGCATGGCATGGGAAAGTGTGTGTGTGTGTGTGTGTGTGTGTCTGCCAGTGTGTAAGTGTATGTAGGTAGGTATGTATGTAGGTTCAAACCGATCTACACACTGATTAGCTACATCTACAGATCCATCTATATATAGCTGTGTCAGATTCAGAGCCGTCTGTAATTCATGTAGCTCAGATTCAGAGCCGTCTGTAATTCATGTAGCTCAGATTCAGAGCCGTCTGTAATTCATGTAGCTCAGATTCAGAGCCGTCTGTAATTAATGTAGCTCAGATTCAGAGCCGTCTGTAATTCATGCAGCTCAGATTCAGAGCCGTCTGTAATTCATGTAGCTCAGATTCAGAGCCGTCTGTAATTCATGTAGCTCAGATTCAGAGCCGTCTGTAATTCATGTAGCTCAGATTCAGAGCCGTCTGTAATTCATGTAGCTCAGATTCAGAGCCGTCTGTAATTCATGTAGCTCAGATTCAGAGCTGTCTGTAATTCATGTAGCTCAGATTCAGAGCTGTCTGTAATTCATGTAGCTCAGATTCAGAGCTGTCTGTAATTCATGTAGCTCAGATTCAGAGCTGTCTGTAATTCATGTAGCTCAGATTCAGAGCTCTGTATTTCATGTAGCTCAGATTCAGAGCTCTGTATTTCATGTAGCTCAGATTCAGAGCTGTTTGTAATTCATGTAGCTCAGATTCAGAGCCGTTTGTAATTCATGTAGCTCAGATTCAGAGCCGTCTGTAATTCATGTAGCTCAGATTCAGAGACGTCTGTATTTCATGTGGCTCAGATTCAGAGCTGTCTGTATTTCATGTGGCTCAGATTCAGAGCTGTCTGTATTTCATGTAGCTCAGATTCAGAGCTGTCTGTATTTCATGTAGCTCAGATTCAGAGCTGTTTGTAATTCATGTAGCTCAGATTCAGAGCTGTCTGTATTTCATGTGGCTCAGATTCAGAGCTGTCTGTAATTCATGTGGCTCAGATTCAGAGCTGTCTGTAATTCATGTGGCTCAGATTCAGAGCTGTCTGTAATTCATGTAGCTCAGATTCAGAGCTGTCTGTAATTCATGTAGCTCAGATTCAGAGCTGTCTGTAATTCATGTAGCTCAGATTCAGAGCTCTGTATTTCATGTAGCTCAGATTCAGAGCTCTGTATTTCATGTAGCTCAGATTCAGAGCTGTTTGTAATTCATGTAGCTCAGATTCAGAGCCGTTTGTAATTCATGTAGCTCAGATTCAGAGCCGTCTGTAATTCATGTAGCTCAGATTCAGAGACGTCTGTATTTCATGTGGCTCAGATTCAGAGCTGTCTGTAATTCATGTAGCTCAGATTCAGAGCTGTCTGTAATTCATGTAGCTCAGATTCAGAGCCGTCTGTATTTCATGTAGCTCAGATTCAGAGCCGTCTGTAATTCATGTAGCTCAGATTCAGAGCTGTCTGTAATTCATGTAGCTCAGATTCAGAGCCGTCTGTAATTCATGTAGCTCAGATTCAGAGCCGTCTGTAATTCATGTAGCTCAGATTCAGAGCTGTCTGTAATTCATGTGGCTCCGATTCAGAGCTGTCTGTAATTCATGTGGCTCAGATTCAGAGTTTTACTTCTAAATGGCACTCTATTTCCTATTTAGTGCGCTACTTTTGACCAGAGCTCCATGGGCCCTGTTCTAAAGTAGTGCACTACATGTGGAATAGGGTGCCATTTGGGAAACACACAGAGATTATGAAACTCTAGTATAAAAAAGTGGAGGGGGGAAAAAAACAGGACCATGGAAGAGTGGGCTAAGAATAGCAGCTAATTGTGTGAAACCTGCCACTGGCTCTCTCACACACACACACACACACACACACATTCCTTGGAAACGAGTCTGAACAGTAACCTAAGCTGTCCCACCACAGAAACCAAGGCAATCAGAAAAATCAAAGTGCTGTGTGTGTGTGGGGGGGGGAGCAAAAGCAAACGAAAGCAGAAGACGTGGTGGAAACAAATCGTCCGAAAAATTAGCGGTGTGTGTGTGTGTGTGTGTCTCTGCAATCTGATGTATAGGTGAATGAGAGATTTTTTGTTCACTCATCCCCTCATCTTCCCCCTTCCTTCACTCCTGGAGAGCATCTGAAGTCCATTCTCTCCCCTCTTCTTCCACCACACACAAATACAACATCTCTCTCTGATGGGCCACTCTCCTCTCTAACTGTGCCCAGACAGTTTCTTAACATGAGAAAAAAGGGAACGAAGGAGAGTGGAGGGGTTAGGTGAAGTAGGAGAGCAGAGAGGAGAGGAGAGTGGAGGGGTTAGGTGAAGTAGGAGAGCAGAGAGGAGAGGAGAGTGGAGGGGTTAGGTGAGGAAAGAGAGCAGAGAGGAGAGGAGAGTGGAGGGGTTAGGTGAGGAAAGAGAGCAGAGAGGAGAGGAGAGTGGAGGGGTTAGGTGAGGAAAGAGAGCAGAGAGGAGAGGAGAGTGGAGGGGTTAGGTGAGGAAAGAGAGCAGAGAGGAGAGGAGAGTGGAGGGGTTAGGTGAGGAAAGAGAGCAGAGAGGAGAGGAGAGTGGAGGGGTTAGGTGAGGAAAGAGAGCAGAGAGGAGAGGAGAGTGGAGGGGTTAGGTGAGGAAAGAGAGCAGAGAGGAGAGGAGAGTGGAGGGGTTAGGTGAGGAAAGAGAGCAGAGAGGATAGGAGAGTGGAGGGGTTAGGTGAGGAAAGAGAGCAGAGAGGAGAGGAGAGTGGAGGGGTTAGGTGAGGAAGGAGAGCAGAGAGGAGAATTGGTGAAAGGAGGGTGAGTGCAGAGTTGGAGAGACAGAGATAAAGAGACCGAGAGAAAGAGAGCGAGATGAAGGGTGAGGGTGAAGGAAAGAGTGGAGGAGAGGAGAAGAGAGAGGAGTGGAGAGGAGTAGAGAGGAAATGAGAGAGGAAATGAGAGAGAGAATGGTGAAGTGGAGAGGAGAGGGGTGGAGTGGAGGAGAAGAGAGAAGAGCGGGGTGGAGAGGAGAGGGGTGGAGAGGAGAGGAGAAGAGAGTGGAGAAGGGTGGAGTGAGAAAGAGGAGAGGGGTAGAGTGGAGAAGAGAGAGAGGAGAAGAGAAGAGAAGAGGGGTGGAGCGGAGCGGAGAAGAGTGGAGAGGAGAGAGAGAAAAGAGCAAGGAGAGAGGTGGAGAGGAGAAGGTGGAGAGGAGAGAGAGGAGAAGGGTGGAGTAGAGAGAGAGAGGAGAAGGGTGGAGTAGAGAGAGAGAGGAGAAGGGTGGAGTAGAGAGAGAGAGGAGAAGGGTGGAGTAGAGAGAGAGAGGAGAAGGGTGGAGTAGAGAGAGAGAGGAGAAGGGTGGAGTAGAGAGAGAGAAGAGAAGGGTGGAGTAGAGAGAGAGAGAAGAAGGGTGGAGTAGAGAGAGAGAGAAGAAGGGTGGAGTAGAGAGAGAGAGAGAGAGAGAGAGAGAGAGAGAGAGAGAGAGAGAGAGAGAGAGAGAGAGAGAGAGAGAGAGAGGAGAAGAAAGAGGAGAAGAGGGAGAGAGGAGAAGAGTGGAGAGGAGAAGATGGAGAGAGGAGAAGAGTGGAGAGGAGAAGATGGAGAGAGGAGAAGAGTGGAGAGGAGAAGAGGGAGAGAGAAGAGTGGAGAGGAGAAGAGTGGAGAGAGGAGAAGAGTGGAGAGGTGTCAAAGGAGAAGAAATGAAGTGTTTGTTCACAACCACCAGCTGATAACTTCTCTTATCTCTTGCCCAGCTAAACCACATGCCCCTAGGCCACACCGAGGGAGCTGTGTGTGTGCATGCATGAACAAGACAGGGCACGTGCCAGACAGACAGAGAAGAAGAAAGTGTGAAAGAAAAAAGGTCAAATAGGATGAATGGAGAATAAGAGAGAAAATATGGCCATGGAGAAAGAAGGCGAGAGAGCAAGAGAGTAACAGACAGACAGATGGGGAAAGATGAGTGGAGTTAGCAGGGGCTCGGCTTTGACCTGGTTCCACTCTCTCCCCCATGGTCACCCAGTCGCCTGATGACCACACACATCGCCGGCCCGCCGTGGTGCAACTGGCAGGGCACAGACGCCATCGCCCCACGACACAGAGCCGCCGCCACAATCCTCCAGACACCCCAGCGGGACACCATTTTTGCTTGACAGCCCTGACTTAACATCTTTGGAGCTGATAGTTCGCCGTAACAAAAAAAAATGACCGTTGTGTCCGTGGAAAATTTGGGAGGGAAAGTGTGAATGTCAAACAACGCTTAGACTGCCACCGTATGTAGAAAACATATATATTTAGCTTAGTTTTGTATTACTAGCAAAACATAGCGGCTGCTAAGACATTAACATAAAATCTACAGGTTTTTGAATTGTCGAGTTAAACGTTAAGTTAAATGAGGAGTGAAATGTACACAGAGTATAACAGTGTGTATCCAGACAACGGTGACTGGGGATTGGGACGCAAATCGTCAACTTGCTCTACATGTTCCGACTCCGGTTGAACCTTTAGGTCCTCGTCTTCTGACTCCCCTGTTAATTGCTTATTATTCATTTATTAAAATGACTATTTATTTCTGTTTATTTGGGACGCGATATCTTTAAGGCTTTTTTCGTTCCAGCTTTAAAAGGCCTGGTGCAGTCAAAAATGTGATTTACCTGTGTTGTATATACATGAGTGTACAAAACCTGCTCTTTCCATTACATAGACTGACCAGGTGAAAGCTATGATCCCTAATTGATATCACTTGTTAAATCCACTTCAAATCTACATAAATGAAGGGGAGGAGACCGGTTAAAAGAAGGAGTTTTAAGCATTGAGACAGTTGAGACATGGATTTTGTGTGTGCCATTTAGATGGTGAATGGACAGGACAGATGGTAGTAGGTTTGAATGGGTCAAGAACTGCAATGCTGCTGGGTTTTTCACAATCAACCGTTTCCTGTGCTTATCAAGAATGGTCTACCACCCAAAGGACATCCAGCCAACTTCACACAACTGTGGGAAGCCAGCATCCCTGTGGAACGCTTTCGACACCTTGTAGAGTCCATGCCCCAACAACTTCAGGCTGTTCTGAGGGCAAAAGGGGGTGCAACTCAATTTTAGGAAGTGGTTCCCAATGTTTTGTACACTAAGTGTATATTTCCACACTATGAGTTTGTAATAATAATGTGAAATTGTGAAAATGATGATAATGCCCTTTTAGTGTAAAAGCTGTTTGAAAAGGCCAATTTAAATTTCTGCCTGTTTTGGGCCTTCCTGGTGACATCACTAGGTGGTAAATGAGTTAGACTAATAAGGAAGAGGGATCCAAACATTTCTGCCAAAAACAACTCGTTTTCAGTTTCTCCCTCCACACTCAGATCAATTCCAGACGGTCCTGCTCTTTGCTAAGAATGTATTTTTTACCTTTTTAATTTCAAACAATCAACACCATAGTGCCCACCAAGCTTACGACTAAACTAAGGACCCTGGGATTAACCAGTTATTCAAAAAATTATAAATAATTTCATCTTTATTTAACTAGGCAAGTCAGTTAAGAACAAATTCTTATTTACAATTACGGCCTACCCCGGCCAAACTCGGACAACGCTGGGCCAATTGTGCGCCACCCTATGGGACTCCCAATCACGGCCGGATGAGATACAACCTGAATTCGAACCAGGGACTGTAGTGCCAGCACAACAACCTCTCCTTCAGCGTGAGCAAAACAACAGAGCTTATCGTGGACTACAGGCAACTGAGGGCCGAGCACGCCCCCATTCAGATCGACAGGGCTGTAGTGGAGGAGGTCAAGAGCTTCAAGTTCCTCAGTGTCCACATCACTAAGGACCTATCATGGTCCACACACATCAACACAGTCCTGAAGAGGACACGACAATGCCTCTTCTCCCTCAGGAGGCTGAATAGATATGGCATGGGGCCTCAGATCCTCAAAACGTTCTACAGCTGCACCATCGAGAGCATCCTGACTGGTTGCATCACTGCTTGGTATGGCAACTGCTCGACATCCGAACGCAAGGCAATACAGAGGGTAGTGTGTACGGCCCAGTACACACTGTCTCTATGCACACTCACTAGACTTTATCCACACATACTAGACTGGCTCTATGCCCACTAGACTTTATCCACACTGGCTCTATGCACACTAGACTCTACCCACACATACTACACTGGCTCTATGCACACTAGACTTTATCCACACATACTACACTGGCTCTATGCCCACTAGACTTTATCCACACATACTACACTGACGCTTCAACACACACAATATATACGGTCACACAAACACACACACACACACACACATATGGATGCCACACACTTTCACATATGCTGCTACTCTGTTCATTGTCTATCCTCATCTAATTTGTTTTGAGTAGGCCTGAGGTTCTTCATTGTTTCCCAGAAATGATTTGATATTGAGATAAAAACAGCTGCATTGGACCTTTATACTGCCCTACCAAGCAAAAAGACAGTAACTGATAATAGCATAGAACTGAGAAAAACAGCTTTTATTTACCTTGGTTTCATAGTAACTTTATACAGTTACTGCTAACATGACCCCCATTCTCTCCAAAACACAATACGAGGCAGGATACTTGTACATTATTAAGCATGTATTTAATGAGCAGTTAGTGCCTTTTTGCTTGGTAGGGCAGAATACTTGGGTGAATGAAGTGAATTCAATAGCTTGATTGCTGTTGGCAGTTTCCCTCTATGCCAAATGATATTACACCGCTGTGAGTGAGGTTGGCTAACCCCTGGTCCTATTCATTAGGCACGAAACAAAAAGAAACAGGGAGGGACTAGCTGAACTTGCCCAATGTGAAACGCTCATATTCGTTTTCCGTTGTAAAACATTTTGCTTTGGCATGCCCTAATGAATACGACCCCTGTCTGGATGTTTGTCTCTGTCTGCCTCTGGGCTGCGTTCAGAGGAGTTGTGTTCCTGAACGTTCCCCAGCGCGCTCTCGTTCCTCAATAACACCTCCTGAACAGCCTACTGTACAAGCCTTTGGGGCCTTTTAACTGTTAGTTTCACTCAGTGTGAGTTTTATACGTCTGTTAATGGAGGGGAGAATTTCACACCTGTGGAGGTTTTGATCTGCTCGATCTCAATGCATGACTTTACATAGCAATTTTTAAAAATTGTACCTTTATTTAACTAGGCAAGTCAGTTAAGAACAAATTCTTATTTACAAGATGGCGTACACTGGCCAAACCCGGACGACGCTGGGCGAATCACAATACAGCCTGGAATCGAACCAGGGTGTCTGTGGTGACACCTCTAGCACTGAGATGCAGTGGCTTATTCCGCTGCGCCACTCGGGAGCCCATTCTCTAGACTCTAGAGAGTAGTAGTACAACTGCAAATGGGAGTTGTAGCGATTGCGGAATAGTCTCTCTCACACACTCTCTCACATTATCTCTCTCACACAAACACACTTCCGGTGACGGAGGTGCGCTCTTTATCACTGTGACAGTTCCATTTAACACGCGGTTCGAACGCACTTAGCCTCACATCCTTGTTTCCTGTGCCCCCATAGTGAGCAATAACACCCCCCCACCACTTAACATTTGAGATGGGGGTAGAGCAGGAACAGATCCCATCGCCATTCACTGAAAAGCTCATCATATCCCTCCAGATCTGGAGTGACAGCAGACTGATGGTGGGATTGGGGTTTTGCTGTTATCCAAGACAAAGAGAATAGGCAATGTATCCAAGCTGCAAAACTTATTGAGAAACAGATGTATGTAACAGAGTCACATTGAATAGCTGGGTTATACTGTATGCCTATACACTGAGTACACAAAACATTAAGGACGCCTGATCATTCCATGACATAGCTTTCTCCTGGATTCACCTGGTCAGTCTATGATCCCCTATTGATGTCACTCGTTAACTCCGAAAGATTTAAGTGCCTTTGAACGGGGTGTGGTAGTTGGTGACCGGCGCACCGGTTTGTGTCAATAACTGCAATGCTGCTGGGGCTTTCCTGTCGAACAGTTTCCTGTGTGTATCCAGAATGGTCCACCAACCAAAGGAGATCCAGCCAACATGACACAACTGTGGGAATCATTGGAGTCAACATGTGGATTGCTTTTGTCACCTTGTAGAGTCCATACCCCAGATGAATTGAGACTGTTGAGGGCAAAATGGGAAGCAAGTCCATATTAAAAAGGTGTTCCTAATGTTTTGTACACTCAGTGTATGTTGCCACTTGAGAAAGCACATTTTGTACTGGTCATCTGACCTGGTAGGCCTTCCGTTTTCTTGTGGAAGACAAGTCTGCTTATTTAAGGAGTGTTGTACAGGAAATCACAGATGTACAACACGTGGCCATTTGTAGATGGGATAAGGGATATGAGTGATATAAGCATGCAGGCAGACAGGCAACGAACACACACACACACACACACACTTTAGGCCTACATATTGGATAATGCTTGGCACAACTCAAAATACAAATTAGGTTACCGAATAGGGCAGGACGACATGTTTTATATCCAAGAATACGGGATTCATCCAAGGCCTACATCTGACCTTTCCAGTGAAGCATGTTATCACCAGAGACCCTGAGCTCTAATGTCTCTCATCAACGCACCTACTGACAATTAAAAAGAAAACTCCAGGGCTGGCAGAAAGCCAACAGTGTAGTGCTGCAGTGAGGCCTCTTCTCTCCCAGCAGCGGCATTAAATCTAAAACACATGGCGAAACAGATGACTTTTTTTTCTCAGGTCTTTCATTACAGCTACCGACGGACGGATGCTGACTGTTGCGGTGACGGATGCCGACTTGCTGTGACCTCGGGCATGGGGCGGCTACTACCAATTTCGCAACGCGAGCGGCAGCCATCTGCACAGTTGGACCTCCCGCCACTCTCTCACCCCGTAGGACACAGCACACAGAGATCCGGCCGATTTCACATGGTGATTAATCACAGCGGACACGCTGTGCTGAACATGGCCAATCACCTCTATTAGCCCGGGAACCGCCGCCAACACAAGGCGAGACAGAGGAGACTTTGTTGGCGAGAACACAGGTCATTGTCCGCCGGTCGCGACGCCTGGGTCCATTTTGCGGACATTGTGCGGGGCTCGTTTCGACAACCTCGCCATGCACGGCCATGTATTTCCTCCCCAGTATAGGCTACGTTTCCTATTTCGTATTTTGCCACAAGATTCATTTTTCATATTAGGCCTACATGCTAGAAGATTAAAAAAGGCACTTAATTAGCTAAAAGTAGCAGAAGTTACATCTGGGGTGGCTTCCTCCATGGCAATAATTGGCACATGAAAGTTGTTTTGCACGTTGATACTCGAACCCTAACTTCTTAACTTTGAATTATATTTCACTTTCTCCGAAGGGCCCGTGGCGGGGGTTCGATGACAAAACGACCAGGTTACAATGCATTTCCTTTCTTCAGTTTAATCCAAGCCCAAGTAGCAGCAGCAAAGACTCCATCACTCTCTCTTGTTACAGCTGGTGGGCGATTCCTCACTAAAACTAGGAAAGATACCACTTTTTAATATTCATGTTTATATATTTCTATATTCATACATTTTGAAAATTGTTATTGAAATCAAAATAACTTACTACTCATATTACACCGCTTCATTTGATACGCAGTCCTTTGTAGCGCATACATATGAAACATTATATAGTATTAAACGAGGTCTGGGTAAGGCCAACAAAAATTCAAAATTAAAACATAATTGAGAAATAATTAAGATACAAATGTCAATTATACTGTACGTCAACAATTCTTTCTCCAAAAGACCCTTTGATGGATAAAATTGTTAAAAAATATATATATATATCCTGGTCTTGATTTATTATAGTTTGGTGAGGAATCACCCTCTCATCTCTCAGGTGTATCTCCTCAGGTGCAGGTGAGCATTAGAAGGGTAGCCTACTGTGAAAATAAAAGTCCCTAACGAAGTCTCAATGGCAATGCAATAATAAAAGTATCAGATACACATTTCTGATTCGGATTATAAAACATTTATTTCAAATCCATGGCTTCTTATAGCAGGTAGCCTAACGGTTAAGTGCATTGGGCCAGTAACAGAAAGGTCATTGGTTTTGAATCCCTGAGCCGAAAAATGTGCCATTCTGCCCTTGAGCAAGGCAGTATACCCCCAGCAACAACTGCTCTCTTATTTGGAAGGGTTGGGTTAATTGCGGGAAGACACATTTTGATTGAATGCATTCAGGTTGTACAACTGACTAGGTATCCCCTTTCCAATCCCTGTACCTGCTTTCAAGACCAGATAAGAGGACAAGATTGACCTACCTGAAGTGTGAGGTGACCAATTCAGGACTGTACGCAGCAGAAGGGCCGCTGGTTGCTCTAGTTATAGTGTCATACAGAAGGTTCAGGGCCCATATCCACAAAGTATCTCAGAGTAAGAGTATTGATCTAGGATCAGTCCATATAACCTTATTATGATCTAAAAAGGCAAAAAATGATCCTAGATCAGCACTCTTACTCTTGCTTTGTGAATATGGGCCGTGATCCTCATCTACCTTCTAATTAGGGGATCCGAAGCCATCTCACTGTTCAACACATTGTGTTATCCTACCTCACAACCTCGATATCAAGGTTGGAAATCAGTCTGGGAACCCACTAACGTAAAATCCTTCAATTCACCTTATATTCATTTTTTACATGTCAAAATGATTTCACTCCCAGAATCCAGTCCATGCCTGTATATAAACACTCAATTCCTAGGCTACTGATTTACATACACAAATTACCACTGCCATAAGCAATCTGTATGCTTAGCCGGTTTCATCTCAACCAAATGCCATTGACATTTGCCGACATTTCCCTCTGCAGGAACCCACGACAGTCACGGCCCATTGGCAAGAAGATGATGCAGTCGTCTGGATTCTTAATACAACAAAATAAAACTGGGGTAGTAGGACTTAACATATGGGCTAACTATGGGCTACATACCTACGCCTTCCCAGGCCCACCCATAAACTAGGGGGGGGGGAACACTGGCCTAAGGGACCTTGGCTAGAAAGCATTTAAGTGAACCAGTTATGTAGCGTTGTCAGTTACCTGCATTGCTGCTAATGCTCATCCTGGACTGGCCAGTCGACGGAACAGCTCCTGATCGCTCCCAGACAAAACTGTGGGCAGCAATGCCGGCGAAGACAGGGAGTCATGCCAATCAAAAGAGCTGTCAAAGAGGGTATTCAATGGCACGCCAGGAAGTCCACGGCACGCCAGCAGTTCCGCCAGTGGGGATGCCTTCAGGCTGGCAGACACACAGGCGGGCAACGCAAGGGGGCAAGGGTCTTGGCAAAAACCTTGCGTTGGGTTGGCATGCCTTTTGGTCGAGTAGAGCTGGCATCACTAGGCCACTACCAGACTGCCCCTGTCCCCAGTCCGGTAGGGAGTCGAGAGAGAGAACACACAGTCATGCTGTGGAACAAAAGTAGCATTGGCAGGGAGAAAGGTTGTTTTTGAAATGCATCTTGTCTCTGAAGTCAATAAAGGCTTTGTAGTGAATGGGGTTGGAAATAGGCGTTGTGAATCACAATGAATCGCAGCCTGCTGAGCTTTGTGGATCAGATGGGTTTAATCAGATGGTTTTAATTAATAGCAGACGTTTGATAGCCGACTCTGCTATTGAAGGGATGAGGCAGGATAATGCGAGGCGCACCATGTCACAGTTAGCTTTTTGGTTTAGTTCCAGGGCCCACTGAGGCACAGATAAGACAAGACTAATCAATGTTTATCGTAAAGAGAACTGTCAGTCACACATCTATCCTGGTCTTAACCATAAAAATGGTGTGTAGTTACCTTCAACAATTGCCCCTTGGGTATTAATAGAGTGGATGGAATTAAAACTAATCTCCCCTGGCCCATAGACTACCTGCAAAATGGGAAATATTTCAATCATTGACATTTTAATGAGCATACGAAGGCAATCTTATACAGATGAGACAACACAATTAAATGTAAAGTGTTATTGTAATCCCAGAGGTGGTGCTTGTTGCTTTAGCGGTCAAACCGTGCTATCAAACGTTACACAGCGGGTCTAAGTGGACTACAGATGCTCTTCTCTTTGAAGAAACCTGCACGACTGTAGTAGAACAAAATAGCAGTTTATCAAAATAAGCAGTTTGTTGAGAAAATAGGAACCATGACAACCTGATTAACCTGCATGTGAGAACTCAAAACTCAATATAGACAAAGACCCACAAAGGACTTCAACAAAGGACCACAAAAGGACTTTGAATGGAGAGGATGGCGGCCATTATACGGGCTACTAACCAACTGTGCTATGTTGTTGTTTTTTTTTGCATTGCTTGTAACACATTTTGTACATAATGCTGCTGCTACCGTCTCTTATGATCGAAAAGAGCTTCTGGACCTCAGAAGAGCGATTACTCACCTCAAACTGGACTAAGATTTTTATTTATTTAATGAGTCCGACGCGAAGGACAAACAGCTCTGTCAAGACAAGGCCCAAATCCCCATAAATCGGCATGAAGAACAGATGCAGAAAAAGGGGAAGGCGGGGTGTCTTGTAAGAATTTGCTGACGAGTAGGTAAACCACCACTACCCTCCGTTTTATTGGAAATGTGCAATCACTGGAAAACAAACTGGACAATCTACGATTAAGACTATCCTACAAACCGGACATTAAAAACAAATTACTTATGTTTCACCGAGACGTGGCTGAACGACGACACAGATAATATAGAGCTGGCTGGCTTCTCCGTGCAGCGGCAGGACAGAGCAGCTACGTCTGGTAAGACAAGGGGTGGGGCTGTATGTCAATAACTGCTGGTGCACGATGTCTAATATTAAACAAGTCTTGAGGTGTTGTTTGCCTGAGGTAAAATACTTCACAATAAGCTGTAGACCACCACTATATCTACCAAGAGAGTTTTTAATCTATATTATTGGTAGCCATCTATTTACCATCAAACTGATGCTGGCACTAAGACCGCTGTATAAGGACATAAGCAAACAAGAAAATGCTCATCCAGAAGCGGCACTCCTAGTGGCCGGAGACTTTAATGCAGGGAAACTTAAATCAGATTTACCTCATTTCTACCAGCATGTCACGTGCAACCAGAGGATTTTTTTTTTTTTACTCTGGACCACCTTTACTCCACACACAGAGAGGCATACAAAGCTCTCCCTCACCCTCCATTTGGCAAATCTGACCCTAATTCTATCCTTCTGATTTCTGTTTACAAGTAATAACTAAAGCAGGAAGTACCAGTGACCCGCTCAATACGGAAGTGTTCAGATGACATGGATGCTATGCTAAAGGACGACTTTGCTAGCACAGACTGGAATATGTTCCGGGATTCATCCAATGGCATTGAGGAGTATACCACCTCAGTCACCGACTTCATCAATGACATCGTCCCCACAGTGACCGTAAGTACATTTCCCAACCTGAGGCCATGGATTACAGGCAAAATCTGCACCGAGCTAAAGGCTAGAGTTGCCGCTTTCGAAGAGTGGTACACTAATTCGGACGTTTATAATAAATCACGATATGCCCTCAGATGAACCATCAAATAGGCAAAGCTTCAATACAGGACTAAGATAGATTCATACTACACCGGCTCTGACGCTCGTCGGATGTGGCAGGGGTAGAAAAATATTACAGTCTACAAAGGGAAACCCAGCCGCAAGCTGCCCAGTGACGCGAGCCTACCATACAGGCTATATGCCTTTTATGCTCGCTTCGAGGCAAGCAACACTGAAGCATGCATGAAAGCACCAGCTGTTCCAGACGACTGTGTGATCACGCACTCCATAGCCGATGTGACAAAGACCTTTAAACAGGTCAACATTCACAAAGCCGCGGGGCCAGACGGATTACTGACATGTCATGTACTCAAAGCATGTGCGGACCAACTGGCAAGTGTCTTCACTGACATTTTCAACCTCTCCCTAATGAGTCTAATATCTACATGTTTCAAACAGACCACCATAGTCCCTGTGCCTAAGAAAGTGAAGGTAACCTGCCTACATGATTACCACTCACGTCGGTAGCCATCAAGTGCTTTGAAAGGCTGGTCATGGCTCACAACACCACAACACTAGACCCAATCCAGTACGTATTCCGCCCCACAAGATCCACAGATTACACAATCGTGTCCACATCACCAACAAACTATCATAGTCCAAACCGAGAGAGTCGTGAAAAAAAAAGGTTATATAGCTGCAGCATCAAGAGCATCCTGACCGGTTACATCACCGCCTGGTACGGCAAATGCTCGGCATCTGACCTTAAGGTGCTACAGAGGGTAGTGCATCACAGGTACATCCAGGACCTATATATACTAGGCGGTGTCAGAGGAAGGCTAATGCACGACAAGCGGTACCGGAGCACCAAGGCTAGGACCAAAAGGCTCCTTAACAGCTTCTACACCGAAGCCATTAGACTGCTGAAAAATTAAACAAATGGCCACCCCCCCCCCCCTTTTTGTTTTTACACTGCTGCTACACTCTGTTAATTATCTATGCATAGTCCCTTTACAAATTACCGACTAACCTGTACCCCCACACATTAACTCGGTACCAGTACCCCTGTATATAGACTCATTATTGTTGTGTGATTTTCTTGTGTTACTTTATTTCGTAAATATTTCCTTAACTCCATTACTTGAACTGCATTGTTGGTTAAGGGCTTGTAAGTAAGCATTTCACAGTAAGGTCTACACCTGTTGTATTCAGCGCATGTGACAAATACAATTTGATTTTAACAAAACAATGGATTTCAACAAAGACCAACAAAGGACTTCAACAAAGACCCAGAATGAACAACACATAATGAGTAGCTAAGACCAGAAAGAACAACCTTCCACCTCCCAAAGACCCCCAGTATAACTTTTACAAACGGACTGGCAGGTCTTGTGATGCGAGGGCACCACCTGGAGGAGATGTTGAATGTGTGCACCAACTGAGGTTTACCCATGTCAATATTTAGAACTGATCATTGACGAGGTCAGCTTCAAACTATTACAAAATTGTTAGAAATAGGTTTAAAGTATAAAAAGTTCCCATTCACAATAAAACAATATTCCACTAGACTTTTCAACATAAGTTTGGGTCCTATAATTACATTTTATTAATTTTGTATTTTTAATCCCAACCCCCGTCCCCGCAGGAGGCCTTTTGCCTTTTGGTAGGCAGTCATTGTAACTAAGAATTTGTTAACTGACTTGCCTAGTTAAATAAAGAAATGAAAAATAAAATCCCCCCCAAAATGTTTGACGTGTCAGGTGAAAAGCAGCTAGAGAACATTTAAACATGAGCCTGGTCCCAGCTGTTTGCTTTGCCAACTCCTGTGGTCATTGTCAAACCCCTATAGGAGTTGGCAAGACGGCACAAACTGATCTGGGACCAGGCTACAGCAACATAGGAGTGCAGAGATAACACAATTCAGTCTTGCGAGTCGCCATCACAAAAGGTAGTAGGACATCATACAGCAAAGATAATTTTTAATGGTCCCAAATATTTCTGAACAACTAAGTATACACTTATGTAAAAGAAAACAAAAAAGAAGCGAAGATATGACAAAATTGATCACATCTACAATTCCACTCAATCTTTAATCAAGACGGGATTACAAATTCTTTTTCCCAAAAAATCTGCAGTTTCAAAGGGCAAAAAAGGGTCAAACTAGCTCAACCTACTGAGGTCTTTAAAAACCTGTTCAAGTGCGACTGAAAATGTCCTGAACATGTAAAGGCTGGGTTGTTTACAAAAACAGGAGAGGGGGAGAGAGAGAGAGAGAGAACGAGAGAGAGACAAAAAGAGAGTAAAAAGACAAAATAAGAAATCTGTCTTTTTTCGAATCAAGAGGAAGAACTTCCCTCTGAACGACGACAATGACATCATCAAAACGAAAAACAGACAGCATTTTTGCCGCGCCGGTGTCTGCCGTCTCCCGTCTGGTCCTAGAAACTAACTTCTTTTTTTTTTTTACGTAAAAACAAACAAAAAAACGGAGAGAGAAAAAGGGGGGAAATGTAGCGGAGGGAGGAGAGACAGAAAAAAAAGGAGCTGGATGAAGGAGGAGTCAGGCGTAGGGGGTGAGTGGTGGTTCTGCGTCTGGATTGGCCGGCCCCATTTTGGGGGTCGTTGCGATGTCCTTCCCTGAGTGGGGGGTTGGGGGTGGGGCAGTGGGTCATGGTCTGAGCCAGCAAGCTCTTTGGGGTTTTAGTTTGTATGCGAGTGTGTGTGTGTGGATAAATGTGTCTATTTTTCCGGTATTTTAGCTTTATTTAATTATTTATCGTCAGTCCGCCCCTTTCATCTGACGGTAATATAGGAGATGGTCATTTCTCCACGCCTTCCTCTCTCGTCCATTCGTTCGCTGCGTTCGCTCCTAGCTCCGCGGCCTCCCGATTGGCACTTGTATATTGGGATTAGTCCGAGGAGACGCGTTTCCATTCATAGTCCGTTCCTCAACAAGAGCCCCCATTAAAAAAAACCAAGGGGGTGAAGTCATTCATGGTTTTAACAGTTTTTGTTAGTTTCTGTGCCTATCGTGGGATCGGTGGGAAATAGTCTGGCGCTCGGAGCGAGAGAGAACAACAACATTAACGTTTTTTTTATTTTATTATTATTATTTTTTTTTTTAGGAGCTCAGCTTGGACTTCTTGGACAGGGGAGGAGTCTCCTCTTTACTCTCGCCGCTCACGTCCTCTTCGTCTTCCTCGTCGTCGTCGGGGTAGTCCACCAGCCCCACCAGACCTCCCTGAGAGAGAGAGCGAAAGCGAGAGATGGAGAGCGAGAGAAAGCGAGAGATGGAGAGCGAGAGATGGAAAGCGAGCGAGAGAAAGCGAGAGATGGAGAGCGAGAGAAAGCGAGAGATGGAGAGCGAGAGAGAGCGAGAGATGGAGAGCGAGAGAAAGCGAGAGATGGAGAGCGAGAGATGGAGAGCGAGAGAAAGCGAGAGATGGAGAGCGAGAGATGGAAAGCGAGCGAGAGAAAGCGAGAGATGGAGAGCGAGAGAAAGCGAGAGATGGAGAGCGAGAGAAAGCGAGAGATGGAGAGCGAGAGAAAGCGAGAGATGGAGAGCGAGAGAAAGCGAGAGATGGAGAGCGAGAGAAAGCGAGAGATGGAGAGCGAGAGAAAGCGAGATGGAGAGCGAGAGAAAGCAAGAGATGGAGAGCGAGAGATGGAGAGAGAGAGAAAGAGAGCGAGAGAAAGCGAGAGATGGAGAGCGAGAGAAAGCGAGAGATGGAGAGCGAGAGAAAGCGAGAGATGGAGAGCGAGAGAAAGCGAGAGATGGAGAGCGAGAGAAAGCGAGAGATGGAGAGCGAGAGAAAGCGAGAGATGGAGAGCGAGAGAAAGCGAGAGATGGAGAGCGAGAGAAAGCGAGAGATGGAGAGCGAGAGAAAGCGAGAGATGGAGAGCGAGAGAAAGCGAGAGATGGAGAGAGAGAGAAAGCGAGAGATGGAGAGAGAGAGAAAGCGAGAGATGGAGAGCGAGAGAAAGCGAGAGATGGAGAGAGAGAGAGAGAAAGCGAGAAATGGAGAGAGAGAAAGCGAGAGATGGAGAGAGAGAGAAAGCGAGAGAAGGGGGAGAGAGAAAGCGAGAGAAGGGGGAGAGAGAAAGCGAGAGAAGGGGGAGAGATAATTAATCTATTCAGATCTGCTCCTCTGATTTGCAGGAAAACTAAATAGCTCCACTAAAGTCTTTACCTACTAACTCTACTCAACACAAGGCCCGGGGGCCCCATCTGGACCGCAAGCTACTTTCTTGGGGACCACAGACTGATATCTGATTCCCATCCAGAGGACTTATTCCCTATTGGAACAATTACGTTTATTACCATTGCATATTACAGGCCACATATCTTTGGAGTAACCAACCTACATACAGGACGCAACAACTCCAACCACTAACATAGAATGCTGGCAAATATGTTAATGAAACCCCAACACCACACAAATAATATTTTGTACAATGTGGACTCAAAATGGCCACCTATAACAGCAGCAAGACTCGGGCATCAGACTGTGCAAAGCTAGCATACACTGCACCTGCTAATTTGGGGTACATTGACTACTGGTAAAAGTCAGCGGTTGTTGGTAGTGGCTCTGTAAACAAACCCAAAGAGTGGATTGCAGTCTGTCCTTCTCCAGACTGCGTTCAAGGTAAGGAAACAAATGTCAATATTCTATTATGGGTAAACTATCCCTGTCTTCTGTAAGACCTAAACTACTAAACCCCCCCCAAGCCCAAAAACAAATCACCCCATTACTAGACACAGAACGAAGACAACTGACAAACTGGCAGGGTTACCTGCACTTGTCCAATAACACATTTTCATTTTCCATCGGGAAAACATTTGAAATGTTTTCTGTCCTTACGTGCCTTAATGAACACAATTTAGGTACAACTACCCACCTTTGTGGTGACCGCTGTCGGGGGCGAGCCCTTGGCCCCTGATCCTGGTGATCCTGGAGAGCCTGGCGAGCCGGGGTGCAACGAGGCGGAGGGAGGCGGGCTGGACAGGCTGGTCTTGGTAGTGGAGCCGGAGAAGGACAGCTTGAAGCTGGGGCTTTGGCGGCCCGACAGACTACTGGACTTGCCCAGAACTTCCTTCTCGTCTGAGTCTTTCACTGTGGGGTGGAGAGACCGAGATAGACAGTTGTAGGAAGTCAGTTTGACCATTTTTAAAAGACACAACTTACTTCCTTCTCAGTACATAGAGTATGTCAGATACTTTCGAATGAATGAGCTGCGCTTACATTTAGTTAACTCACAGTAAGAGAACCAATTGACTAATATGTACAATTGTACAAATTCCAAGCTAATCCACGTGTAACTAAAAAATGTATTTCACATAACTGGCCTGGGTCAAATACATGTTTTGCCAGGAATTCATGCATTCTTTCCCTGCGACTTACGTTTCTTCCTCTCCATGAACTTGCTGATGGGGTCCATGAGGTCTTCATTCTCGCCGGCGCCGGCGCTACTCTTGGTGGTCTTGTTGTCCGAGGGAGGCACCACCGCCTCACCGTCCTCCAGCTCGTCCTCGTCCGCGTTGAACCACATCTCCTCGTCGTCATCCAACGTCCGCGCGTCCCGGCGGAACCTGTGGTTCCTCAGGATCGACCTCATGCTGTGTGAGGGGAGGTGACCAACGGTTAAACCTGACCATGACTGTAGAGCTTATTTACAGATACATAATGAATAGCAATCGATAAAGAACCGGCAGATTCCAAACTGTAAAAATGTTAAAACTATTGGTAAAGTCAATAGTGGAGGGTCAGAAATATAGCGGCCCCCCATGCACTTATCACAAATTCCACATTTGTTAAGTTCTCTGTATTGTACAGTGCTCTCCTTTACTCTTTTCTTGTATGGTCATTAGCAAAATATGCATGATCCCACTTGTACATCCAAGATAGCGGCAATTTGGAAAATATGAAAAAGATTGTGCCGATTTGATGGCACATTGTACCATGTCGCGTGCAGTAGTTTAAACAGTCAGTGGTTAGTGCTAAAACAATCACATATCTGAACTCTGACATCTTTATCAAAGTTTGACATTAGATCGAGTCAAAAGAAGATCGCAGCACTAGCCAATGGGAATCCTTCAAAGCCAAAGACAACCACTCACTCACCCTGTAGCTAACGGTAGTCATTCCCAAACAACCACAGCTAGAATGAACACCACCAACTCCAAACATCACTAGCAGAATTTTGATTCCACTGTCCTTCCATCCATCGAATCAATCATTCACCCACCCACCCACCTTCCATCAATCCATCCCCCTCCCTCCATATTACAGTAGTCTTTATTATCCCAGAGGGGGAAATCCTTTTGCACCACATAGTAAAAACAATTGACACATGACAAACATACACAACAACAATATTACCTGTCCAGGTTGGGGTTGTCAATATATTACCTGTCCAGGTTGGGGTTGTCAATATATTACCTGTCCAGGTTGGGGTTGTCAATATATTACCTGTCCAGGTTGGGGTTGTCAATATATTACCTGTCCAGGTTGGGGTTGTCAATATATTACCTGTCCAGGTTGGGGTTGTCAATATATTACCTGTCCAGTTTGGGGTTGTCAATATATTACCTGTCCAGTTTGGGGTTGTCAATATATTACCTGTCCAGTTTGGGGTTGTCAATATATTACCTGTCCAGGTTGGGGTTGTCAATATATTACCTGTCCAGGTTGGGGTTGTCAATATATTACCTGTCCAGTTTGGGGTTGTCAATATATTACCTGTCCAGTTTGGGGTTGTCAATATATTACCTGTCCAGGTTGGGGTTGTCAATATATTACCTGTCCAGGTTGGGGTTGTCAATATATTACCTGTCCAGGTTGGGGTTGTCAATATATTACCTGTCCAGGTTGGGGTTGTCAATATATTACCTGTCCAGGTTGGGGTTGTCAATATATTACCTGTCCAGGTTGGGGTTGTCAATATATTACCTGTCCAGTTTGGGGTTGTCAATATATTACCTGTCCAGGTTGGGGTTGTCAATATATTACCTGTCCAGGTTGGGGTTGTCAATATATTACCCGTCCAGGTTGGGGTTGTCAATATATTACCTGTCCAGGTTGGGGTTGTCAATATATTACCTGTCCAGTTTGGGGTTGTCCTGCCTCTCCCTCTGCTGTTCGTAGCGCAGCTTCAGTCCTTTAAAGGTCTGCACATAGTTCACGTCCTCCAGAGCCTTCCAGTAGTTCTCCACTATGTGGGCCGTCAGGGACTTCACATCCTCCTGGGGGGAACGGGAGAGTATAAAGGGAGACAGAGAGAGAGGGAGGGAGGAAGGGAGAGGAGGAAGGGGGGAGGGAGGCAGGGAGGGATGGGAAGAGGGAGAACGTACCAGTCTTGTTTAATACAATGTCCTGTGTCATGTATATATGAGCACATTAGTACGTGGACTCTAATGAAATTTGTGGATTCGGCTATTTCCAGCAACACCTGTTGCTGACTGGTGTATAAAAATGGAGCACACAGCCATGAAATCTCCATAAACAAACATTGGCAGTAGAATGACCTTACTGACTTTCAACGTGGCGCCGTCATAGGATGCTACCTTTCCAACAACTCACAGTTCATCAAATTTCTGCCCTGCAAGAGCTGTCCCGGTCAACTGTAAGTGCTGTTATTATGAAGTGGAAACGTCTAGGGGCAACATCTGCTCAGCCACGAAGTGGTAGGCCACACAAGCCCACAGAACAGGACCAACGAGTGCTGAACGCGTAGAGCGTAGAAATTGTCTGTCCTCGGTCGTAACATTCACTACCAGTTCCAAACTGCCTCTGGAAGCAGCAACAGCACAAGAACTGTTCGTCTGGAGCTTCATTAAATAGATTTTCTTGGCCGAGCAACCGCACACAAGCCTAAGATCACCAAGTGCAATGCCAAGCGTCGGGGCTGGAGTGGTGTACAGCTCAAACAACATCGGGCTATTGAGAAACGCGTCCTCTGGAGTGATAAATCAAGTTTAACCACCTGGTGGTCTGATGGACAAATCTAGGTTAGGCGGGTGCCAGCAAAATCCCACACCATCACACCTCCTCCTCCATGCTTCAGGGTGAGAACTACACATGCGGAGAACACCCATTCACCTACTCTGCGTCTCACAAGACACGGCAGTTGGAACCAAAAATCTCAAATTTGGACTCATCAGACCAAAAGGACAGATTTTCACCGGTCTAATGTCCATTGCTCTTGTTTCTTGGACAAGCAAGTCTCTTGTTCTTATTGGTGTCCTTTAGTAATGGTTTATTTGCAGCAATCCGACCATGAAGGCCTGATTCATGCAGTCTCCTCTGAACAGTTGATGTTGAAATGTCTCTGTTAGTTGAACTCTGCATTCATTCAGACTACAATCTGGAGTGCAGTTAACTTTAATGAACTGCAGCAGAGGTAACTCTGGTTCTTCCTTTCCTGTGGCTGTCCTCATGAGTGCCATTTTCATCATAGCGCTTGATAGTTTTTGCGACCACTTGAAGAAACTTTGAAAGTGATTGAAATTTTCCCATTTGACTGACCTTCATGT
Organism: Oncorhynchus kisutch; assembly: GCF_002021735.2. Lineage (NCBI taxonomy): Eukaryota > Metazoa > Chordata > Actinopteri > Salmoniformes > Salmonidae > Oncorhynchus > Oncorhynchus kisutch. The sequence continues at coordinate 12,419,245 of NC_034185.2, read as the reverse complement.
CTTAAAGTAATGATGGACCGTCATTTCTCTTTGCTTATTTGAGCTGTTATTACCATAATATGGACTTGGTCTTTTACCAAATAGGGCTATCTTCTGTATACCACCCCTACCTTGTCACAACACAGCGGATTGGCTGAAATGCATTAAGGAAAGAAATTCCACAAATTAACTTTTAACAAGGCAGACCTGTTAATTGAAATACATTCCAGGTGACTATCTCATGAAGCTGGTTGAGAGAATGCCAAGTGTGCAAAGCTGTCATCAAGGCAAAGGGTGGCTACTTTGAAGAATCTCAAATATAAACACTTTTGGTTAATACATGATTCCATGTGTGTTATTTCATCGTTTTTATGTGTTCACAATTAATCTACAATGTAGAAAATAGTTGAATATAAATAAATAAAACCTAGAATGATTAAGTGTGTCCCAACTTCTGACTGGTACTGTATATAGATAACATTTTATGCACAAATCTGTTTACATCCCTGTTGGTGAGCATTTCTCCTTTGCCAAGATAATCCATCCACCTGACATATTAAGAAGATGATTAAACAGCATGATCATTAAACAGGTGCGCCTTGTGCTGGAGAAAATAAAAGGCCACTAAAATGTGAGGTTGTCACACAACACAATGCCACAGATGTCTCAAGTTTGGATGGAGTGTGCATTTGGCATGCTGACTGCAGGAATGTCCACTCGAGCTGTTGCCAGAGAATTAAATGTTAATTTCTCTATCATAAGCCACCTGACCACGTGTAACCACACCAGCCCAAGACCACACCCGGCTTCTTCACCTGCGGTATCGTCTGAGACCAGCCACCCGGATAGCCGAGGAAACTGTGGGTTTACGCAACAGAATTTTCTTTTGCACAAACTGTCAGAACCTCCCTCTGGGAAGCTCATCTACATGCTCGTCATCCTCACCGGGTTCTTGAGTGCCCCACAGTGTCAGTGGGGTTTCAGTTTGGACTGGTATCAACTACAAACAATGAATTGCAATTTTATCGATGGCAATTGCATTTTATCGATGGCAATTTGAATGCACAGAGATACCGTGACAAAATCCTGAGGCCCATTGTCGTGTCATTCATCCACCAGCATCACCTCATGTTTCAGCATGATAATGCACGGCCCCATGTCGCAAGGATCTGTACACAATTCCTGGAAGCTGAAAATGTCACCCATTCAGCATGTTTGGGATGCTCTGGATCGACGTGTACGACAGAGTGTTCAAGTTCCCGCCAATATCCAGTAACTTCACACAGCCATTGAAGAGGAGTGGGACAACATTCCACAGGCCACAATCAACAGCCTGATAAACTCTATGTGAAGGAGTTGTGTCATGCTGAATGAGTCAAATGGTGGTCACACCAGATACTGACTGGTTTTCTGATCCACACACCTATTTTTCTTTTTTAAAGGTATCTGTGATCAACAGATGCATATCTGTATTCCCAGTCATGTGAAATCCAAAAATAAAGGGTCTAACAATAAAAAGTGAAATCACAAAAAGACGAGACATCGTAAGCGGAAAAATACTCACCACGCGGACATACTCAAACATCTCTATGATGGCTGAGTTCATGAGGTTGTAGCGTGCGCCGTTGTTGAGGAAGGCCTTGACCACGGGTTCAAACAGGAAGTTCCTTATGATGTAGCGGTTGTAAAACTCGTCCTTAAGACCAATGATCCGCCGCATGAAGCGCAGCGCGCCTGGAGGAGAGAGAGGGGGTGGTGGAGGAGAGAGAGAGAGAGAGAGAGAGAGAGAGAGAGAGAGAGGGTGTGGTGGAGGAGAGAGAGAGAGAGGGTGGTGGTGGAGAGAGAGAGAGAGAGAGGAGGTGGTGGTGGAGGAGAGAGAGAGGGGGTGGTGGTGGAGGAGAGAGAGAGGGGGTGGTGGTGGAGGAGAGAGAGAGAGGGTGGTGGTG
>NC_034185.2:12372766-12417220 GCF_002021735.2 Oncorhynchus kisutch | reverse complement strand
GTGGTGGAGGAGAGAGAGAGCGAGAGGGTGGTGGAGGAGAGAGGAGAGAGGGGTGGTGGAGAGAGAGAAAGAGAGAGAGAGAGAGAGAGAGAGAGAGAGAGAGAGGGTGGTGGAGGAGGGAGAGAGCGAGAGAGAGGGGGTGGAGGAGAGAGAGAGAGAGAGGGTGGTGGAGGAGGGTGGTAGGGGAGAGAGGGTGGTGGAGGAGAGAGAGAGGGTGGTAGAGGAGGAGAGAGAGAGGGGTGGTAGAGGAGGAGAGAGAGAGGGTGGTAGAGGAGGAGAGAGAGAGGCGCGGTGTAGAGGAGGAGAGAGAGAGCGGTGGTAGAGGAGGAGGGAGAGAGGGTGGTAGAGGAGGAGAGAGAGAGGGTGGTAGAGGAGGAGAGAGAGAGAGGGTGGTGGAGGAGGAGAGAGGGTGGTGGAGGAGGAGAGAGGGTGGTGGAGGAGGAGAGAGAGGGTGGTGGAGGAAGAGAGAGAGGGTAGAGGATGAGAGGAAGTATCAGCACTGTGTGACAATATAGCATCCATCCCTGTCTGTCCAAAGCAGAGTTAGACCCAGAGACTCCGCACAACACCTGCCACCAAAAGCCCGCCGTGCTGACAGGCCAAGAGACAAGTCTATCATGTTGACTTTTATGTCAAAGGGAAGGTGACGTCAATTGCGAGATGGCCTTTACTAGTATCGCTAGATAGAAACTAGCTAGTGATTTCACATCATCTACAGGGCATTCAGAAAGTATTCAGACCCCTTCCCTTTTTCCACATGTTGTTACTTTACAGCATTATTCTAAAAAGGATTCAATTACATTGTGCAAACCCACAGTTTCCTCAGCTATCCAGGTTGCTGATCTCAAACGATAATCGCAGGTGTAGTCGGAAAATGTATTTAATCCATTTTAGAATACGGCTGTAACGTAAGAAATGTGGAAAAAGGAAAGGTGTCTGAATACTTTCCACATGCACTGTATCACTCAGGGCGAAGGGATCTGATATAGGCTGAAGCATGGGCTTGGTCCATCTGTATTTACCCCATTGGACAACATCCTGATTCATCTTATTATTATTATTATTATTATTATTCACTCAAAAAAAGGTTGATTATTTTGGTTTCTATTACAAAGTAGGGCTATGTCATTGCCGGTCGTAACCGCATTTGTAAAACGATGCCACTCTAGCAATTGAAGGAGTAGAGAAATAAACGTGGCGGCATTGGAAAACTGGGATCACAACTGGGATCACAACTGGGATCACAACTGGGATCACAACTGGGATCACAACTGGGATCACAACTGGGATCACAACTGGGATCACAACAAAGGCCAAAACGGCTTTCAAAATACATTTGCGAAAACTGCTTTGGAAAGTGTTTTCCTGTGATGCATTAAGATTTGCTGTGCATTGACGTCATGTCAGAATACATGTTTCCCTCCCTATGACTCTTGCAACTTCAATGCGCCTGGAGGGAAATATTTCTCTGGCACAGATGAGGTAAATAGGTCAACTGTTCTTCTATGGGGCTGTCTGATTTAGTTTTAATAACAGCATTATATGGCAGAAATAGTAGCAGTGGACAGTTCCATCCTGAGAGAATGACTTAGCCAGCAGCTACCGTAGGCTACACGCCGATGCCACAGAGATGTGCATTACAGACCTGTTAATTCCCTTCCTCTGAACATCGGAGCGTCAGTTCAGTGCACGGTGTAAGAGAAAGTTAAATATTTTAGAAATACATGTATTTGGGAATATATTTCTTAGAACAGACATGGGTATGTTTTAGGCCAAACCAGTCCCCCCCCCCAAAAAAAATAATTTTTTATTTGAGATCTACACTGATCTGACAAGAAAAAAAGAATGAGGGAAACCCGTCGTAATAACAGTTACAGGCTGACTACACCGCGGGCGTTGCAAAATGTTATTCAATTATTGCACCAACAAGTGTCTGCGTTGCCAAGGGCTGAAATAGAAGCCAGTTCTATTTCTGACGCAGATACCGCTGCCAGTCCCGTCTCTCCCATCTCCTCATTGGTTTATAGAAGCAAGTACCCACGTGCCATCTCCTCATTGGTTATACCCACGTGGGTGACTGAAAGATGAACGAGGTCAGTGGCGGTAATGCACATAATTTATGAAAGTTTCCCATCGCAATATAAAGTCAAGAGAAGAGAAAGCCTAGAAGGAGGAGAGATGTGTAAACTAGAAACGATTCGGTTGACCGTTTTATGTGTGGATTAATTGGCAGAGTAGAGGACCTTGTGCACTTCAGGTAAAATAACAACTCAATGTTTATATCCCAGGACAAATTAGCTAGCAACAGCAAGCTAGCTAAAAATGACAAATTAGCTAGCTAGCTAAATTGCCATAAATGTTTAATGCTTATTGACTTGTCCCTTAAATAAAATAATTGGTTCAGAGTTTTGATATTTTAACCTGCGCGTTGTGATCTCGTTTGGTGTGGGGGGACAAAATACATTTATGCACGATGGTGAATGTGCACAGCCGGTTTGGGTTCCGTGTCAGGGATGCAAACTGCTGAGGGCCCAAAATGGTGACACCTTTTTTTTTGTTACACTGAAACATGCAAATAAAATCCCTGCTAGGGGGAAATGCAGATTTTAGCTAATTAAACAACAAAGAATATGATCTACATGATCAGTCTCTGTGTGTAGAATAAAAAGTGGTTCATGTGAACCTGACTCACAGCTAAAACATGTAAAGAAAGCAATCTAATGGTATTTGTTACCTAGACTTTACTGTAAGTCTTGGGAACAAAACAATACTCTAATATTGCAGTTAGCCATGATGGCCTTTACAATAGAATGCTTGTTACCATGACAGCCTTTATAATAGAATGCTTGTTACCATGACAGCATGAATCCAATAGAATGCTTGTTACCATGACAGCCTTCATAATAGAATGCTTGTGACCACACACACATAAATATTGCACTTGGGGAAAAAACATCTTAATGTAGAAATAGAATGAAACAAACAGGCAATCTATTGTTGCTCTATTATAGTAGCCACTATAGTAGACATTGATCAAGTGCACAAGGCTGTGTTTAAAAATAACATTCACCGAGTTTAAAAAATATATAATCCCCCTCATTCACACGTGTTACTGTCAAGTTCAACACAACAAAAGCAATATCTTTGGGCTACACATTAGTACATTGTACACTTTCTGCCTGTGGACATCTGTTCTACAATGTGCCAGCAAAAGTGAGAAAGAGGGAACGTGTGTGGTGTTCCTTTCACCTCTATAGTGGCATCCAGTTTAAGCCAGGCCCAGCTCCAGCTACACTTGATCCCTGAATCTACTTGTTTATCAAGCAACGCCTCATTTTCACCTAATTCTCCCATTCTGAAAATGAACCACATACTTTAGAGGGAAAAAAAGTCATTTCACAGATAGTAGTTAGTTAGCTAGTGAACATTTCACACGGATTGCCAGGGTCCAGTAAGCACTAACGCGTTATAACCTGAGGAATGGCAAGGAGTTGTATACCAGTAAATACTATAGCCAATTGGTTAGGTTACTAACGTTAGCTGTCTGACTATTAGCAAGCAAATATTCACAGCATAAACTCAATTATTTGATCAGATGAGTTGTCTAATGTTGCTCAACATTTCTCTGGCCAGCTAACGGAGATCCAGCTAGCAAGATACTTAATGCTAACAATACTTGTTCCACCACACTTTCTCCCCTCACGTCAAACTTTACAAATGCCCGGTGTTTTTTTTAGGATACAGTTCATGAAGTGACCTTCATCACCCCCGTGTCCGGTCAGGCTGCTCACCTAACGTTACCTTCATCACCCCCGTCTCCGTGGTCAGGCTGCTCACCTAACGTTACCTTCATCACCCCCGTCTCCGTGGTCAGGCTGCTCACGTAACGTTACCTTCATCACCCCCGTCTCCGTGGTCAGGCTGCTCACCTAATGTTACCTCTTTGTTATCGTTTAGGGGACGGCGCTGATGCTGTAACTAGTAAGTTGGTTGTCTCTTCTCTCTTCAGTCGAGGTGCTGCGGTGCATTCTGTTATGTGAACAATTGGCTGAGCCTTGGATACAGACAGTATTGCTCCAAATGCGCATCACTCAACCTCTTACAGCCAGTAGTGATCCAAAGCCCCCCTTCCTCCCAACCTTTTCTCATCGGATCTACACGAATCGCAAAGGTCACCTATTTTGGATTCAAAACGCCGAATTTCACCTAAAGGTGACTAGTTTGCATCCCTGAACAGTGAACTTTAACCCCTGACTTTACGGTGTATGTGTGTAATGTAATATATATATATATATATATATAGGGGACTCACAAAGGGCCAGGAAGGCGTGCTGCGAGGCGGTGAGCACCAGGACACGTCGTAAGACGTCCTTGTTGATGATGTAGTTCTTGATGTGGTAGGTGTGGTGTTCCACGCAGAACGTCAGCAGCTCCAGGATCAGAGCCAGCAGCTGAGACGTCTGGAAGTCATCTGGGGGAGAGAGGTGGTGTTTGGGAGGGTTCATAACTATCATAAAGCACTCACACACATACAGTACAGTGGCTCATATGGTGAGCGTGTGTGTGTGTGTGTGTAAGATTGGTGGTCATTCACTCACACTTACAGTAGCTCATCTCAGGTGAGCGTGCCTGTATGTATAACTTTCAGTGAATGTGTTCTCATGATAATCAGAGAACTCACACATTTACAGTGAGCCATGGCCAGGTCAAAAATAATGTCATCTTTGCACACACACGTACAGGGGATTGATGACTCACCTTTGCTGAGTTTGTCGTCTGTGGTGTTGGCCAGTAGAGGAGCAGAAAGGATGTGCATGCAGTGCTTGTAGAAGAAGCTTAGGAACTCAGTCTTCTCCGTTTTCTGCAGAAGGACCAGAGACAAACTGTGAGTTACAAACACTCCAAAGTAAAAAAAAAAAAAGCTTCAACAAAACACAGGAGATCTACACCAGGGGTTAGACGGGAGAGGCCTGGTGTCCGGACAAGAGGAGAGAGGTGTGAGAAGGAGCTAGACTTTCGTTGACGATGACAAGCATGTTCCCGGGTGAGGGTTGTTAGCTCAGGGTGAGAGGTGTAAAGCAGGGTGAGAGGTTAAGAGGAAAGAAGCTCTACTCACGTTGGCGGTAGCCAGCATGTTCTCAGGGTCCACCAGGGTGCGCAGTAGGCCCATCAGCTGCACGGCGCCGCCCAGCTCGGGGTCCGTGTCACAGATCATGTGCTCGATGATCAGGTTGATCAGCAGAATGTCCTGGGAGAGACACGGTGGGAGATACAAGAGAGACTTTAGACAGACACCATTAGCACTGCTCCCCTAGGGACAGATCTGGGATCAGCTTCCCCTCCCCAAACCTAACCTTAAAACATTTGTGGGGGGAAATGCAAAACTGACCCAAGATCAGCGTCTAGAGGCAATATTACCACTAGCACTCATGCTACCTTTAAAAACACATAGGCGACTCAAAGAACGTCAGACCGGATGACGTGAAAGCTTGGACTACCCTACGTTGATTGGCAGTTTGCCTGGCTGGCTGATTTGAAGAACATGCTAGCTTAGCTACATCTAAAATTCCAAACTGAAAAAATATGGCACTTTGAACATCCAAACTTCCTAGCTAAACTGTAGGTGATGTTGCTAAACATATCCTGATAGACATTAAAATGAGCCTAGCTATTGCTTTAGTTAGTCTTCATGACTAGTCTTATGCAAACAGAAGGCAAAAGGTTCAACATTTTGGGAATCACTGTCTCATTGCAAACAATGACATCAGGTTTCGTCCTGGCATGATGAGTCGCCTATGTGAACACAGCATCATGCACAATGGTAGCGTTCCAGGTCATTTTTATTGCAGTCAAGCTGTGCAGATTACCAAAGGATTCAAGATCACAAAGCCTGGAAAGGTGTGTAACGTCTCAGGAAACTCATTGATGGGACATAAGCCTAGAAATATTCTGAAATGCACAGCAGCGCGACAGCAAAAACGACAACCTGGAACGTCACCCTCACAATGTTCCAACCAGTTCAGGGAACAGAACCGAAACCCGGAAAATAATGACATTTTGAGGAACGGAAACAGAACCGAAAGGGATCTCTAGCGTTCCAGAACAATCCGTTTATTTGGTTGTTTCATATTTGTCCCATTTCGATAGTCCATAACTCTGAGGTTAGCATCTCGGATGTCCTACTAAGGGAATGCAGGGGTGTATTAATCAGACAAACCCCATAGCAAATTCAGTTCCAAATGTTTTGCAACGGACACCGTTTAAACCAAACGGAAAACATTTTTTGCAAAGACAATGAGAGTGTCTATTGCACAAATTCAGGTACAGTTAAAGTTGGAAGTTTACACCTCACAGTTAAAGTTGTTTTTGTTACACCTTAGCCAGATACATGTAAACTCAGTTTCACAATTCCTGACATTTACTCTTAGTACAAATTCACTGTCTTAGGTCAGTTAGGATCACCACTTTACTATAAGAATGTGAAATGTCAGAATAATAATAGAGCGAATGATTTATTTCAGCTTTTATTTCTTTCATCACATTCCCAGTGGGTCAGAAGTTTACACACACTTAATTAGTACTTGGTAGCATTGCCTAGCCTTCCACAAGCTTCCCACAATAAGTTGGATGAATTTTGGCCCAATCCTCCTGACAGAGCTGGTGTATCTGAGTCAGGTTTGTAGGCCTCCTTGCTCACACATGCTTTTTCAGTTCTGCCCACAAATTTTCTATGGGATTGAGGTCAGGGCTTTGTGATGGCCACTCCAATACGTTGACTTTGTTGTCCTTAAGCCATTTTGCCTCAACTTTGGAAGTATGCTTGGGGTCATTGTCCATTTGGAAGACCCATTTGCGACCAAGCTTTAACTTCCTGACTGTGGTCTTGAGATGTTGCTTCAATTATTCTCCTCATGATGCCATCTATTTTGTGAAGTGCACCAGTCCCTCCTGCAGCAAAGCACCCCCACAACATGATGCTGCCACCCCCGTGCTGCACGGTTGGGATGGTGTTCTTTGGCTTGCAAGCCCCCTTTTCCCCCCAAACATAACTATGGTCATTATAACCAAACAGTTATATTTTTGTTTCATCAGACCAGAGGACATTTCTCCAAAAAGTAAGATATTTGTACCCATGTGCAGTTTCAAACCGTAGTCTGGCTTTTTCGTGGCAGTTTTGGAGCAGTGGCTTCCTTGCTGAACGGCTTTTCAGGTTATGTTGATATAGGACTCGTTTTACTGTGGATATAGATACTTTTGTACCTGTTTCCTCCAGCATCTTCCCAAGGTCCTTTGCTGTTGTTCTGAGATTGATTTGCACTTTTCGCACCAAAGTACTTTCATCTCTAGGAGACAGAACACGTCTCCTTCCTGAGCGGTATGACAGCTGCGTGGTCCCATGGTGTTTATACTTGCGTACTATTGTTTGTTCAGATGAAGGTGGTACCTTCAGGCATTTGGAAATTGCTCCCAAGGATGAACAAGACATGTGGAGGTCTATAATTTATTTTCTGAGGTCTTGGCTGATTTCTTTTGATTTTCCCGTGATGTCAAGCAAAGAGGCACAGAGTTTGAAGGTAGGCCTTGAACTACATCCACAGGTACACCTCTAATTGACTCAAATGATGTCAATTAGCCTATCAGAAGCTTCTAAAGCCATGACATAATTTTCTGGAATTTTCCAAGCTGTTTAAAGGCACAGTCAACTTAGTGTAATGTAAACTTCTGACCCACTAGAATTGTGATACAGTGAATTATAAGTGAAATAATCTGTCTGTCAACAATAGTTGGAAAATTACTTGTGTCATGCACAAAGTCGATGTCCCAACCGACTTGCCAAAACTATAGTTTGTTAATTTATTTCACCTTTATTTAACCAGGTAGGCTAGTTGAGAACAAGTTCTTATTTACAACTGCGACCTGGCCAAGATAAAGCATAGCAGTGTGAACAGACAACAACACAGAGTTACACATGGAGTAAACAATAAACAAGTCAATAACACAGTAGACAAAAAAAGAGTCTATATACATTGTGTGCAAAAGGCATGAGGAGGTAGGCGAATAATTACAATTTTGCAGATTAACACTGGAGTGATAAATGATCAGATGGTCATGTGCAGGTAGAGATACTGGTGTGCAAAAGAGCAGAAAAGTAAATAAATAAAAACAGTATGGGGATGAGGTAGGTAAATTGGGTGGGCTATTTACCAATGGACTATGTACAGCTGCAGCGATCGGTTAGCTGCTCAGATAGCAGATGTTTGAAGTTGGTGAGGGAGATAAAAGTCTCCAACTTCAGCGATTTTTGCAATTCGTTCCAGTCACAGGCAGCAGAGAACTGGAAGGAAAGCCGGCCAAATGAGGTGTTGGCTTTAGGGATGATCAGTGAGATACACTTGCTAGAGCGCGTGCTACGGGTGGGCGTTGCCATCGTGACCAGTGAACTGAGATAAGGCGGAGCTTTACCTAGCATGGACTTGTAGATGAACTGGAGCCAGTGGGTCTGGCGACGAATATGTAGCGAGGGCCAGCCGACTAGAGCATACAGGTCGCAGTGGTGGGTGGTATAAGGTGCTTTAGTAACAAAACGGATAGCACTGTGATAAACTGCATCCAGTTTGCTGAGTAGAGTACTGGAACCTATTTTGTAGAGGACATCGCCGAAGTCGAGGATCGTTAGGATAGTCAGTTTTACTAGGGTATGTTTGGCAGCGTGAGTGAAGGAGGCTTTGTTGCGGAATAGAAAGCAGACTCTAGATTTGATTTTAGATTGGAGATGTTTGATATGAGTCTGAAGGAGAGTTTACAGTCTAGCCAGACACCTAGGTACTTATCGATGTCCACATATTCTAGGTCGGAACCATCCAGGGTGGTGATGCTAGTCGGGCGTGCGGGTGCAGGCAGCGAACGGTTGAAAAGCATGCATTTTGTTTTACTAGCATTTAAGAGCAGTTGGAGGCCACAGAAGGAGTGTTGTATGGCATTGAAGCTCGTCTGGAGGTTAGATAGCACAGTGTCCAAGGAAGGGCCAGAAGTATACAGAATGGTGTCGTCTGCGTAGAGGTGGATCAGGGAATCGCCCGCAGCAAGAGCAACATCATTGATATATACAGAGAAAAGAGTCGGCCCGAGAATTGAACCCTGTGGCACCCCCATAGAGACTGCCAGAGGACCGGACAACATGCCCTCCGATTTGACACATTGAAAGCTGTCTGCAAAGTAATTGGTGAACCAGGCAAGGCAGTCATTAGAAAAACCGAGGCTACTGAGTCTGCCGATAAGAATATGGTGATTGACAGAGTCGAAAGCCTTGGCCAGGTCGATGAAGACGGCTGCACAGTACTGTCTTTTATCGATGGCGGTTATGATATCGTTTAGTACTTTGTGCGTGGCTGAGGTGCACCCGTGACCGGCTCGGAAACTAGATTGCACAGTGAAGAAGGTACGGTGGGATTCGAGATGGTCAGTGATCTGTTTGTTGACTTGGCTTTCGAAGACCTTAGGCAGGGCAGGATGGATATAGGTCTGTAACAGTTTGGGTCCAGGGTGTCTCCCCCTTTGAAGAGGGGGATGACTGCGGCAGCTTTCCAATCCTTGGGGATCTCAGACGATATGATAGTGGTTGAACAGGCTGGTAATAAGGGTTGCAACAATGGCGGCGGATAGTTTCAGAAATAGAGGGTCCAGATTGTCAAGCCCAGCTGATTTGTACGGATCCAGGTTTTACATCTTTCAGAACATCTGCTTTCTGGATTTCGGTAAAGGAGAAGCTGGGGAGGCTTGGGCGAGTAGCTGCGGGGGGTGGAGCTGTTGGCCGAGGTTAGAGTAGCCAGGAGGAAGGCATGGCCAGCCGTTGAGAAATGCTTGTTGAAGTTCTCGATTATCATGGATTTATCGGTGGTGAACGTGTTACCTAGCCTCAGTGCAGTGGGCAGCTGGGAGGAGATGCTCTTGTTCTCCATGGACTTTACAGTGTTAACAAGAAATGTGTGGAGTGGTTGAAAAACGAGTTAATGACCCCAACCGAAGTGTATGTAAACTTCCGACTTCAACTGTAGGTCCTTCCCCGCTTAATTGTGTTTTCTTATGTTTGGTGCATATTAATACACATCCCTGGTATAGGTGAGAGCTGTACTCACGTCGTCGTTCTGCTGGGACTCCTGCATGACAAACTCTCGTACCATAGAGGGGTTGTACTCCACCAGATAGGAGAAGATATCGGTGGCCGCACCTCGCACCTGCACATCATCCATCCCCTGATGGCACGAACACACACACACACACACACACACACACCACATCAGTCACAGAACACAATGGAATAGAATATTACGGAGTAGAACAGAATAGACTAGAATAACAACATCATAAGTAGTTAGTGAAGGAAAGAAACATGTGAATTTGTTAGTAATTGTTAAAGGCCGATGGCACCTTAGTACGGCTGGTCAAAAAAGATCTGTCAAATGCTTGAGCGGTATTTGATTTAGTTTGCCTGGTCAAATGGAATGCTTCCAAAAGTTATTTCACCATTTCTGACCCTGACGCCCAAGATTAATGAACTGATTGTTGACTGATTGATTTTATTCCAGTGTCATACACCTATTGGTGGCCAGCTCACATGGGTTTATAAGTAACACTGTTATTTATTTATGTGCACAAAACACAAAACTAAAATGACATGATCTCTAAATACTGGACAATTTAAACAATCCCCCAATTCTCTCTTCCACAAACATGTGTAAATATTGTACTATAAATTGGGCCTGCTGTATCATACTGATGTTAACATGTTTATTCTGTTCTTCTGAGACATTTACTTTATGTTCCTATTATTATTTATTATTGTTGTTGCATTGTCCAGAAGGAACCTGCAAGCAAGCATTTCATTGGACGGTATATGCCATACATACAACTAATACAACTTTAAAATTACACACATACCATAATCATGGCAAGACCAGCTGCCAGTATGTCACATTTTTACAAACAATACATTTCTCCTTCTCCCAAAGACTATGAAAATAAAATCCTCAAACACTTTCAAGTATTTGTTGTGTATGACCCAGGTCTGGAGTGCTGTGTGGGCTCTCACCAGTACCACCTCTAGTGCAGGGAGAATGCCCATGTTCGACAGCGTCTTGAAGAAGGCTTCTCTGTTTTGAGGTTGTAACGTTTGGGAGAAGGCGCAGAACTCCTTTAGGAAGTTTACCTGTGGAGAAGAGAAATTCATGTTAGCCAATGACTACTATACAATGTGTGAGAAAGGTGGTAATAATGGTAAATTTTGTCCAAATAAACCCTTGTGCTTGATTCACATTATAAGGCCAGGCCAAGCCCTACCGGGCTGGTAATGCGACCTAGTTTGGTCGGGCCCATAGTGGGAGTCCGGCATTAGTTGCGTCTGTGCGGATGTCAGCTGGCGTACCAGTTCGTATCGCTTGTCGTCGTCTGTGGCCTCGTCTGTGAGCTGTGCAAAGAGGTCTGTCAGGAACTTCTCATCGTCCTGACCGTGACGGAAAGAAAAACAAGAGAACAAAGGATGAGGAGGAGGCATAAAGTTGTTACATGGACACAGATCTGTCCGTTCTTGAGTTTGACTCCCAAATGGTTATGGTTGGAGAGGGGTAAGCTGATCGTAGCTCTGTGCCTATGAAGGCCATTTGTATCTGAAGCTTGCATGGTCAATAGGTCTTCTGATGTTTAGCTGTCCCACCATGCAGTGTTAACCCTGGGGTTGTTTCAATAGGCACGAAACAAGAGAACGTTTTTCCAAAAAGAGGAAGTACTACCGTTCCTTGTCCAATAAGAACACTCATTTTAACTTTTAGTTGAAAAACATTTGAGCTTAACAAACCTGACTCACTGTAAGAGGAAGTTGAAAACCGTTTCCTAGATAAAGGACCTTTATGAGAAGTCCTCATTAGTGATGGGAGGGGGAAAATGATTGTTACATATCGGCATATTTATTTACTTATTATACAATATTATTTTTGCACTAGTGGGCAGTACCTGTGACAAAACTGTTTCCTTCTACAGCACGTTCTCCTCTTTTTAAAATGGTGAGCCAACATGTTTTCAGCACTTATTTCCATGACTGACCAAAACCTAGTTTTGGAATGGCTCTCGCTTATCCCACTGCAGCAGACATATAGTGAGCAATATGTTTGGAACATTTAAAATAGCAGAATTGAAATACGTTTAGAATTGTAATATACTGAACAAAAATATTTTTTTAAACGCAACATGCAAAAATGAAGTTCAATATAAGGAAATCAGTCAATTGAAATAAATTCATTCGACCCTAATCTATGGATTTATCACGACCGGGAATACAGATATGCATCTGTCGGTCACAGAAAACCAGTTAGTATCTGGTGTGATCACCATTTGCCTCAAGCAGTTTGACATCTCCTTTGCATAGAGCTAATCAGGCTGTTGATTGTGGCCTGTGGAATGTTGTCCCACTCCTCTTAAATGCTTGTGCGAAGTTGCTGTATATTGGCGGGAACTGGAATGCGCTGTCATACACACCAGTCCTGAACATCCCAAACATGCTCAATGGGTCACATGTACGGTGAGCACGCAGGACATGGAAGAACTGGGATAATTACAACTTTGAGGAATTTTGTTCAGATCCTTGCGACATGAGGTGATGGCGGCGGATGAATGGCACGACTATGGGCCCCAGGATCTTATCACGGCATCACTGTGCATTCAGATTGCCATTATGTAAGTGTTTGTTGTCCGTAGCTTATGCCTGCCCACACCATAACCCCCCACCATGTGGCACTCTGTTCACAACGTTGACATGAGCAAACCACTCGCCCACAAGACACCATACACGTGTTCTGCGGTAGTGAGGCCAGTTGGACATAACTGCCAAATTCTCTAAAACGATGTTGGAGGTGGCTTATGGTAGAGAAATTAATTCAGTTCTCGAGCAAAAGACCTGGTGGACATTCTTACAGTCAGCATGCCAATTGCACGCTCCCTCAAAACATCTGTGGCATTGAGGTACGACAAAACTTTAGAGTGGCCTTTTATTTTCCCCAGCACAAGGTGAGCCTGTGTAATGATTATGCGGTTTAATCAGCTTTTTGATATGCCACACCTGTCAGGCTCACTAGTGTATGGACAATATCTGGGATCTTTTATTTCAACTCATAAAACATGGGTCCAACACTTTACATATAAATCACAACATTTTTACCATAGTTAGTCTAGTTTCAGAGTCAGCAAATTAACTTTTCTAGTCCCTCGCTGCTTCAGTCTGCTTTCTTCCCTTTGGTGCCTGATTAACACAGCCCATGTCTCTCCGTTTCCCCCCAAACAGCATAACCTGTTTACAAAACACTCTTCCGTTTCCACGGAGACTAGCGCACACAAACAAGGTGTGGAGTTGACAGTGCAACAACCATAAGGTCACTTGACCATAAAAGCAGCCAATCATTGACCATGGGTACAGCACATACAAGACAAAGTAAAAAGCACAGGCTTCCTTTATAGTGAGAACACACAGCAGTTATTTATACTAGACTTTATCTGGTGCCTCTGTAATGACACAAATGCTGACCATTTATTTTAGTTCCAAGGGGTGTGGTTAGGGCCAGGAGAATGAACCTCTGGGCTCTAGGTATGGTTCATATAGCCTGGGTACCAGTCTCCTTACTAGCTAATCCACTTCCTGTACTCCATGTCATGTGCCAAAGACACTGCCTTTCTGCCATCTTCAAATACGAACACTATCAATGAGCTTGAGATCAACATCAAAGTTATCGTCCAATCACAACGATTATGCAAATATTGGAACACTATCACTTTCTCTTCACACAACATGTTGGTATCTGGTTGCTAAGCAACAGTTTGTTTGTCCAGATGAAACCAGTCTGTCAAAAGTTTGTAGCTCACATCTCAAAAGTTTGTAGCTCACAGCTCACATGCATAACGCAATTCAAACCACAAAATGCCTTAAAATACAACAACTGGCCTAGATAACTGTTAAATGTTTATTTTTGACTTTGCTATAACTTATAATTCTATTTAAGGCTCCACATGTCATCATGGAAAATATTCAATGTTACTTCCAACACATATTGAATGTTGAGATTGCCGAAAGGCAAGGAGTGGAACGTTAGCGATTGGTTCTCAGAATGGGGTTTATATTGCTATCATAAGAAAAACAAAACGAAAATAAAAAACAAAACACAGAAATCACTGACATTTCACCATGCTCCCCATGTGTACACCTGCACGTGTGTGTGTGTGTGTAGCACCTTACTCTGGCCTATGTTGTCCTGACTGTGGCCACTTAATTCAAATCAAATCTTATTTGTCACATCGTTGGTAAACAACAGGTGCAGACTAACAGTGAAATGCTTACTGACGGACCAACAATGCAGAGACAAAATGCTACTAATTAAAGAAAGAAAGTAACAAG
This sequence comes from Oncorhynchus kisutch, assembly GCF_002021735.2. Lineage (NCBI taxonomy): Eukaryota > Metazoa > Chordata > Actinopteri > Salmoniformes > Salmonidae > Oncorhynchus > Oncorhynchus kisutch. The sequence goes on along the minus strand of NC_034185.2, from coordinate 12,402,786 downwards.
GAAAAAATACAAAACATGTTTGTGTTTACTGCATGCTGGTGCCCTCCCCGTGTCCCCACTATCTCACCTGCAGCATGCCCACGATCTCCACCTTGTTGAAGAAGATGAACGAGTGCAACGTGGAGAGCATGTTCTCCTCGAACACCGACGGCGTGGGCAGCACCATGTCCTGGATGTACTGCACCCGGTACGTCTGGTGGATCTTGGCGCGCAACTCAGGGTCGCCGATGGGGATCACCTCCTTGAAGCGGGCAGTCTTGGTGAGGAAGTCACGGTGGCGCCGCGGCGCAGCCCCCAGCACCGGGTCGTGCTCCAGGCAGCCAATCACGTCCATGATGCACTCCTCTGAGAACATAACCTCGAACAGTGCCGTGCGGTTCAGCAGGAAAATGCCCTTGACGATCTCGTAGAGGTGGTGGAGGCCGTCGGCGTTCTCCAGGTCCTCGCACTGGCGAAAGAGCTCCAGGAGCTTGCGGATGTAGCCCTCGTTCTCCACAGCCAGGGCCAGTTTCTCACGGCGTAAGGGCGAGGGGAGGGAGGAAGCCACAAGTTCTGCGAGCTCCTCTAGGCGGCCCAGCTCGCAGGGTGGGAGCTCGAGCCCCGGGGAGGACATGTCGTCGAAGCGCTCCTCCTCCGACTCATCCACCAGCTCTTGGGTGATGTCCACCGATGGGTCCTTGCCCTGGACCTAGTAGAGACAGAGACACGGGAGTCAAAAATCACATGAACAAACCAATGAGTTATAACACCACAACATTAGGGACAGAACAGAGAGAAACACGAGTCAAAACGCATTAAGGCATTAGTTATACATGAACATGCAAGCTCTATCCTTTAAACCATACTTAGAAATGTAGAAAATTACATTCTCACATTAAGTGAGAGCTAAACATATAATTATACTTCATTATTAAGGGACTTTTGGATTCTAGCCACAAGACAATAGAGTTGAGTATGTGCCACCTTCATCTTATACGCACACACAGAGAAGAAAAGTGGGATTACCTGACAGATTTTCTCCCAGATCTCATCGCAGCCAGCCTTCTCCTGGAAGCTGAGGGCCAGGTCATAGTTCTCAGCCTCCGACCATACTATCAACGTGTCCTGATGGAAAGAGACAAAACAGCACTATTACTATCATAAATACACCGCTAGAATAAGACAGGAGACATGACGCTAACATTCAAGTGTCTTCGTGTAGAAAGTGACTGACCTGTTGTTTCTGGTAGGCTGTGTTTGGGTTTATCTTCGACTCCAGCAGCAGGGAACCTGGGGGTGTGAAGAAACACAAAGTGAGTTAGCGATAACATCAAAAACTAACATGCAGCTTTGCGCAAAGATTGACAGCTGAAGTGGACGCAGCTCACTGCTGCAAAAGGACGGCGGGGGGCTAAATCGGGAGTTGTGTATCTCGGCCCCTCTTTGGATGGCAGTGGGGACAGTGTGATTATGTAACTGTAAGGCCATGACATAGTGTTTAGACTGAGCTGCATTTACAACAGGGGCATGGCTGAGATGGGGCATGATATTCCATGATCACTTCTAGCTATGTATTTGTATATTTTAGTGCACATGGTATGAGGATTCAGGGTCAGTGACTTGTGTAGGACTCAAGGGATCAATGAACCAACCACTAATTAGATATCGAGGCTCCTCTTTTGACTGTCTTCATAATAGTACACAAAAACGAGGCTACGTAGTTTGTTTACAGATAGCTAGCTAGGTGTTATCACAACATCGTGACATTATCAGAACAAAGAGTATAGTAATCAATCAATGGTTGTGAGTATTAGTGAGAGTATAACAATACTTTTACCTGACTCACCATCGCTCTCCGCTCGCACCAGCAGAGACATGCCTTTCAGCCGCTCTACATAGCCCGAGGAGACGTGTCCGGTGCCGCGGTCGTCCCATTGTCTGTCCTCGTTGAGCGTATAAACTTTGACTCGGCGGCGGGTGTCCGTCATCTTGGCAGGTGGTCGTGAACGCTTTCCCCAGCCGACTTCTGTTTACCTTGCTCCGCAACGCGCCAACTACCGACTGCCTAGTATGGTGGTTGTGAGGATCAACTACCGTAGATCAACTTAGTCAGAAGAGTTTTAAAAAAACTAGATTAACTAGCTAGTTATCGCAGTTCGCTATGTGTAGCTTGCTACAGATGCTAGCTGGCAACCACAAAACTTGCCTCGCTCAGACCAAAAAGCCTACGACGCGTCCGTTCGCACTGTCTAGCAGATCGGTTAGCTAGCTACCGACAGTCTCCTTCAGAAACTAGCTACACAAACAGTACAACCATAGACCAAATAATACGTATATAAACTAGGTTCGAATGGGAAACATTCCGTGTAATATTACAAATATACTATGTTAGAGGACTTCAGCTATAGTACACTGAGATAATTGCTATATGCTAGCTAGCTAGCTATCTACCGGAGCTAACTAGCTAGCACGTTAGCTAGCTAGTCGGCTAACTGCCTTGCTAGATTCAACATCTTATGAAAACAGCACATTATTATACATCGACAAATACCATACACCGGTTACATTATTGCCCGTTTACGAACCGCAACCAGTGTCGTTAAATGTAGCCCGACTTTTCCGATCAGCTATACGGCTTTCTATAATATGTTAGCTGCTAGCTAGCTATTTCTTTCCCAAGTGTTCCGCCATGTTCTGGCTCCGGGCCGCGGAGAAATCCGTCTCTCTCCTCACTGGGTGTCCTTGCATTTCAAAATGAGGAAGACCATCAAGCTGTAATCGTATAACTCCCCCCAATGTTATGTTTCACATACTAACATTATTTGTCATTCATTTCCATCATATCGCTTATCTAGATAATTGTTAACTACAGCCCCTGTGACCATTCAGCCATCTTGGGTCCCTTCAGAAAGTCAGTACGGGGTTTCCAGCACAGCAACAACAGGGCAGCACAATAGTATCCAGCTGCAGCCCCGCAGTAGCCTGTCACTAAAAGCACTACTATCTCCATCTTCAGGCCGTGGTTAATCCCTAGCACATACATGTGAACTTTTTCTTTCCTCCTTTCCTAACTTTAAGGAAAGGGAGCTAGAGAAAGAGGGGAGGAAGGGGTGGTAGGGATGGAAAGGAATCTAGGAAAGGAGGTAAGGAAGCTAGGAAAGAGTTAAGGATAGGGAGTTAGAAAATGGAGTGAGGAAAGCTAGAAAGGAATCTAGGAAAGAAAATTAGTAAAGGAAAGGAAGCTAGGAAAAGAGCTAGGTAAGGAAAGGAGATAAGGAAATAGCGATAGGGGAATAGCAGCTACTCGCTGTTCATTATCTATGCATATTCGCTTTACCCCTACCTACATGTACATATTACCTCAATTACCTCAACTAACCTGTACCCCCGCACATTGACTCGGTACCTATATAGCCTCGTTATTGTTGTTTTATTGTGTTACTTTTTTTTAAAACATTTGTTTATTTAGTAAATATTTTCTCAACTCTATTTTCTTAAAACTGCATTGTTGGTTAAAACATCTTATGGCTGCAGGGGCAGTATTGAGTAGCTTGGATGAAAGGTGCCCAGAGTAAGCAGTCTGCTCCTCCGTCCCAGTTGCTAATATATGCATATTATTATTAGTATTGGATAGAAAACACTCTGAAGTTTCTAAAACTGTTTGAATGATGTCTGTGAGTATAACAGAACTCATATGGCAGGCAAAAACCTGAGAAGAAATCCAAACAGGAAGTGGGAAATCTGAGGTTGGTGGATTTTCAACCCAGCCCCTATTGAATACACAGTGGGATATTGGTTATGTTGCACTTCCTAAGGCTTCCAAGGTTTACACCTTTTGTATTCAGCGCATGTGACAAATACAATTTGATTTGGAAAAGAAAAGCTTTCCAACCTAGGAAATTAGGTTGGAAAGGGAGCGAGGAAAGGAGAAAAGGAATCTAAGAAAGAAAATGAGGAGTTCACATGTATGTGGTAGGAATGAACCATGTCCAGTAGATGGCAAATTTTCTCATAGAAAATTGATGCAACAATTTCCTGCAATGATGCGATCACATTTATTTGTCTTGTATCTATAAAAACAGCTGGACATAATGATGTCACACCTAAAAAGCATACTTTTTAAATGCTAAAAACTAGAATGTAAAATAAAAATTAAGTGGTTGATGTGTTTCCATTTAGTCAAATTGCACATTAGTATCTGTTTCATTTCTCAGGTAGCATGAAAAAGCCAGTATAGATAGAATGCAAGAATTTACTCATATTTGCCATATTCTAGTAATTCTCATGTGTCAAATTTCTGCCCTGCTAGAGCTACCCCCATATGTGGGGTGGCCAGTCCTCTTCTGGCTGTGCCGGGTGGAGATTATAACAGAACATGGCCAAGATGTTCAAATGTTCATAAATGACCAGCATGGTCGAATAATAATAAGTCAGAACAGTTGAAACTGGAGCAGCAGCACGGCCAGGTGGACTGGGGACAGCAAGGAGTCATCATGTCAGGTAGTCCTGGGGCATGGTCCTAGGGCTCAGAGAGAGAAAGAAAGAGAGAAGGAGAGAATTAGAGAACGCACACTTAGATTCACACAGGACACCGAATAGGACAGGAGAAGTACTCCAGATATAACAAACTGACCCTAGCCCCCCGACACATAAACTACTGCAGCATAAATACTGGAGGCTGAGAAAGAAGGGGTCAGGAGACACTGTGGCCCCATCCGAGGACACCCCTGGACAGGGCCAAACAGGAAGGATATAACCCCACCCACTTTGCCAAAGCACAGCCCACACACCACTAGAGGGATATCTTCAACCACCAACTTACCATCCTGAGACAAGGCTTATCTACACAGGAAAACCTTGGCTCAGCCATAAATTATATTAAATTGGTTGGGAGACGATGTGGGAAGACTTGAGATACTGCCTTTGTACTGGAACGGAGATGGCACGGGTTGGTGCTGAAATGACGTAATTTTCAGTTTATAACCTGTGGTAAACTGTATCGTATTCAGTACTCTCGTGAATAAACTCTGCTGGTTGACTTTAAGACTGGGCTCTGTCCATTATTATAGAATAAGGGTCTTACAAATCCTTATGAATTGACAGAGTGTTTAATTTTAATTGGGTATTAAAACATAGAGCAATTTAATTCCTTTAACATCCCCGCAGCAATATTCCAACATCTAGTGGAAAGCCTTCCCAGAAGAGTGGAGGCTGTTATAGCAGCAAAGTGGGGACCAACCCCATATTAATCCCCATGATTTTGGAATGAGATGTTCGACGAGCACATATCCACATACTTTTGGCCATGTAGTGTATGTTGTATCTACATTGGCCTTATTATATGGGCTAGCCAACTAATTTTCAGTTAATAGCAAAGTAGGCTACAGCCTCATGATAAGCCAATGCCAACCTAATAGTTTCTTAAGAGGAATTTATACAAAAGCCTACCTGTAGGTACTCTCTCCCGGGTGTCATCCTCTGCGTCGTCTACGGACGCTTCTCCCTCAGGGCAATTGTCATCACCTATGTGGAGATTGAGAATCACAACATTATTGCAAGTTACCTTGCTGAAGTCCTATAGCCTAATGTAACATTACTTACCAGCACATGAGCTGTTTATGTTGGTGTGCATTGAAACAACAGTCTTTGTCCTAGGATTTCATTCTTTCCGATAGAAAAATATCCCAATCATGCTTTTACCTCCAGGACCACTTCGAAGAAGCTCTGTTTTTTCACTCAGGTAGCGCTGTTTCAAGGCCTTTCTTTTGGATCTTTAAGATGTGCCAGGCTTTGTTATAGTCCTTACTCTGCATGTCTTATTTACAGTAATTGTTCAAATAATCAGGCGTTTCTTGGAGCGTTTTCCATACTTTTGAATCAAACCAAAAAACTCTTTGGTCTCTTCCTCCGTACACTTGAATCTTTGTGTGCTCGGCAGGGTTTGAATGTCGCTGGAGGGTATAGCAGCCGTTTTACAGGCGAATGACCAATTGTGCTATTTTGTGTGTTAACTTCTTTAGTACATAATGCTTCCGCCATCGTTTCTTATGGCAGAAAAGAGCTTCTGGACATCAGAACAGCGATAACTAACATTGATTTGAATGAGGATTTCTACTTCAATGAGTCGGAGGCCAAATACATACTGCTCATTCCGGACCAGGCCCAAATCCCTGAGACTCTAAAAAAGGAAGAGGCCAGAGTGCGGGATACCTGACAAGACTACTTTGCCGGAAAAGGGGCTGCATATCGGGCAGCCTTCTGAGAATCCGGAGGCAAGCGAACATGCAATCATTGGAAAATAAAATTGATGACCTACAATTAAGATTATCCTGCCAACGGGACATTAAAAACTGTAACATCTTATGTTTCACTGAGACGTGGCTGAACGAAGACACAGACAATATAGAGCTAGCGGGATTTTCCATGCACTGGCAAAACAGAGACGCTACCTCTGGTAAGACGAGGGGTGGAGGGGTGTGGCTATTTGTTAATAACAGCTGGTGGGCAATGTCTTATATTAAAGAAGTCTCGAGGTATTGCTCACCTGAGGTAGAGTACCTTATGATAAGCTGTAGACCACACTATCTACCAAGAGAGTTCTCATCTGTATTATTCGTAGCCGTCTATTTACCACCACAGAACGAAGCTGGCACTAAGACCGCTCTCAACCAACTCTATAAGGCCATAAGCAAAGAAGAAAATGCTCACCCAAAAGCTGTGCTCCTAATGGCCGGGGACTTTAATGCAGGCAAACTTAAATCAGTTTTATAAAATTTTTACCAGCATGTCACATGTGCAACCGGGGGGGGGGGGGGGCACCTTTACTCCACACACAGAGATGCATACAAAGCTCTCCCTCGCCCCCATTTGGCAAATCTGAGCACCAGCTGCTTTGGATGACTGTGTGATAACGCTCTCGGTTGCTGATGTGGACAAAACCTTTAAACAGGTCGACATTCACAATGCCGCTGGGCCAGACAGATTACCAGGATGTGTACTCAAAGCATAAGGGGAGTGTCTTCATTAACATTTTCAACCTCTCCCTGACCGAGTCTGTAATACCTACAGGTTTCAAGCAGACCACCATAATCCCCGTGCCCAAGGAAGCAAATGCAAAACAATTACCACCCTGTGGTACTCACATCGGTAGCCATGAAGTGCTTTGAAAGGCTGGTCATGGCTCACATCAACAGCATCCTCCCGGACACCCTAGACCCACTCCAATTCGCATACCGCCCCAACAGATCCACAGATTACGCAATCTCAATCACACTCCACACTGACCTTTCTCACCTGGACAAAAGGAACACCTATGTGAGAATGCTGTTCATTGACTACATACAGCTCAGCGTTCAACGCCATAGTGCCCACAAAGCTTATCACTAAGCTAAGGACTCTAGGACTAAACACCTCCCTCTGCAACTGGATCCTGGACTTCCTGACGGGCATCCCCCAGGTGGTAAGAGTAGGAAACAACACGTCTGCCACGCTGATCCTTAACACGGGGGCCCCTCAGAGATGTGTCCTTAGTCCCCTCCTGTATTCCCTGTTCACCCACAACTGCGTGGCCAAACATGACTCCAACACCATCATTAAGTTTGCTGACAACACAACAGTGGTAGGCCTGATCACCGACAACGATGAGACGGCCTATAGGGAGGTCAGAGAACTGGCAGTGTAGTGCCAGGACAACAACCCCTCTCTCAATGTCAGCAAAACAAAGGAGCTTATTGTGGACTACAGGAAACAGAGGGCCGAGCACACCCACATCTTCATAGGCCGCATTTTTGTTGTTGCACTGTCTCTACCCACACACACGCATTTTTACGCTACACACATACACTGCTGCCTAGCTACTTTTACCCCTACTTACATGTACACCTGCACATTGACTTGGTACCGGTACTCCTTGTAGATAGCCTTGTTATTGTTATTTTGTTTTACAATTTTTTTTTATTAGCACATCTTTCTCACTTTTTAACTCAGCATTGTTAGCTCATAAGTAAGCATTTCACAGTAAAGTCTACACCTATTGTATTTGGTGCATGTGACAAATACATTTAACTTTATTAGAATGAATGAAATGTGGACTGGTGATTTATAGTTACGTGATATTACATGTACCTTCAAAACGAGTCAGCATTAATCACTTATTTGAAAATCACTGTTTCTATCATTTGTTCGCAATAAAGTTTTACCAAAATATAAATCCACCACTGTTGAAAGGATAAAAACTTTCATTTTTAGAAAATGTTTCTATATATTCCTTTTCCAATACACGTCACATTTGCGACATTGCTTTTGTTAAATAAACCTGAGTCAATGGAAACCTGCCTAGTTTTAGTGGCAGGCTTCTGTTGGGCTGCAGCTGGGTGCATATCGAGCAGCTGGGTGCATATCGAGCAGCTGGGTGCATATCGAGCAGCTGGGTGCATATCGAGCAGCTGGGTGCATATCGAGCAGCCCGCCACATTTTAAAGCAACAGAACACAGGTTTCAAAACGTAAGACAAGAGCCTCTCAGCATCACTTGGTGCAAAATATGAAGATATATGCAGCTAATGACAAGGAATCATAACTACTACACGTGCACAGTAATATTCAATTATTTGGAAGAATCTTTTCAGATTCAGGTCTCCCTAGAGAATGTCATGTTTCATCCTCTGGTAATTTACCAAATGTTTCTATCTAAACAATTCAATCCATTTGTGAATCTTCATTCCACCAAATATGAGCTATATATTGATAATCTTTACATAAAGATTTGCCTCTTCTGCTCTGCCTGTTCACATGTTCTCTGTATAAAAGCATAGATGCAGTCTGTACCATAAGTAGTATATTGATATGCTTTCAGTAAAAAAGACACTCCAAATCAAATCTGAAAACAATAGTTAATTTCCTGTATTCAGAGAAAATAACAAAATGAACATGAAATCAGATGTCAGGCAAATACATTTACAAAAACAGACAGGTTTAAAATGAGAATGACAGTAAGAGGTGCAAATATGGAAATTAATCTACTGACACTAATATCACACTAAATCAAAAATCAACATTTTAATTTCATTTTTTTAAATGAACAAATCACACCCTTAGTGGCATGTTACAATACAATTCTCCCTTAAAATGTATAAAAACTAAGCAAATAGTCACTCATATCCATCTTCCTTGAACAGAAAGGAAAACAATTGCTGAAAGAAAAACAGTACTTAAATAGTTGTCCTGTTTTTAGCTCGTTTTTCTTCTGTTCAATAGATCCATCTTCACCAAGCAACTAGCCCCTCCCACAAATAGACCCAAACAAATCACAGGCTTGTCTCCCAAGCCCCACCCCATAGATCACTGTCCCGTCACCCCACCCCCAGATCAGTCCCTGCTTCGAATACCTTCAACATAGTTGTTTTCTCCCTTCCTTGGAGTACTCACTGATCTGGTTGGATTGGCGAAAGCAATAGGTTGATAACCTTGCTCGCATCTATCCAATCACTTCTAGATCTGTGATTCTCAAGGAAGGGAGGCTGCACTTTGTTTTGTGTGTACTCGAACAGGGCCACAGTCCCCCTCCCTTCATACAGCCCAGTAATAACCCAGACCAATAAAACCAAGGCCCACCCCTACACCCATCTGATGAAGTTGCCCCCATGCACTGTTCCAGAATCAGGGTTTTTACCTCCTAGTGGTTTGGGTTCTGACCGTGGTAGAGCAAACTGACCCTAGATCTGTGCAATGGGGGCAAGCTCTTGGCTACCCCCCTTCCTGCCTGCCTTTACTTCCCAGCTTGTTGGGCCTGACGCCGCAGGAGCACGTAAATCTTCTCCTTGATCCAGTCTTTGTTGTACGGCTGGTACGTCTGAGTGTCCGCACGGTACCTGAATGAAGAGCAGGAGGTTCGTATTCATTAGCCACCAAACAGAATAAAAACAGACAAACCGCGAGGAAATACATCAACATTTACAACAAGAACCCCTCTTTTTTTCCAAAGCATTTTTAAAATTTAACTAGGCAAGTCAGTTAAGAATTTGTTCTTATTTACAATGACGGCCTACTGCCTTGTTCAGGGGCAGAACCACAGATTTTTACTCTGGGATTTAATCCAGCAACCTTTGGGTTACTGGCCCAATGCTCTAACCACTAGGCTACCTGCTACTCACAAAATAAGACATGTCATGAACATAAGATTGTTCTCCCACGACATTAAGCCTTGTGCTCAATTGGTACAGATAGGCTATTTGACCCCAGGAAATAAATTCTACCAGACCTAATTACCCGGGGGAAAAACAGAAGGCAATTCTTAGTTACGATCCAAAATGGAACCCTAGTCCCCTAAAACCTTGGCAGAGCTGTGAAATGACAGGATAGACCAGGGTGGTATTCACTAGGAATGGAAGCAAACAAGACAAAACATTGTTTGTTTGTTCCCCCCCCATTGCAAAACATTTCGCTACGGTGTCAACTAACAAATACAACCATACCTAATAATAATAGCACCTCTGGAATGCAAGGTGGATTTATTGCTAAACCATTGGGCTCTAACGGTGAGGTTGCACAGTACTACTTACACTAGACAGCTGAGGTCTGCCAAGTCATCAATGAAGTCAAACAGCTGGCTGATGTCATAGGTGATGGAGGGACTGTTGGGATTCATCCTCTTCAGGTGCTCTTCGTACATTTTACACACACCTGGAGGGACACAGGTTGAGACAGTGATACATAGAACGAGGCTACACGTGAAAATACTTCTGAGTTCAGGACAAAACAAACCGTGCTGACCAACAGTCAAAAGCAGATTGTCACCACGTAGAATCGTCTGGATATTAACAGTAAGCGATGGCCAATGTTCTGGTCAGAGGCAATAGGACGGCCAACCACTTATTTTAACCATTCGTTGGCACAGTGTGTTCTTTAAGTGGGGCCTACACCGGGGGTCGTGTTCAGTAGAGCACACCGTAGCAAAACGTTTTGAATCTAAACATGAAAATCTGTCTTCTTATTGGACGTTCGGGTAGTAGCCTATACCCCCATAAAAAAAGGGGAGGGGAGGGGGGTTAATCACTACTGGGTACAACCACTTCAGAGACTGATTCTCACCTTCCATGCATTCGTTGACTGACTCGTAGTCGGCATATGTTCGCCCCTCTGGTCTCTTAGTTGGCTGGACAAGCAGAATGGTGTGTGACTGTAAAGAAGAGAAAAACACTGTCGTTTTTTTTTGTTTTTTTACATATGTAAGTGTGTATTTGGCCTATACTGTAACAACCAAAACACACCATGACGTTGTCTTCCACAATTGCATCAAGTAAATGTTGTTACACACTTTACCACTGCTCAAATGGTATTTTATTATACAGACAAAGTTACAATTAATCCAATAAGAATAGAGCAGATGGAATTTGGTCTGACGAACCTCATAACAGTTCCTAACGGATCAGCTTTGCTTACTGTCTCGATAACGCATAGAGTTGCTATTCTTGTATGACACGCATCAACATCCGCGAAGCTTGCTAACATTAGTGTAAATGACTGCATTTGGCTCATTAGGCAAATGTGTATCTAGCTAGTAAAGTTGCGAGCTCCTGCCAGAGCCCTGTAGCTCGGGCTAGCCAGCTAGCCACAGTTTTAGCTAACTAGCTCAGCAAGAGTCGAATGATTGGATAATGTAGTTCAGATTATTTTTGCTCTTCGTACAGTGCAAAATCACACTTACCATGTTTGTGTTGGATTCCGATTATACTTTTAAAGCTAGACTTACAGATTCAGCGTTTAAATGGCTGTTATATTGCTCTGCTAGCCCCGTGAAATGTAGCTGTATGGAAAGAAATTGCGAGAAAGGAAGTAGTGATGGTTCGTTCGGGAACGGCTCCTTTGAACGGATATTTTTTTGCTGAACGTCGGGAACCGAATCGCAGTGGTGAAAGAGCCGTACGTTTGACTCCATGGTTTGCGTACTGCTACGATTATTTTTGGAGCACACAAGTCATTTCTCTAAAGAGAGAAATTCCTCACTGCAGAAACAATAAATAGTGGTGAGAGCGCGTCAATCTGGTCCACGCAGATTTATTCAGTGAGTAAAAAATATATATATATATAAAATACTTTGCTCGGGTACAAATGTATTTGAACGCACATTTCACAATCTGACAACCTTTTGCTTTACATGGTTCTAGGTCGATTTTTAAGCATTTTGAACGAAGAGCCGTTTTGGAGCCAAATAGGCCAGCTCTTTTACGTGAAAGGAGCCAAGTTGGCTGCTCACCGAAAAGACTCCGAATGGCCATCACTAAAAAGTGGAGAAAATGTCTATCTATTTCAAAGTAAAAGCACCTATTCAAAATAAAAGTCTCCATTTACTACGTGATATTTATAACGCCAGTGATAAATTGGGGCCACTCTTCAAGTGTAAAAAGTAAATAAAAATATATTATGACACAAGAAGAAGGATAACATGATACAACAGATTTGTTCAGTTCAGTTTATTGATATCAACAATGACAGAAAGCACAGAGAAATGTTGCAGGTCAGATTTTGGAAGACATTTGTTCACATAGGAAGTATTATATGGAAAACTTCATATCTTTCCTTTTCTCTGTACGGTGTTTGTATGACTGAAACACATTCATCCTGTGTCTCTTAAGACCGGGCGCGGTATGCCCTCGCCCTCGCGCCCACCCTTACTCTCATGCCAGACCGTGCGGGTGGGGATGCCTGTCGTGGTGTCACGACGGCGCCGCCACACTCCCTCTGGCAAACGTCCCTGGACACAAAGTTGTTGGCGTTGCCATGGCAACCACCATACCAGAACTGAGTGCAGCTGCCAGTGGCTGAATTGTAGTAGAAGCGGGATGTCCAGTTGGCACAGGATCCATCGTCACGTGACAGGGAGCACATATGGCCGGACTGAGCATAAGCCGGGGCAGAGTGGTCCTGCAGAGAGAGAGAGAGAAAGTCAGACACACGCACACACAGAGAGACATATATACAGAAAGACAGGCAGACAGACAGTATGACATATATATATATTTAACCCTTATTTAATTAGGCAAGTCAGTTTAAGTACAAATTCTTATTTACAATGACGGCCTACACCGGCCAAACCCATGACGACGCTGGGCCCATTGTGCACCGCCCTATGGGACTCCCAATCACGGACGGTTGTGATACAGCAAGGATTTGAACCAGGGTGTCTGTAGTGATGCCTCTAGCACTGAGACACAGTTTCTTAGACCGCTGCGCCACTGGTATAATGGGTGGTAGCAGCTCTTACCGCACGTGGTTGGTAATCAGCACATCCTGCTCTTCCATGACCCTGAGCAGTAGTCACCCCATCCAGACAGCAGCCGTACCTGACAACCAGACACACACACAGGTAAGATATAGAAAACAAACCAACAGGTAGCTGGTATAGACAGGCACACACAAAGACAGGTGAGACAGAAACACGGACGGCATCCATATAGGCCAGAGCTGCCCAACCCTCTTCCTGTTGGTTTTCAGTCCAACCCTCTTCCTGTTGGTTTTCAGTCCAACCCTCTTCCTGTTGGTTTTCAGTCCAACCCTCTTCCTGTAGGCTTTCAGTCCAACCCTCTTCCTGTAGGCTTTCAGTCCAACCCTCTTCCTGTAGGCTTTCAGTCCAACCCTCTTCCTGTAGGCTTTCAGTCCAACCCTCTTCCTGTTGGTTTTCAGTCCAACCCTCTTCCTGTAGGTTTTCAGTCCAAACCTCTTCCTGTAGGTTTTCAGCCCAACCCTCTTCCTGGAGATCTACTGTCCTGTGGGTTTTCAGTCCAACCCTCTTCCTGTTGGTTTTCAGTCCGACCCTCTTCCCGTAAGCTTTCAGTCCAACCCTCTTCCTGGAGATCTACTGTCCTGTGGGTTTTCAGTCCAACCCTCTTCCTGGAGACCTACTGTCCTGTAGGTTTTCAGTCCAACCCTCTTCCTGGAGACTTACTGTCCTGTAGGTTTTCAGTCCAACACTCTTCCTGGAGATCTACTGTCCTGTGGGTTTTCAGTCCAACCCTCTTCCTGGAGACCGACTGTCCTGTAGGTTTTCAGTCCAACCCTCTTCCTGGAGACAAACTGTCCTGTAGGTTTTCAGTCCAACCCTCTTCCTGGAGACCTACTGTCCTGTAGGTTTTCAGTCCAACCCTCTTCCTGGAGATCTACTGTCCTGTAGGTTTTCGGTCCAACCCTAATTTAGCGTATCTGATTCAGCTAGTTAACGTCTTGTTGAGCAGCTCATTAGTAAAATCAGGTGTGTTAAATTAGGGTTGGACAGAAAACCAACAGGACAGTAGATCTCCAGGATGAGGGTTGGACAGAAAACCAACAGGACAGTAGATCTCCAGGATGAGGGTTGGACAGAAAACCAACAGGACAGTAGATCTCCAGGATGAGGGTTGGACTGAAAACCCACAGGACAGTAGATCTCCAGGAAGAGGGTTGGGCAGCCATCGAGTTGAAAGTCACTAGTTGGACTGCAAGTAACATACCTTTTTGTCACAATCAACATCTTTGTAACATGTGTGTTCAACACAACGCTATCTCTATCTGAACGTTTTGTAATGTTCTGTAACGTTGTGCCGTACTGAACAGACCCATAGTCTTACCGGGTACGTTCACAGTCATCTGTGGGACAGCCCTCTCCTCTATGCCCACCAGCGGATGTGTGGCCGTCCGGGCAGCAGCCATAGTCTGACTGGGCACAGTGGGGACCAACCACGGTGGTGGAGTAAGGGTCATACACTGTGTTAGTGGCTAAAGAGAGCAAACACACATAAGGTCACATGTTTACATAATGTATAAAAATAGCCTCTCCTTAATGAGAGTGGCTTACCAAGGCAAACTTCCAAAAGGACTCATTCAAGATAAAAGGAGTTGGAGCGCTCCACAAAGAAAGGAAGAGATTTGGGGGGTTTTCACTCTGAGGAAGACGTTAACTTGACGTTGAAACGTCAGTCGTCTGTTCGCATCCTGTACAATGGATTAAAATGAGCAAAAAATAAATACATCTCTGCCTTTTCTTTGTGGAGTGCCACAACTCCTTTTCACCTCAAATTAGCCCTTTTGGAAGTTTTTCTTTGTAAGCCCTTCTCGTGATTTTTGTCATTGATCAACCCTCCTTTCCTTTGTTTGGTGAGGTACGAAGGCCCACCTGAACTCTATATTATACTTGAAGTACATATACAAAGTAAACACCCACCCGGATAACAATGAGCATGTTGAGAATATTTAGAACTCGGTGTGTTTATTTTTTGCTATCGTACATTTAGTCGTGGTAGGTATGTTTAATAGTCGTGGTAGGTATGTTTAGCTATATAGTATATTTAGTAATGGTAGGTATGTTTAATAGTAGTGGTAGGTATGTTTAATAGTAGTGGTAGGTATGTTTAGCTATATAGTATATTTAGTAATGGTAGGTATGTTTAATAGTAGTGGTAGGTATGTTTAATAGTAGTGGTAGGTATGTTTAATAGTAGTGGTAGGTATGTTTAGCTAGACAGTCAGTATATTTAGTAGTGGTAGGTATGTTTAATAGTCGTGGTAGGTATGTTTAATAGTCGTGGTAGGTATGTTTAATAGTCGTGGTAGGTATGTTTAATAGTCGTGGTAGGTATGTTTAATAGTCGTGGTAGGTACGTTTAATAGTCGTGGAAGGTATGTTTAGCTAGACAGTATATTTAGTAGTGGTAGGTATGTTTAGCTAGACAGTATATTTAGTCGTGGTAGGTATGTTTAGCCAGACAGTATATTTAGTAGTGGTTGGTATGTTTAATAGTCGTGGTAGGTATGTTTAGCTAGACAGTATATTTAGTTGTGGTAGGTATGTTTAGGTAGACAGTATATTTAGTCGTGGTAGGTATGTTTAATAGTAGTGGTAGGTATGTTTAGCTAGACAGTATATTTAGTCGTGGTAGGTATGTTTAATAGTAGTGGTAGGTATGTTTAGCTAGACAGTATATTTAGTAGTGGTAGGTATGTTTAGCTAGACAGTATATTTAGTAGTGGTAGGTATGTTTAGCTAGACAGTATATTTAGTCGTGGTAGGTATGTTTAGCTAGACAGTATATTTAGTCGTGGTAGGTATGTTTAGCTAGACAGTATATTTAGTCGTGGTAGGTATGTTTAGCTAGACAGTATATTTAGTCGTGGTAGGTATGTTTAATAGTCGTGGTATGTATGTTTAGCTAGACAGTATATTTAGTAGTGGTAGGTATGTTTAGCTAGACAGTATATTTAGTCGTGGTAGGTATGTTTAGCTAGACAGTATATTTAGTAGTGGTAGGTATGTTTAGCTAGACAGTATATTTAGTAGTGGTAGGTATGTTTAGCTAGACAGTATATTTAGTCGTGGTAGGTATGTTTAGCTTGACAGTATATTTAGTAGTGGTAGGTATGTTTAGCTAGACAGTATATTTAGTCGTGGTAGGTATGTTTAGCTAGACAGTATATTTAGTCGTGGTAGGTATGTTTAGCTAGACAGTATATTTAGTCGTGGTAGGTATGTTTAGCTAGACAGTATATTTAGTCGTGGTAGGTATGTTTAGCTAGACAGTATATTTAGTCGTGGTAGGTATGTTTAGCTAGACAGTATATTTAGTCGTGGTAGGTATGTTTAGCTAGAAAGTATATTTGGAAGTGGTAGGTATGTTTAGCTAGACAGTATACAGTGAGGGGCAAATTTTTTTTAATCCCCTGCTGATTTTGTACGTTTGCCCACTGACAAAGAAATTATCAGTCTATAATTTTAATGGTAGGTTTATTTGAACAGTGAGAGACAGAATAACAAGAAAAATTTCAGAAAAACGCAGGTCAAAAATGTTATAATTTGATTTGCATTATAATGAGGGAAATAAGTATTTGACCCCCTCTCAATCAGAAAGATTTCTGGCTCCCAGGTGTCTTTTATGCATGTAACGAGCTGAGATTAGGAGCACACTCTTAAAGGGAGTGCTCCTAATCTCAGTTTGTTACCTGTATAAAAGACACCTGTCCACAGACGCAATCAATCAGATTCCAAACTCTCCACCATGGCCAAGACCAAAGAGCTCTCCAAGGATGTCAGGGACAAGATGTAGACCTACACAAGGCTGGAATGGGCTACAAGACCATCACCAGAGAAGGTGACAACAGTTGGTGCCATTATTTGCAAATGGAAGAAACACAAAATAACTGTCAATCGCCCTCCGCCTGGGGCTCCATGCAAGATCTCACCTCGTGGAGTTGCAATTATCATGAGAATGGTGAGGAATCAGCCCAGAACTACACGGGAGGATCTTGTCAATGATCTCAAGGCAGCTGGGACCATAGTCACCAAGAAAACAATTGGTAACACACTACGCCGTGAAGGACTGAAATCCTGCAGTGCCCGCAAGGTCCCCCTGCTCAAGAAAGCACATATACATGCCCGTCTGATGTTTGCCAATGAACATCTGAATGATTCAGAGGACAACTGGGTGAAAGTGTTGTGGTCAGATGAGACCAAAATGGAGCTCTTTGGCATCAACTCAACTCGCCGTGTTTGGAGGAGGAGGAATGCTGCTTATGACCCCAAGAACACCATCCCCACCGTCAAACATGGACGTGGAAACATTATGCTTTGGGGGTGTTTTTCTGCTAAGGCGACAGGACAACTTCACCGCATCAAAGGGACGATGGACGGGGCCATGTACCGTCAAATCTTGGGTGAGAACCTCCTTCCCTCAGCCAGGGCATTGAAAATGGGTCGTGGATGGGTATTCCAGCATGACAATGACCCAAAACACATGGCCAAGGCAACTAAGGAGTGGCTCAATAAGAAGCACATTAAGGTCCTGGAGTGGCCTAGCCAGTCTCCATACCTTAATCCCATAGAAAATCTGTGGAGGGAGCAGAAGGTTCGAGTTGCCAAACGTCAGCCTCGAAACCTTAATGACTTGGAGAAGATCTGCAAAGAGGAGTGGGACAAAATCCCTCCTGAGATGTTTACAAACCTGGTGGCCAACTACAAGAAATGTCTGACCTCTGTGATTGCCAACAAAGGTTTTGTCACCAAGTACTATGTCATGTTTTGCAGAGGGGTCAAATACTTCATTAAAATGCAAATCAATTTATAACATTTTTGACATGTGTTTTTCAGGATTTTTTTGTTATTCTGTCTCTCACTGTTCAAATAAACCTACCATTAAAATTATAGACTGATCATTTTTTGTCAGTGGGCAAACGTACAAAATCAGCAGGGGATCAAATGCTTTTTTCCCTCACTGTATTTAGTAGTGGTAGGTATGTTTAGCTAGACAGTATATTTAGTAGTGGTAGGTATGTTTAGCTAGACAGTATATTTAGTAGTGGCAGGTATGTTTAGCTAGACAGTATATTTAGTAGTGGTAGGTATGTTTAGCTAGACAGTATATTTAGTAGTGGTAGGTATGTTTAGCTAGACAGTATATTTAGTAGTGGTAGGTATGTTTAGCTAGACATTATATTTTTTAGATATAGGCCTACCAGTTTGGCAAGTGCAACCTATATTGTATATATGTAGCTTTGATTTTATGATGGATTACAACACTGCCTAGACCGCTCAAATTCAACTCTGGAACTCAAAGCTAGTTCCTGGACTGATTCAGACCTGAGACACCAGGTGGGTACAATTAGTTATCAGGTAGAAGAGAAACCCAGCAGGATCCAGACCTCGTAGGGTCAGAGTTGGATACCTTTGGTCTAGACAGGGAGGACTGGGACATACAGTATGTACCATGAGAGAAGCGTGTTTTAGCACCACTACCACCACCACCACAGGAGGTTGGTGTCACCTTAATGTGGGAGGACGGGCTCGTGTTAATGGCTGGAGTGGAATAGGTGGAATGGTATCAAATACATGAAACCTATGGTTTTCCAGGTGTTTGATGCCATTCCAGACCTTATTATGAGCCGACCCTCCCCTCAGCAGCTTCAACTGACCACCACCAATCAACTTACACCACTGTGCACATGCCCGTCGTTACTATGACAACTAGCATAGCTATGTCAGCAAATGACTGCTGTCTGAACATGCACAAATCTAATTTGGTCACTTGTAACTTGCTGATTGGACAGTCTGTAGAAAAAAAACGGATTTGAAAAACAGAACTGTTTGGATCATTAAGGCTTGCAGGGAGAACAAGTCTTCAGAGAAGTGTGTTTTAACCTGAGGATAGATAGTCAACTCTGATTTGTTAAAGTGAGAAATGAGTGAGAAATAAACGGTAAGCTATTTCTGTCTCTACTTGAATTATCCCAAGACAGTTTACGCACAAGGATGATTATAATTTGACACACAAACTGATACACACACACACACACGTACCTGAAGGGTCATAAGGCACAAATCCTCTCAGAGTTCTATCATGTCCTCTTGGGTCATGGACACTTGGTACACCTACTGTATACAGAGAGAGACAAGGATGAACAGAAACACACACACACACACACACACACACAGACACACACACACACACACTCTCACTCACACACACACACACACACACACACACACACACACACACACACACACACACACACACACACACACACACACACACACACACACACACACACACACACACACACACACACACACAGGGATTGGACTCACTCTGGGCTTCATGGCAGGTCTGGGTGTTACAGTGCTCCACAGTGGGGGGTCTGACGTGGGGGGCACATCTGTCCTCCCCATGTGGGTTCTGTTCTATGTCCATACACACCACCCTTCTCTCACGCACCCCCCCACCGCACTTCTTAGAGCACTATAGGGACAGGGAGAGGGACAGAGAGAGAGAGGGAGAGGACAATGAGAGAGAGCAGGATAGAAGGACAGAGAGGGACAGAGAATGAGGGAGAGAGAGGGAGAGAGTGACAAAAAAAAATTAAAAGTATGGAAAGATGAGAGGATACATAAGAGTGTACTGTAGTCTGTCAAAAGTATCTCACTCTCTCATTGTTTATGCATGTTGTTTAAAGTGCTTTGTAAATGTATGATTTTGACCCAATGAGAAATAAAATCTCTCTCTCACCAGTCCGAAGTCATTGACATGCCAGCTGATGTGTGTATGGCAGGCTAGTTTGCGGCAGGCCTGGACTGTGGGTGGGCGTGCCAGACCGCTGCAGGCCTGCTCCCCAAGGCGCTCTCCTCCAGCCCCCACACAGAACACCTCCCTGGTCTGCTGGCCATCACCACAGCTCACTGAGCACTGGACATTGGACATATCAATTAGGGAATTTAGCGGCAAAACAAAATCTGCAATCTGAAAATCATTCTGTGGCGACACTGTAGTTGGTTAGTACAGTAGTTTACAACTTGCTGGAGAAGTACAGTATATTGAACATGATTTTGCGTACCGACAGATACATCTTGCTGACAGAGAGGTTTGGGAAACACTCTCCTAATCTGCCCTCTGTTATACTGTTAACGTTGACTCTATACTGGCCATACTGGTACCCGGTACCCAGTACCCAGTACTCACCACACTGTAGCTACCCAGTACTCACTACACTATAGCTACCCAGTACCCAGTACCCACCACACTGTAGCTACCCAGTACTCACCACACTGTAGCTACCCAGTACCCAGTACCCATCACACTGTAGCTACCCAGTACCCACCACACTGTAGCTACCCAGTACCCAGTACCCACCACACTGTAGCTACCCAGTACTCACCACACTGTAGCTACCCAGTACCCACCACACTGTAGCTACCCAGTACTCACCACACTGTAGCTACCCAGTACCCAGTACCCACCACACCGTAGCTACCCAGTACCCACCACACTGTAGCTACCCAGTACCTGGTACCCAGTACCCACCACACAGTAGCTACCCAGTTCCCTGTACCCAGTACCCACCACACTGCAGCTACCCAGTACCCAGTACCTCTCACACTGTAGCTACCCAGTACCCAGTACCCACCACACTGTAGCTACCCAGTACCCAGTACCCACCACACTGTAGCTACCCAGTACCTGGTACCCAGTACCCCCCACACTGTAGCTACCCAGTTCCCAGTACTCACCACACTGTAGCTACCCAGTACCCAGTACCCAGTACCCACCACACTGTAGCTACCCAGTACCCAGTACCCAGTACCCACCACACTGTAGCTACCCAGTACCAGGTACCCAGTACCCACCACACAGTAGCTACCCAGTACCCAGTACTCACTACACTGTAGCTACGTAGTACCCACCACACTGTAGCTACCCAGTACCCAGTACCCACCACACTGTAGCTACCCAGTACCCGGTACCCAGTACCCACCACACAGTAGCTACCCAGTACCCAGTACTCACTACACTGTAGCTACCCAGTACCCACCACACTGTAGCTACCCAGTACCCACCACACTGTAGCTACCCAGTACCCAGTACCCACCACACTGTAGCTACCCAGTACCCAGTACCCACCACACTGTAGCTACCCAGTACCCACCACACTGTAGCTGGAAACACTGTACTCGGCACACTGCTGCTGGTTGCAGGCCTGCTGGCTGGCCGGCCTGGGTAGTCCCTGGGAGTTGCAGTAAGAGTCATCGACCACGTGGGGCGCCGTCGAGTCCTGGACCATGCACTGTACACTGCGGTGCTGTGTACCTCCGTTGCAGGGGGCTGAGCACTCGGACCAGGCGCTGTATGTGTAGGCGTACGTGAGGGACTCGCGGTGGCGCAAGTTGGCGGCAGAAGCGGGAAGGGCCGGCACCACGTCACGGTCCATGCCGAGGATCTCTTCGTTGATCACCGCCTAGGTATCAGATAACACAGATTAAGACAATATGAGTGTGTGTGTGTGTCTGCATGCGTATGTGTGTGTGTGTGTGTGTGTGTGTGTGTGTGTGTGTGTGTGTGTGTGTGTGTGTGTGTGTGTGTGTGTGTGTGTGTGTGTGTGTGTGTGTGTGTGTGTGCGTATGTATGTCTGTGAGTGTGTGTGTTTGTCTGTGTGTGTGTGCAGGGCATGTTGAACTATTAAATGTGGAATGAAAAGAACGATATAAGGTAAGTACTAATACCCTGCAGATGCCTGCGATACAGATGTCACTGCGCCCCACATAGCAGGGTGTCCCGTCCACCACGGCAGGCCTGTGTCTGTAGAAGAAGTTCTCTCCACGGGGGACGCAGTTCAGCTCACATGGGTTAGACGCTTCACAGGTAAACAGCAAACATTAGTCATTCTTCATGTATGTATAATGAGGATATGGGTAATAAGTGAAATATTACACTTTATAATTTGCATGTCATTCCCATTGTACCTCCATGGTAAGGCAGCCAGGTGTATCGTTTACTCTGGAAGTCCATCCTATTAAACTGGGCACACTGCTCCTCGCGGATATCCCTGGAACCCACGGGACATGCCTGCATGGAACAGACAATCTCATTCTGTTGGTGTTTTCATTGGGGGGGAGGTGTGTGTGTGTGTGTGTGTGTGTGTGTGTGTGTGTGTGTGTGTGTGTGTGTGTGTGTGTGTGTGTGTGTGTGTGTGTGTGTGTGTGTGTGTGTGTGTGTGTGTGTGTGTGTGTGTACCTGCGTATTACAGGTGCGGTAAGATTTTGAAGATCCCACGCAGTTGTTTCCTCCGTCTGTCCTGCAAATCAAAGAGGAGAGTCAGAAAGACATACAATCCTCATACACACACTCTCTCAACTCTCTATTTCTCTGTCTCTCTCTCTTTCTCTGCCTCTCTCTCTCTCCCTCTCTCACACTCTCTCAACTCTCTCTTTCTCTGTCTCTCTCTGTTCTCTCTGTTCTCTCTCTCTCCTCTCTCTCTCTCTCTCTCTCTCTCTCTCTCTCTCTGCCTCTTTTCTCTCTCTCTCTCTTTCTCTCCGCCTCTCTTTTCTCTCTCTCTTTCTCTCCCTCTCTCACACTCTCTCAACTCTCTCTGTCTCTGTCTCTCTCTGTTCTCTCTGTTCTCTCTCTCTCTCTCTCTCTCTCTCTCTCTCTCTGCCTCTTTTCTCTCTCTCTCTCTTTCTCTCCGCCTCTCTTTTCTCTCTCTCTCTTTCTCTCCCTCTCTCAACTCTCTCTTTCTCTGTCTGTCTCTCTTTCTTTCTGTCTCTCTCTTTTCTCTCTCACACACACACACACTCTCACATTCATTTTTTTTACCTTGCAGTAATACATTGCCTGGTCCTCATGGCTACTCCAGTGCCACAGGGGCGGCTGCATGGCCCATAGGTTCCGTATTCCCCCCAGTAGTCATTGCTGGGCGCCGTTAGCTGGAACATAACAGCAGTGAGCACACCAAATGCCATAACCCGACAGTAAACACAGTACTCGGTAAGTATACACCAGAATATCAAGTGGAAAACATCCTATCACCACAAACAATTACATATCATTACACAAACCTTTTACACACCAGTATGGTAACGATATAAAATCCCCACATTCCAGCTGTTTTTGTAAACAAAATATGACTGTGTGCCTGTAATGTGTAATGGCATGAGTTGTGTTGTATTATTGGTGTTTTAAATGCATGTTGGTGTATTGCGTAGTAGTATTAGATCATCATATGTATTTCCGGTTTGTTTTTGTTGTCTTCCCTTGAGGACCACACTGAAAATCTGCTTTGTATAACATTGATATATAGGGAGCTCCAACAGTGTTGGGAAAGCGACACATTGTTTTGTTTGTTTTGGCTCTGTACTCCAGCACTTTGGATTTTAAATGTTACAATGATCTTGAGGTTAAAGTACGGATAGTCAGCTTTAATTTGAGGGTATTTTCATCCATATTGGGTGAACTGTTTTAAATTACAGCACTTTTTGAACACAGTCCCCCCCATTTTAGGGGACTAAAAGTATTGGGAAAAAATCACTTATATGTGTATTTAAGTATACTGAACAAAGATATAAACCAACATGCAATAATTTCAACGATTTTACTGATTTACACAGTTCATATGAGGAAATCAGTCAATTGAAATAAATTCATTAGGCCCTAACCTATGGATTTCACATGACTGGGCAGGGGCACAGCCATGGGTTGTCCAGGCCCAGCCAATCAGAGTCTTTCCTCACAAAAGGGATTTATAACAGACAGAAATACTCTTCAGTTTCATCAGCTGTCTGGGTGGCTGTTCTCAGACGATCCCGTAAGTGTATAAGCTGGATGTGGTGGTCCTGGGCTGGCGTGGTTACACGTGGTTTGCGGTTGTGAGGCCAGCTGGACCTACTGCCAAATTCTCCAAACGACGTTGGAGGTTGGACATTCTTGCAGTCACTATGCTAATTGCACGATCTCTGAAAACTTGAGACATATGTGGTGTTGTGTGACAAAACTGCACATTTTATAGTGGCCTTTTATTGTCCCCAGCACAAGGTGCGCCTGTGTAATGATCATGTTGTTTAATCAGCTTCTTGATATGCCACACTTGTCAGGTAGATGGATTATCTTGGCAAAGGGGAAATGCTCGCTAACAGGGTTGTAAACAAATTTGTAAATTTGTGCACAACATTTCTGGAAAACATGGAACATTTCTGGAAAACATGGAACATTTCTGGAAAACATGGAATATTTCTGGAAAACATGGAACATTTCTGGAAAATATGGAACATTTCTGGAAAACATGGAACATTTCTGGAAAACATGGAACATTTCTGGAAAACATGGAACATTTCTTGGATCTTTTATTTCAGCACATGAAACCAACACTTTATATTTTGTATTTATATTTTTGTTCTGTATAGTTAAATGTTAAGTGTTTGTTCCCACATTCCTAGCACGCAATGATTACATCAAGCTTATGGTTTAGCTTGTGACTACAAACTTGTTGAATGCATTTGCTGTTTGTTTTGGTTGTGTTCTGGATCATTTTGTGCCCAATAGAAATGAATGGCGAATAATGTATTGTGTCATTTTGGGGTCACTTTTATTGTAAATAAGAACAGAATATGTTTCTAAACACTTCTACTTTATTGTGGATGCTACCTTGATTACATATTAGCCTTAAACGAATTGAGAATAATGATGAGTGAGAAAGTTACAGAAGCACAAATATCATACCCCCAAGACATGCTAACCTCTCACCATCAAATCAAATGAAGTCAAGCTCTATTCATACATCAACCCAATGTGCTTTACAGGAAAAAAATGAACAATGAACAAAAACAATGAAAATAAAGCTGAAATAATGTACTACACAAAAAACACGAGATAAAAAACTAAAGAATGACAAACTGAACTAAAAAGCACCCTGAGGAAAAGCAAATCCAAAAATGTGTTTTAATATGTTCACAGTTTCAGCCCCCCTCAAGTTCTCTGGCAGACTATTCCAGAGGCAGGGGGCATAATAACTAAAGGCTGTCTCTCCATGCCTCTTGGTCCCCCTCAAGTTCTCTGGCAGACTATTCCAGAGGCAGGGGGCATAATAACTAAAGGCTGTCTCTCCATGCCTCTTGGTCCCCCTCAGGTTCTCTGGCAGGTTATTCCAGAGGCTGGGGGCATAATAACTAAAGGCTGTCTCTCCAAGACTCTTGGTCCCTCTCAGGTTCTCTGGCAGACTATTCCAGAGGCTGGGGGCATAATAACTAAAGGCTGTCTCTCCATGCCTCTTGGTCCCCCTCAAGTTCTCTGGCAGACTATTCCAGAGGCAGGGGGCATAATAACTAAAGACTGTCTCTCCATGCCTCTTGGTCCCCCTCAGGTTCTCTGGCAGGTTATTCCAGAGGCTGGGGGCATAATAACTAAAGGCTGTCTCTCCAAGACTCTTGGTCCCTCTCAGGTTCTCTGGCAGACTATTCCAGAGGCTGGGGGCATAATAACTAAAGGCTGTCTCTCCATGCCTCTTGGTCCCCCTCAAGTTCTCTGGCAGGTTATTCCAGAGGCTGGGGGCATAATAACTAAAGGCTGTCTCTCCATGCCTCTTGGTCCCCCTCAAGTTCTCTGGCAGACTATTCCAGAGGCTGGAGGCATAATAACTAAACGCTGTCTCTCCATGCCTCTTGGTCCAAGGCATTTGGATAGTTTAAAAAGGCCAGTTCCGGAGGACCTAAGGGACCTACGGGGTACATAACTTAAAAAGAATGTCTAACATGTATTGGGGTGCACAATCCTGGATGTATTTAAAAACCAATAGAATAATCTTAAAATGAATTCCAAAACTCACAGGCAGCCAGTGCAGAGACCTTAAAACCAGTGGTGTGTGCGCTCAGTCTGGTCTCGGTCACTACCCATGCTGCATCATTCTGTATGTTTTACAGTTGACAAATTACTTTCTTGGGTAGACCAGACAGAAAAGCATTATAATAGTCAAGCCTGCTTGTAATAAAAGCATGGATGAATCTCTCTGTATCAGCCTGAGAACGAAACAGCCACACCTTGGCAATGTTCCTCAGGTGGTAAAAAACTATTTTGGTCACATTCCTAATGTGTGATTTGAAATGGAGTTCAGAATCTAAAATAACAGCTAGGTTTTTTAGTTGGTATTTTATCTTCATTGCCTGTGAATTAACATTTGTGGTCACATTTTCTCTGTGCTTTGGCTCCAACAAAAAGTACCTTGTCTTGATTTAGCTATAGGAAGTTGTGAGCCATCCAAGTATTTAAATCACTAATACAGTCTAATAATTTATCCACGGAGCTAAAAATCCTCTGGTGACACAGAAATGTAAAGTTGTGTATTATCTGCTTAGCAGGGAAAATCAATGCTGTGCTTTCTGATAACGCTGCCAAGGGGTAACACATATAAACTGAACAGTATCGAGTCCAAAATGTGACAAAAATAAAACTCTCGACCGGTTAAATAGGTCCTAAACCAATTTCGAACTGGACCGGAGAGACCAATCCACCTCTCCAGTCTGTCCAGAAGCACAGCATGGTCACCAGTGTTGAATGGAGCACTTACATCTAAGAGTATAAGGACAGACAGATGTTTGGCATCTGTGTTGACTCTAAGATCATGTAACACTGTAAATAAGGCTGTTTCTATGCTGTGGTGTGTAGGAAACCTGATTGGATTTGTATTTTAAATACGGTTGGCACTTAAAAAATACTTTAGCTCATTGAACACTAATTTCTCCAGAATTTTGCTTAAGAATGGAAGGTTGGAGATTGGCTGAAATTTGCTAAGAGCTGAAGAATCTAGATTACTTTTCTTCAGAAGGGGTTTCACCATAGCAGTTTTAAGTGCAGTGGGGAAAATGCCTGTAACAATAGCTTGTATTTTTCAGATATGCAATTCAAAACAGTTTTGAAGAAGGTGGTGGGGATAGGATCGAGAAGGCAGGTAGAAGACTTAAGTTGTGAAATCACTTTCCTGAGCATGTCTGTGCCAACCAAATAAATCCACAGTGCCTTTGCGTGCTAGGTTAGAGGACATATCATCAAACTTCTCATCAGATCTTGACTGATACCCAGCCTAATGTTGGTTATTTTATCTCTGAAATATGCCACAAACTCATGACATTTAGATGTGGAGGAAAGTTCACGTAGGTTTGCAGGGGTTAGGATTTATCAGGCCATCAATGGTCGAGAAGAGCACTCTCTAATTAAACTGATTGTTAGTGATCCAAGTTAGAAAAATGAGCCCGTCTGGCATTTCTAATTGCCTTGTTATATATGCCAATTTGCTCTCTCAGAAAATCATAATCAACCTGTAACTTTGACTTTCTCCACTTTTGCTCTGCCTTTCTGCAACTTCTCTTTAATTGATTAGTTTCATCACTCATCCAAGAGCCTCTCCGTTTGGCTGTGGCCCTTTTCAACTTTACTGGAGCCATGGCATCAAAGGTTGGCCATATTTTGCTATTAAAGTTATCAACTAAATAATCACAAGAGGAAGGCAGTATAGGTGGTGGATTATTGGTCTGACACTCAATAAAATCTGTAGCAACTTCAGAGGTAAGATAGCGTTTCTTAATAATGTGTTCAGTGTTACCCTGTGCTATGGGCAACAGGGTAGTAAAACAAAATCAAAAATCAAATACAATAACAAGGGATGTTAGTATTTTTGAGGTGGGGGAGGTATGGTATTGGTGAGTCTGTAACTTTCTCACTCATCATTATTCCCCTGTATGTTTTTTAAACCCAAGCAACACATCAAATGAAATAAGTAGCACTCACAGAAAGTGATGGTACAGCCAGTAACTGCAGAGGAACCAGGACCAATAGGATGTTCATGTTTACCTGCAGAGGATAGGAAAAATACAAAGGTGCCTAAACATTTGCAAAAATGTCCAAAATACTATAGAATATATGATCATCATTCTATCGTACCTTTTCAAGATCTCTGTAGTTGAAATCCACTCCTCTTGCTCAGAGTCCCAGAAGGATGTGCACTCGCCCAGGAAACAGGAAGCCGACTGACACTCAGTTATCAGCCCTCTTAACTTCCCAGCTCTCAGAGCTGTTAGCCATATATAGTACAGGTGTCCGGTTACAAGTAACTCCTTGCATGAAATTAACATTTTTTTAATTCAATTCACTTTGTTCCTTTCCACTTGGATTTCCCCCATCACTTTGGTTTTTCATATTTTTTGTTGTTGTTTTTTATCAGGATACATACTGATTTTGGGGTGAAACTTTTCTTCTGTTCATTCTGGCAAACTATGATATTCAACTCTGTCTGAAGTGACATCCAGGCCAATAATGTGTTGGTATGTTATTGTGTACAGTATTTGATACATCAACCTTGTTTCATACAGACGTTGATATATTGTAAGGCAGGGCAGAGCAGGACACCGTAAAAGCAAACAATAACACAAAATGTACCTTCAATTTTACAGTGAAGAAATTACCTCTGATTTACTTAAAAAATGGTTAAAACAGTCATTACACAATAATAACCTAGGAATTACAACACTGAATTACTCTTTCTCTAGGAATCAGTCTATCAAGCACCACTAGGAAAAACAGATAGTTAGTTACCAGTTATATTCTTTGAAGAAAGTACCAGAAGGTACCCATTATAATTTCACAACCATTCCTATAGTACCAGGTAAGAGGTAAGTATCCGTGGTATCAGTAACATAGAATAAAGTGAACAAAGATCATTGGAAATGAAATGATCCTAGAATTCAGAACGTATATTGTGATGGGGAAATGACAACAAACGTCTATAGTGTGAAGGTGTGGGCTGATTATCTCTAGACTAGATTCTGTCTGTTATAATAAATTGTTCTCATATATCTGATGATAATTATTGATGACAGAGCTAGTTACTGAAGGTCCAAGGACCGAGGACACACTGACGATTCACATGAATGTATACACACATAGGAATTGTATTACACAATTATGTATCAAGTATATACGGTACCCGCTGTGTTTCAGTCTAAGACTGCAACAATCTTCTGCTCTGATGTGGATTGTTGTTCCCTTTTTGCTATTATTAAACCTAATTCATTCTACCATCTGCCACTCTGTCTTAGAGGCCTGAGTTTTCCTTATTACAAATATACACATCCATAAAAGCATAGAGTATAACAGTTGGAAAAGACATGGTTACACACGTCCAGAGACAACAGTTAGTTAAGTCCTTTAAATGTTTGTTTGTGGCTCAACTTCGTGTGACGTTTACCACTCCAACCACTGAGAGTTCCTTTCGCACACCCCACAACCCCACTAAACACACACCAAGTCACTGAAATCACCTCAGGGGGTTATTTCTGAGTTATTTCAGTGTGAAAACAGAGGAAAAGCAATGCCAGGCTGGGGAAGAAATCATGCCCTGTTTCTGTGTGTTAGGGTACCATTAGTAGCGGTTCCCATGCCACGTTTTCACCAGACAGGAGAAGACAGCAGACATTACGGCTTCTCTGCTGGGGAACACACAGCCACACGGAACCCTGGAATATATACTTTAATCTAATCAGTAGGCCATTTATCCTGGGGAGAGAAAGGGGAGTGAGAGAGAGAGAGGGAGAGACACAAGGAAGAAAAAGAGGGGGATTTCTCAGTCAAAAGCAGACAAGACAGAGAGCAGGAGAAAGGGACAAGACAGAGAGCAGGAGAAAGGGACAAGACAGAGAACAGGAGAAAGGGACAAGACAGAGAGCAGGAGAAAGGGACAAGACAGAGAGCAGGAGAAAGGGACAAGACAGAGAGCAGG
>NC_034185.2:12100266-12367766 GCF_002021735.2 Oncorhynchus kisutch | reverse complement strand
TACCCACACATACTACACTGACTCTATGCACACTCACTAATATCTACCCACACATACTACACTGGCTCTATGCACACTCACTAATATCTACCCACACATACTACACTGACTCTATGCACACTCACTAATATCTACCCACACATACTACACTGGCTCTATGCACACTCACTAATATCTACCCACACATACTACACTGACTCTATGCACACTCACTAATATCTACCCACACATACTACACTGACTCTATGCACACTCACTAATATCTACCCACACATACTACACTGACTCTATGCACACTCACTAATATCTACCCACACATACTACACTGACTCTATGCACACTCACTAATATCTACCCACACATACTACACTGACTCTATGCACACTCACTAATATCTACCCACACATACTACACTGACTCTATGCACACTCACTAATATCTACCCACACATACTACACTGACTCTATGCACACTCACTAATATCTACCCACACATACTACACTGACTCTATGCACACTCACTAATATCTACCCACACATACTACACTGACTCTATGCACACTCACTAATATCTACCCACACATACTACACTGACTCTATGCACACTCACTAGACTCTACCCACACATACTACACTGACTCTATGCACACTCACAAGACTCTACCCACACACACTACGCTGACTCTATGCACACTCACAAGACTCTACCACACATACTACACTGACTCTATGCACACTCACAAGACTCTACCCACACACACTACACTGACTCTATGCACACTCACAAGACTCTACCCACACACACTACACTGACTCTATGCACACTCACAAGACTCTACCCACACACACTACACTGACTCTATGCACACTCACAAGACTACCCACACATACTACACTGACTCTATGCACACTCACTAGACTCTACCCACACATACTACACTGACTCTATGCACACTCACTAGACTCTACCCACACATACTACACTGACTCTATGCACACTCACTAGACTCTACCCACACATACTACACTGACTCTATGCACACTCACTAGACTCTACCCACACATACTACACTGACTCTATGCACACTCACTAGACTCTACCCACACATACTACACTGACTCTATGCACACTCACTAGACTCTACCCACACATACTACACTGACACAGCGACACACACACACTGCTGCTGTCGTGGTTGGACCTGGTCGCTTTTGAAAAATTTATTTTGAATCTGTTTGACATGATAACTCCATGAGGACAAGGTAAGAGAGCAGAAACAGACAGCCACCCAGACTAGTCTGACACTTATTAACCAGGCTAGTCTGACACTTATTAACCAGACTAGTCTGACACTTATTAACCAGGCTAGTCTGACACAATAACCAGACTAGTCTGACACTTATTAACCAGGCTAGTCTGACACTTATTAACCAGGCTAGTCTGACACTTATTAACCAGGCTAGTCTGACACAATAACCAGGCTAGTCTGACACAATAACCAGGCTAGTCTGACACAATAACCAGACTAGTCTGACACTTATTAACCAGGCTAGTCTGACACTTATTAACCAGGCTAGTCTGACACAATAACCAGGCTAGTCTGACACAATAACCAGACTAGTCTGACACTTATTAACCAGGCTAGTCTGACACAATAACCAGACTAGTCTGACACTTATTAACCAGGCTAGTCTGACACAATAACCAGGCTAGTCTGACACAATAACCAGACTAGTCTGACACTTATTAACCAGGCTAGTCTGACACTTATTAACCAGGCTAGTCTGACACAATAACCAGGCTAGTCTGACACAATAACCAGACTAGTCTGACACTTATTAACCAGGCTAGTCTGACACTTATTAACCAGGCTAGTCTGACACTTATTAACCAGGCTAGTCTGACACTTATTAACCAGACTAGTCTGACACTTATTTACCAGACTAGTCTGACACTTATTAACCAGGCTAGTCTGACACTTATTTACCAGGCTAGTCTGACACTTATTTACCAGACTAGTCTGACACTTATTAACCAGGCTAGACTGACACAATAACCAGGCTAGTCTGACACTTATTAACCAGGCTAGTCTGACACTTATTAACCAGGCTAGTCTGACACTTATTAACCAGACTAGTCTGACACTTATTAACCAGGCTAGACTGACACAATAACCAGGCTAGTCTGACACTTATTAACCAGGCTAGACTGACACTTATTAACCAGGCTAGACTGACACTTATTTACCAGACTAGTCTGACACTTATTTACCAGGCTAGTCTGACACTTATTTACCAGACTAGTCTGACACTTATTAACCAGGCTAGACTGACACAATAACCAGGCTAGTTTGACACTTATTAACCAGGCTAGACTGACACAATAACCAGGCTAGTTTGACACTTATTAACCAGGCTAGACTGACACTTATTAACCAGGCTAGACTGACACAATAACCAGGCTAGTTTGACACTTATTAACCAGGCTAGACTGACACTTATTAACCAGGCTAGACTGACACAATAACCAGGCTAGTTTGACACTTATTAACCAGGCTAGACTGACACTTATTTACCAGGCTAGACTGACACTTATTTACCAGGCTAGTCTGACACTTCATACACGTGCTTTTGAGGCAGCTCTGTTGTGTCTGCTGGGATGAAGGAACAGAGAAAACGTAAAATATTGCATGATATATCAGCACAACTAGCTACTTCAATTATTACCTCAGCTTCACCTCAGCTTCACTATCAAACATTGGCTTTATTTGCCTCCAACTTTGGCGTTTGTGAGTTTTGTTCTGTAAAGCATGTCCTCCGTTGCCTGTCGCTCAGTGTGTGTTTTCCTGAACCACTTTACACCAGAAGAAGTTCCTTCAAATCAAATAAACTGTTATTTGTCACATACACATGGTTAGCACATGTTAATGCGAGTGTAGCGAAATGCTTGTGCTTCTAGTTCCGACAATGCACTAATAACCAACGAGTAATCTAACCTAACAATTTCACGACAACTTTATGTACATGAAGAACATGTACATAAAGATATATGAATGAGTGATGGTACAGAGCAGCATAGGCAAGATGCAGTAGATGGTATCGAGTACAGTATATACATATGAGATGAGTAATGTATGTTATGTAAACATTATACTAAGTGTCGTTGTTTAAAGTGGCTAGTGATACATTTTTTACATGTATGGCAGAAACGACTCAATGTTAGTGGTGGCTGTTTAACAGTCTGATGGCCTTGAGATAGAAGCTTCTTTTCAGTCTCTCGGTCCCTGCTTTGATGCACCTGTACAGACCTCGCCTTCTGGATGATAGCGGGGTGAACAGGCAGTGGCTCGAGTGGTTGTTGTCCTTGATGATCTTTATGGCCTTCCTGTGACATTGGGTGGTATAGGTGTCCTGGAGGGCAGGTAGTTTTCCCCCGGTGATGCGTTGTGCAGACCTCACTACCCTCTGGAGAGCCTTACGGTTGTGGGCGGAGCAGTTGCCGTACCAGGCAGTGATACAGCGTGACAGGTTTGTGAGTGCTTTTGGTGACAAGCCAAATTTCTTCAGCTTCCTGAGGTTGAAGAGGCGCTGCTGCGCCTTCTTCACCACGCTGTCTGTGTGGGTGGACCAATTCAGTTTGTCCGTGATGTGTACGACGAGGAACTTAAAGCTTTCTACCCTTTTCACTACTGTCCCCACTACTGTCAATACTTCATATGAACAATAAATATATTTGAGTTGAATTGAAAGGTATTTACTTCCTGGTAACTATGTATCAGATTCAGTGATCGTTTCTATCTTCAAGTACCAGAAAACACTCAGATGAAGTGTATAGTTGGAGCTTGGAAGTACTCTTGTAAATGTTCTTGTTCTTCCCTCCAAAGGCAACAGACAGCACAGCAGGTACAAATACAGAGCAATGATTGAGCTCTTGTACTGAAGTTGTAGTACCGCCAATTAGCCACCAGATGTCAGGCTATACCCATCAATGTAAAATGTCAATATTAGTGAATATAATAATAATAATAATAATTTGGGATGTTTATATTTTTCATTTATTTAAATGGAAAATAGGTTTTTGTTTATTACTAATCCCCCCGAGACACCTACAGGGAGGGAAGTCAGGGTCACCATTATCCAGCACCACTGGAGAAATTGACATTAAGTGCCTTGCTCAAGGGCACAGACAGATTTTCCCCCTTGTCAGCTCGGAGATTCGAACAAACAACCTTTCAGTTACTGTCCCAACGCTCTACCCTCAAGGCTACCTGCCGCATATAACATTTTACCAAACACAAATCCAATAATTATGCAACCTAACTTCACAAATAAAACAGTACCTACCTGTGGCTGTGAAAACGGCAAGACCCTGTCACAGCGGCTAAAATATCCTAACTCTTTTATTTTCAGAGAAAAATCCACTGGTTAACATTGATTGAATCTTATGAAAATGTGTTATTGTAACATCCATTCACAGTTACTCTTAAGAACTCAAAAATACATTTGAGCAGGATGCAGCAGGTAGGTCAGGGATGGGCAGCATTGAGGGAGGGGGCCACAGTTGTTCACTAAGCTGCGTACCAACATCCAATACAATCTACCTGCAGTGAAGACGCTCTGTTTGCGCATATTTTCTCGTCATAAAGTTAATTCACGAAAATCGCTATTTAGCAAGTTATCTGACTAGCTAACATTAGCCAGCTAGCTAGTGTTATGACATGAGAATGAATTTGTAATTCGTGTTGTTTAATGTTTTAGGGACTCCTGAGAAAACCAGCAAACCAGACTGTCGTCTTGTGAAACAGTGGATGTAAAGAATCTAGCTAGTGTTAGAGTTGCGTAAATTTGAATCTGGTATCAGAACAAGTTATAACACTGAGTCACTGATTGTACTCTATGTACTTTTATTAGCTCAGCAATAAATGGCAAATGCAACGTTCCTATATACGGGCTCACTGTAATACCACGCAGGGCAGAACAGGGAGCTGACAGGATGTTCGTAAACAGTTGTTCTTATACTGTGATAGACATTGTTCCAACCCGTCTGTTGGCCTATCACAGTAGAGGCAGAGCGTGGTTTAGACTTGCTCAGCCTATCGCGGGCGCTCAGGCTGGTTCCCACCTCTTGGCGCTTCTTGGAGTCCTCCCTCCATCGATGTATAGATTCCTACTGTTCTGGTATCACCCCCTTGTTATAACAGTTGCTCAGTTCCTGCTATTGTGTTGTTCCGCATTTTTCCATCTCAGTTAAACCTCGTGATGACCACCCCTCCCTATACCTGATTAACCACAACTTTGTAAGATACGGCAAGTCACAGCATGTGTTTGAAGTAGTGGTTCCCCTTGTTTCGAGGGTGACTGTTGACCTGTGCAGAGCGTCCCTGGTTCGCACCAAGGTCTGGGCGTAAAGTCTATACTGTTACATTACCACACATGAGATCCCCACATTGCAGCCTGAACATTGAATATATTCACTGATCATGTTCTCTTCCTTGGCAAATAAAGGTGTGGTTCAAGTATGAATCTCTGAGACATTCTTTTTCAGTCATATCAATCTCCACTATTTGAATAATGCAGTGTCTTCATGTATGTATTACAATAATACACGTCAACAGTGTTTGCTACTCCTGCTCCTGAGACATCAATGATTATCAGCTACCAGCCCAAGCTCCAAACCGCCAGGCCACCAGCCCTCCAAGATCCCCCACACAGTTTCCCCGAGTCACCATCCCCCAACGCACCAACAACCAACAAAATGAACAAAAGAGAGAAAACAGAAAATATTGCCAAAACAAAAGCCATCAAGGACAACAAAAAAAACTAGAGTCCGACTTCTTCCTGTGTTTGTAGGATGCCGTTCCCAGTAGAATCACAGCTACCATGCTTACTGGGAGTAACAGGAACAGTCTATCTAAAATGAGAATGAGAGAAAGAGAATGAGTTAACCAATGAGTTCATGAGACATTTCTCTGTCTATCCATGAAGCGAAACCTATAAAAAGGAATAATGGAATAATGTCAACAACGTAGACAACCTAAAGGGACACTACACTTTCAAATAAAAATCTGTCAGATGTTTTCAGGTCTCTAAAGTAGTCTAATGTCAAAATGAAACCACGTCCAACAAAACCGGTTGTATAGATCAAGCTATCCCATGACATTGTTTGTGTAGATCCAGCTATATTCCTCCACCCCAAATGAATAGAAAAATAGGCACCGAATAAAACCAAGACAACAGGAAATTAGACGGGGATTATCTTTTCCAATCATTTGGGTTGGAGGCATATAGCTGGATCTACACAAACAATGTCATGGTACGTGGCTTCATCTTTCAGGAATGCAAACTGCTGAGGGCCCAAAAAAGTGACACTGAAATATGCACAAAATCCCTGCTAGGAGGAAATGCAGATTTTAGCTAATTAAACAACAAAGAATATGATCTACATGATCAGTCTCTGTGTGTAGAATAAAAAGTGGTTCATGTGAACCTGACTCACAGCTAAAACATGTAAAGAAAGCAATCTAATGGTATTTGTTACCTAGACTTTACTGTAAGTCTTGGGAACAAAACAATACTCTAATATTGCAGTTAGCCATGATGGCCTTTACAATAGAATGCTTGTTACCATGACAGCGTTTATAATAGAATGCTTGTTACGATGACAGCCTTTATAAGAGAATGCTTGTTACCATGACAACCTTTATAATAGAATGCGTGTTACCATGACAGCCTTTACAATAGAATGTTTGTTACCATGACAGCCTTTATAATAGAATGCTTGTTACCACGACAGCCTTTACAATAGAATGCGTGTTACCACGACAGCCTTTACAATAGAATGCGTGTTACCACGACAGCCTTTACAATAGAATGCTTGTTACCATGACAGCCTTTACAATAGAATGCTTGTTACCATGACAGTCAGTATTGATCCAAACGCACATCACTCGTCCTCTTACAGTCAGTATTGCTCCAAACGCACATCACTCATCCTCTTACAGCCAGTATTGCTCCAAACGCACATCACTCGTCCTCTTACAGTCAGTATTGATCCAAATGCGCATCACTCGTCATCCAAAGCCCCCCTTCTCAACCTTTTCTCATCGGATCTACACGAATCACGTAGGTCCACCTATTGTGGATTCAAAACGGCGAATTTCACCTAAAGGTGACTAGTTTGCATCCTTGAGTTTTACATTACTTTAGTTTCAAGCTCTGAGAGCATCTGACAAAACGTTCATTTATGCGTGAAATGTCCCATTAAGCGCATCCATGGTCTTTGAATCGCCATTAATTTCTCTAGCAGGCACACGGCATCTACTGCACAAAAATATCCAACAACAAACGCAAGTGTGTCTGGCTGTTTTGCCAAAAAACGTACCTCTTGGGCTGGCAGTGGGTGTCCCGTTCTGGGTAGTGTTCTGCTGTCCTGTGAAAGTCAGTGTTACAGTGAAATCAATTGTAATGTAACAAATTCAACTCAGATGGTATATTTTGTCTGTAGAACTAAAAGAGGAAAATTAAGTGTAGTTCGAGCCCTGAATGCTGATTGGCTGGCAGCCGTGGTATATCAGACCGTACACCACGGGTATGTAACAACAGTTTATAATAGCAATACGGCACCTCAGGTTTTTTGTGATATATGGCCAATATACCACACTTAAAGGCTGTGTCCAGGCACTCTGTGTTGCGTTGCGCATAAGAACAGCCTTTACGTGTGGTATACTGGCCATATACCACACCCCCTTCGGGCCTTATTGCTTAATTCTCATACAAGTAAACAAAACCATGGTGTCATAACCTGAAAGCAGGTCTCATTCACAGAGTGAGTGCTGCTTTAACGTCATTGTGTTCATAAAGGCTAAACTGATTATAGATCAGCACTCTTACTCTCAGGTACTTTGTCAGTATGTGTCCATATTCAAAATCCGGTCAAATCAACCAGGTGGTATTTTTAGTGCAGACCTTGTTTAGATGTAAACATGTAGTAAAAAGTACCACCAACCCACTACGTCTCATTATTCTCAAATTAGGATAAACATTAGGTAGCACTATGACACATTTATAAATAGATTTCATACTACCAATAGTTTTCATACTACCAATAGATTTCATACTACCAATAGATTTCATACTACCAATAGTTTTCATACTACCAATAGATTTCATACTACCAATAGATTTCATACTACCAATAGATTTCATACTACCAATATATTTCCAAGCATTAGAATTAATAAGCATTTCTAATGATTTAGAGAACATTTATAAGCATTAATTCTCATTTGTAACCTACTAATTTGCTTCACTAAAATGACTAGCTACCTTACTATCTTCAGAATAACTCAGTATGCAGGAGGGCATGTATTAGAATGACTCTCACCCATCTAGCTTTGGACATTTGTTCTGGGGAGAAGCAGCACATAGACATGTGGGGAGGAACATAGATACTGCACTCGAACTGTGGAGAGAAAGACTCCACAGTGGGGGGGGTTCTATTGGGTCTGTCCTTCATTACTGTTTTACCTGTGATAAGCATTTATACATGTGTATTTATCAAAGTTATTTTAAACCGGTTAGGTTATGACAAATGGACACATAAAAGATAGCTAATAATGTTTGAAAGAGGTTTGTACCAGGTGTGTCTGTGCCAGGTGTGTCTGTGCCAGGTGTCATGTTGGCAGAAATCTCTCCATCACAGTCAAGGCCTGACAGAGAAAAACAAAGGTTCTGTGGTGTTTTGTGTCATACTTATGCCATACTGTTGGAGATAGCAATGAGGAGATGGACAGGGGGGAAAGAGGAGATGGACAGGGGAGAAAGAGGAGATGGACAGGGGGGAAAGAGGAGATGGACAGGGGAGAAAGAGGAGATGGACAGGGGAGAAAGAGGAGATGGACAGGGGGGAAAGAGGAGATGGACAGGGGAGAAAGAGGAGATGGACAGGAGGGAAAGAGGAGATGGACAGGAGGGAAAGAGGAGATGGACAGGGGAGAAAGAGGAGATGGACAGGGGAGAAAGAGGAGATGGACAGGGTAGAAAGAGGAGATGGACAGGGGTGAAAGAGGAGATGGACAGGGGAGAAAGAGGAGATGGACAGGGGGGAAAGAGGAGATGGACAGGGGAGAAAGAGGAGATGGACACGGGGGAAAGAGGAGATGGACAGGGGAGAAAGAGGAGATGGACAGG
This sequence comes from Oncorhynchus kisutch, assembly GCF_002021735.2. Lineage (NCBI taxonomy): Eukaryota > Metazoa > Chordata > Actinopteri > Salmoniformes > Salmonidae > Oncorhynchus > Oncorhynchus kisutch. Next base: position 12,358,578 of record NC_034185.2, on the reverse strand, counting down.
GGAGAAAGAGGAGATGGACAGGGGGGAAAGAGGAGATGGACAGGGGAGAAAGAGGAGATGGACAGGGGAGAAAGAGGAGATGGACAGGGGGGAAAGAGGAGATGGACAGGGGAGAAAGAGGAGATGGACAGGGGGGAAAGAGGAGATGGACAGGGGAGAAAGAGGAGATGGACAGGGGAGAAAGAGGAGATGGACAGGGGGGAAAGAGGAGATGGACAGGGGAGAAAGAGGAGATGGACAGGGGAGAAAGACAAAGGAGAGTATAAATACTCCTGAAGAAAAAGATCGAAAGGGAAGTAGGGAGAAATAAAATGTACCTGATGAAGTGATGATGCATAGGAAGACATTGAGCGTTGTAATAAAATGAATAATTGAACTTAGGCATAGATTTGCCTTTTCAGAACTGTCTAGTCAGTGTAAGTAGTCTATTATGTTGAGGAGCCTACTATCTTTTACTCACTGGATTGATTGCTGGCACATTCACCATCGCTGTTCCCTGAAACAAAAAAATAGATTTGAATTAATATTTTCTCACACAACACACAGACTAATTAGAGTCCTCACCATAATGTGTGCTGTCACATCTCAATATTGTTTTCTCGTCCCACTTCAACTACGCCTGGTCGTCTTTAATGTAAACACAGCAGCCCTCCAAGCTTTTCAATCCTGTCCTGCACACAGGGTCATTACTTCCTCTTGGCTCAAAACAAGACACCATTTCACCTCCTCTATTGGAAACCCTAGTTGTCCTGTATCTGCAAGCTGCTGTAAGAGAGAGACAGAGAGACACAGACAATTTACCATTGTGTCAGTTTGAGACAGGTATGTACGATGATTGAGTCTTTCTGAATAGGAGCTGATCGTGGACTTCAGGAGGAAGAGTGGAGAGCACGCCTCATCCACATCAACGGGGCTGTCATGGAGCACGTCGAGAGCTTCAAGTTCCTTGGTGTCGACATTTCTAAGGACTTAACAATGTCCATACACACACCCGCACGACAACGCCTCTTCCCCCTCAGAAGACTGAAAAGATTTGGCATGGGCCCTCAGATCCTCAAGACATTCTACAGTTGCACCATCGAGAGCATTTTGACTGGCTGCATCACTGCTTGGTATGGTAAACGCACCTCCCTCGACCACAAAGCACTACAGAGGAAAGCCCGAAAAAGACTTCAGTCACCCAAGCCATGCATATGCTTAAAATGATGTCTTGTAATGCTGGTTAATTCTTTGCAACTCAAGCTTTAGGTCTTGTATGTGAATCCATTAATTTTACAAAGTTATAATATAATACTTGCTTCTCATGACCATTCCTTGATACATATGAAACTATAAATACCTCACATGCGACTCACAATAAAGACTAAGCAATTATTAGCCTATTAAAATGTTGATCTGACCTCATAAAGATAATTAGCAATACGCAAAAATTCCCAATCTGGCCCTCATACAGTCACGGCCACCTAATCATCCCCAGCGTACAATTGGCTCATTCATCCCTACTCTTCTCCCCTGTAACTATTCCCCAGGTCGGTGCTGTAAATGCTAACATGTTCTCAGTCAACGTACCTGGTAAAATAAGGGTACAAAAAAAAAATGGTTTAGCCACATGCAATCAAGTATTATGAGTTTAGCTGGCTAAGATCAAGGAATGGTCACGAGAAGCAAATATCAAAAGGAAGTGTTATATAACAACTCAAAAAGGAATGGATTCACATACAAGACATGAAGCTAGAAGATAAGAGAGAGAACATGTTTTTTATTTAAAGTTAAAAAAAAAACATTTATTAGATCTGAAGGTATAACCTTCTCAACCCCAAACCAACGACCAGTCAAACGATACCAAGTTTACAGTGTAACCTGACCACCAAGGCCCAATCTCCTCAGGGTGTCACAACATCTAAGGGCTGGTGTGGGGGATGAGACCAACAGAAAGAAAAATACACAATTCCTGAGAAGACAATAAAACCTCTTTGCATATAGTACATCAGAGTTCCCTCTGTCCAGATACAAGTTACCACAGAGATCATACATCCATATAGTACATCAGAGTTCCCTCTGTCCAGATACAAGTTACCACAGAGATCATAAAACCATATAGTACATCAGAGTTCCCTCTGTCCAGATACAAGTTACCATAGAGATCATACAACCATATAGATAGCATCAGAGTTCCCTCTGTCCAGATACAAGTTACCACAGAGATCATACATCCATATGGATAGCATCAGAGTTCCCTCTGTCCAGATACAAGTTACCACAGAGATCATACATCCATATGGATAGCATCAGAGTTCCCTCTGTCCAGATACAAGTTACCACAGAGATCATACATCCATATGGATAGCATCAGAGTTCCCTCTGTCCAGATACAAGTTACCACAGAGATCATACATCCATATGGATAGCATCAGAGTTCCCTCTGTCCAGATACAAGTTACCACAGAGATCATACATCCATATGGATAGCATCAGAGTTCCCTCTGTCCAGATACAAGTTACCACAGAGATCATACATCCATGCAGCCAGAGCAGTCTGCATGGAGCAGCCAGAGCCGCCAGTCAGCATGGAGCAGCCAGAGCAGCCAGAGCCGCCAGTCAGCCAGGATCCGCCAGTCAGCCAGGATCCGCCAGTCAGCCAGGATCCGCCAGTCAGCCAGGATCCGCCAGTCAGCCAGGATCCGCCAGGATCCGCCATTCAGCCAGGATCCGCCAGTCAGCCAGGATCTGCCGGAACCGCCAGTCAGCCAGGATCTGCCAGAACCACCAGCCAGCCAGGATCTGCCAGAGCCAACTACCTGCCTGAGCTTCCCCTCAGTCCCGAGCTTCCCCTCAGTCCCGAGCTACCCCTCAGTCCCGAGCTGTCCCTCAGTCCCGAGCTGTCCCTCAGTCCAGTGGGGCCCTTGGTTAGGGTTACTAAGCCAAGGTCGGTGGCGAGGGTTGCAAATCTAAGGATGCGATGCATGCGGACTAAGACTTTGTTGGAGTGGGGTCCACGTCCCGCGCCGGAGCCGCCACCGTGGACAGACGCCCCCCCGGACCCTCCCATATGGGTTTAGGTGTGCGGCCGGGAGTCCGCACCTTGGGGGGGGGGGTTCTGTCACGCCCTGGTCTTAGTATTTTGGGTTTTCTTTATTATTTTGGTCAGGCCAGGGTGTGACATGGGTTAATTATGTGGTGTGTTTTGTCTTGGGGTTTTGTAGGTATTGGGATTGTGGTATAGTGGGGTTGTCTAGAAAAGTCTATGGTTGCCTGAAGTGGTTCTCAATCAGAGGCAGGTGTTTATCGTTGTCCTGATTGGGAACCACATTTAGGCAGCCATATTGTTTGAGTGTTTCGTGGGTGATTGTTCCTGTCTCTGAGTTTGTTTGCACCAGATAGGCTGTTTAGGTTTTCGCGTTACGTTTATTGTTTGTATTGTTCGTGTGTATCTTTTTATTAAACATGAATCGAAATAACCACGCTGCATTTTGGTCCTCCTCTCCTTCGGCGAAAGAAAACCTTAACAGCTGAGCCGAACGAGCCGGTTCACTGAAAAGAGCCGGAATACAAATCACTACAACTCAGTAATCTTTCTAGAATATTGTTCCAAAATTTCCTCAGGTCACTGCCACTCTTGATGCTGGATGTTTTCCCTAATGCCAAATTTACAGACAGTTTTCGCTGCCGTGATGCGCTCACATCCTAATTACCAATATCATGCTTAATCATGATCTCTTCAGTTAGTATGAGAACTTTATCAAAGACTCCACCTGAGTTATCTCTGAACGTAGAAAAGCTGCTTCTGAGGATTTCAATTAAACCAGTACAGTACGTCACAGATAATGTAGAGCTTTGTAATGCCTTCGCAGCAAAATCACTAGTGTCAAACAATTTACTAAACCAGACTAACATAAATAAGGACGTCTTGTGATGGACTTGTGGTAAGAGCGCATCGGCTTCTATTTTGGTGTGCCCACAAGCCTCAACTCTTGCAAGAACCTCTAAAATGACATCTAGCAGTGTCGCTACCCACAGTAACCACAACCACAACGGTTCCTTGATTTTAACTGGCGTTTTTATTCTGTAGTTTTAGTCAGAATTATCACCTTCCGTGAGCACTATAAAGTAAATGAAAATACAGTTAAGCGCACTCTTTCAACTTTCTTGTCTTATGAGTGACTTATTAGCTTGTTATAACTCTGACGTGCTTACACACATAAACAGTTTAGCCGGAGATAACTATCTATTTGTTACATTGCAATAAAATACCCATAGAAAATACATCTCACATGCGTTCTTTTAAAAATGTAATAAAATAAAAAATGTATATTGAATAATTTCAGGGGCATTTTTGGGGTATCCGTGGTTATGCCGCAGATGTATCATGCCATGTACGGTCTAGAACAATGTATTGCATTGGGGACTATGGAGGGGGTGGAGAACGAAGTGCTGCTGGGTATGCAAGACACAAGTCTGTTAGATTGCTATGTTTTACTCGCCTCTAGTTGACTAAATAAACACAATTCTTATTAAAACGAGCACAAGCGTCGGGGTCGGGACCGACGTGACACTCCTTACTCTTACTCTGTGACATTCCTGTAAAGAGATCAAGGAAGGACATAAATATCTTACCGTCAGGGTTGCCCAAAACACACTTGGCTACATAATACAATAGGCAGATTATGAATATTAAAGGCTTCTTGTCGTCCATATGTACAAACATACTAAGCAACTAGATAAACAGTGCACAAGCCTGTCCGCGTCTATCACTGAGTACAGGCTGAACTTTTGGTGCGCACTACAGCCTCTTTTGAAAAAACCCTCCGCGGATGCTGCTACAGTATGAGGAGGCTCCTGTTGAAACGTCAGAGGTGTTTCACAAGAGGTGTCGCGTGGTGAAAGCGGTGAGAAACAAGGAGGGCAAGACCCATGTACTCGACCTTGACAAATAATGGTGCAGTTTAGTTATGAATGTCTGTGAGATCATTTTTCAGTCATATCCAATACCAGGAGTATCAAATTCCATTATTTGAATGATGCAGTGTCTGCATGTATGTATTACAATTATACACTTCAACAGTGAAAACTGCTCCTGGGACATCAATGGTTACACATTGTAACTATGTAATAGACTAGAAACATGATTTAACAAGTTAAAGGCTGATTTGTCATTCATATATACAGAAATATATATATATATTTTTAAACAATACACTACACTTCCTATGCATCATGTAAGCACTCTAAAACCGGTTCATCTCAATATCTAATTTACTTCATCTGTATTGATCTGATAAAACACAGGACAGGTGTAGTATTTCAAATGGGAGACTTAATCTCAACCAGTAGAGAATGTGAAACGCTATTTAAAGAAGTTAATTATCCAAGTGTTATAAAGACATGCATTATAAATATTATAATATTATAAATACAAGTTCAGTCTGTTATTCAATGCACATCTGGTGTGCATTAAAAAACCAGAAGAAGAAAAAGGAGGTGGAGAGAGATGCATAAAAGACAGAAAGGGAAAGAGGTAAGAACAGAGGAGCAGGGAAGACATATGATTAATGAATCTCAGTGCTTAGAATGTTTATGTTGTTGAATAACTTCCCTCCACTTCAGTGCTCTTTTTACTGTGGAATTCCTCATGTCATTTCATTGTAACAAGTAGGACTATTGTAGTTACTCAATGTTACAATATTCAGTACTTACAGCAGTAACCCTAACCTCAAGTAACCCTGAGTAGGTACAGTGTAATAATGAGTCATTACAATTTATGTTTTATTTTATTTCACCTTTATTTAACCAGGTAGGCTAGTTGAGAACAAGTTCTCATTTGCAACTGCGACCTGGCCTTCGATAATGCGTAGCAATTCGACACATACAACAACACAGAGTTACACATGGAATAAACAAAACATACAGTCAATAATACAGTAGAACAAAAGAAAACTAAAAGTCTATATACAGTGAGTGCAAATGAGGTAAGTTAAGGAAATAAATAGGCCATGGTGGCGAAGTAATTACAATATAGCAATTAAACACTGGAATGGTAGATCGGCAGAAGATGAATGTGCAGGTAGAGATACTGGGGTGCAAAGGAGCAAAATAAATCAAAACCAGTACAGGGATGAGAAAGGTAGATAGATGGGCTGTTTACAGATAGGTCTGATACAGGTGCTGTTAGGGCTAGGGCAGAATACTGCCCCCTTTGGAGGAATGCGTGCCCATAGTAAACTGACAAAAAATCTGTAAAAAATTGCTAATATATGCATATAATAAATATTATTGAATAGAAAACACTCTAAAGCTTCTAAAACCGTTCAAATTATGTCTCTATGTAAAGCAGAACTCACAGGGCAGCCATTCTTCCAAACTCTTTCTGTCAGCAGTAAAGTTGGGCCAACTTTGACGTCATCGCCCCCACCCTTCCCAACCACCTACAGATCTGGGAACAGTTCCTATCTCTTCAGCGCGATGTCCTCTTTCAATGGAGCGCTTCATTGTGAAAATCGCGTGCTCCCTCACCCTTTGGCGGGAAGAAACCTTCTGGTCATGCGAAAATACATGCGCGCCTCGGGTCTTGCGCTCCCTTTGTTCCAAGATCCACCAAACGATGTAGGTTTGTCTGTTCGGGCTAAGGATTTTTATGTGTGTTTATAACATGTTTTAGCTTGATTCTGAACTTAGTTTGACCAGTTTAGTCGACATATAATATGTAATTTTGAAGTTTTGATGCGCAACCCATAGAATTTTGGGTGCATTTCAGCCGGAATTAGTCGCGTTTGATAACCCAAAGACACACATTTGAAAGGCAAACGGTGTTTTTGGTAAGTATGACTTCTTCAACGACTTCTGATCGAACAACATCAAAGGTAAGGGAATATTTATGTGGTTATTATGTGTTTCTGTGGACTCCGAAATAGCGGAGCCATATTGCTAATCTATGAGCGCCGTCTCATATTATTGACAAGTGAACGAATTCTGTAACGTTAAAAATAAATGTAACACAGCTGTTGTATTAAGAAGAAGTGTATCTTTCTAACTATATGTAGAACATGTATATTTAGTCAACATTTATGATGTCTATTTATGTTATCTGGCAGAGTTATCATAATTTCTCCGGACATTCTAGTAGCATTTTTTGAACATGACATTCAATGTAAACAGATATAAATGGATATAAATTGCATATTATTGAAAAAAACATAAATGTACTGTATAACATGTCCTATTACTGTCATCTGATGAAGATTTTCAAAAGGTTAGTGAATTATTTTTCTTTTAATCCTGCTTTTGTGATTGCATCTATTGTTCTACAAATATGGCTATCTTTGGTGGTGGTTTGACATAAATATGTGCTATGTTTTCGCCGTAAAACATTTTAGAAATCTGACTTGCTGGGTAGATGAACAAGGTGTTTATCTTTCATTTGAGCTATTGGACTTGTTAATGTGTGGAGGTTAAATATTTCTAAGAATATTTTTGCATTCTGTGTGCCACTGTTTCAGTTGAGCAGGGGGGGCTGGTACCCCTAGGGGTACGTGGTGGCCTGAACAAGTGAGGGAGATGTGAGTCTCCAGCTTCAGATATTTTTGCAATTCGTTCCAGTCATGGGCAGCAGAGAACTGGAAGGAAAGACGACCAAAGGAAGAATTGGCTTTGGGGGTGACCAGTGAGATATACCTGCTGGAGCGCGTGCTACGAGTGGGTGCTGCTATAGTGACCAGTGAGCTGAGATAAGGCGGGGCTTTACCTAGCAGAGACTTGTAGATGACCTGTAGCCAGTGGCTTTGGCGACGAGGATGAAGCGAGGGCCAACCAACGAGAGCATACAGGTCGCAAAATGGTGGGTAGTGATGACAGATGACATCACCGAAGTCGAGGATCGGTAGGATGGTCAGTTTTATGAGGGAATGTTTGGCAGCATGAGTGAAGGATGCTTTGTTGCGATATAGGAAGCCGATTCTAGATTTAATTTTGGATTGGAGATGCTTAATGTGAGTCTGGAAGGAAAGTTTACAGTCTAACCAGACACCCAGGTATTTGTAGTTGTCCACGTATTCTAAGTCAGAACCGTCCAGAGTAGTGATGCTGGACGGGCGAGCAGGTGCGGGCAGCGATCGATTGAAAAGCATGCATTTAGTTTTACTTGCATTTAAGAGCAGTTGGAGGCCACAGAAGGAGAGTTGTATGGCATTGAAGCTCGTCTGGAGGTTAGTTAACAATGTCCAAGGAGGGGCCAGAAGTATACAGAATGGTGTCGTCTGCGTAGAAGTGGATCAGAGAATCACCAGCAGCAAGAGCAACATCATTGATGTATACAGAAAAGAGAGTCGGCCCGAGAATTGAACCCTGTGGCACACCCATAGAGACTGTCAGAGGTCCAGACAGCAGGCCCTCCGATTTGACACACTGAACTCTCAGAGAAGTAGTTGGTAAACCAGGCGAGGCAATCATTTGAGAAACCAAGGCTGTCGAGTCTGCCAATAAGAATGTTGTGATTGACAGAGTCGAAAGCCTTGGCCAGGTCGATGAATACGGCTGCACAGTAATGTCTCTTATCGATGGCGGTTATGATGTCGTTTAGAACCTTGAGCGTGGCTGAGGTGCACCCATGACCAGCTCTGAAACCAGATTGCAAAGCGGAGAAGGTATGGTGGGAATCGAAATAGTCAGTAATCTGTTTGTTAACTTGGCTTTCGAAGACCTTAGAAAGACAGGGTAGGATAGATATAGGTCTGTAGCAGTTTGGGTCTAGAGTGTCACCCCCTTTGAAGAGAGGGATGACCGCGGCAGTGAGAGACTTCTTTCTGGAAAGGTGCATTTTTAGAAGTAGAAGCTCAAATTGTTTGGGTACAGAGTTTTGTATTACTTTCTATCTTTGCAGTAGATTGCAACACCGCCCCTTTGGCAGTTCTATCTTGGCGGAAAAAGTTATAGTTAGCAATGACTGAGAGTTCAGAGTTTTTGGTTGTTTTCAGGATCTCAGACACAGCTAAGACATCTGGGTTGGCAGAGTGTGTGAAAGGCTTTTACGTTTACAGAAGTCAACAAATGAGAGCGCCTGTGGGGTGGGAGTGGAGCTAGGTACTGCAGGACCTGGATTAACCTCCACATCACCAGAGGAACAGAGGAGAAGTAGGATAAGGGTACGGCTAAAGACTATACGAACTGGCCGTCTAGCACGTTCAGAACAGAGAGTAAAAGGAGCAGGTTTCTGGGCACGATAGCAAAGATTCAAGGCATAGTGTACAGACAAAGGTAAGGTAGGATGTGAGTACCTTGGAGGTAAACCTAGGCATTGAGTAATGAAGAGAGAGATATAGTCTCTAGAGATTTTTAAACCAGGTGACGTCATTGCATATGGAGGAGGTGGAACAACATGGTTGGTTAAGGCATATTGAGCAGGGCTAGAAGCTCTACAGTGAAATAAGACAGTAATCACTAACCAGGACAGTAATGGACAAGGCATATTGATATTAGAGAGAGGCATGCGTAGCCAAGTGAACATATGGGTCCAGTGAGTGGTTGGGCTGGCTGGGGACAAGGCGATTCAGACAGTTAGCAAGCTAACAAGCTAACAGTTAGTAGGCCGGAGCTAACCAAGCTAGCAGCTAGTAGACCAGGGCAAGCTAGCAGTTAGCAGGCTGGGTTAGCAAGCAAGCAGTTAGCAAGGGCTAGCAGTTAGCAGACCGGGCAGGCAAGCTAGCAGTTAGCAGACCGGGTTAGCAAGCAAGCAGTTAGCAAGGGCTAGCAGTTAGCAGACCGGGCAGGCAAGCTAGTTAGCAGACCAGGGCCCGGCAGTTTAGCAGTTAGCAGACCCGGGTTAGCAAGCAAGCAGATAGCAGGGGCTAGAAAGTTAGCCTTTGGGGGGGACGTCGCGATGGGGGTAAGTCTGTTTTTTGCCTCTTCGTGCAGTGACGTCGATAGACCAGTCGTGGAATTAGTAGGGTTCCAAGTAGCTCTAGGTTGCTAGCAGGCCGATATTGTAGCCCAGGAGTATGCTTCGGTGGTAGCACAGGAGCCCTGACCGGGCTAGCTTCAAGCTAAATTGGTGCTTGCTCTGCGATGGAAACGCTAGCCAGGAGTAGTCATCCGGGATTGCGGTTAGCTAGTTGTGAAGATCCAGATGAAAATTTTCAGTTTGCGGTAGGGGCTAAAAAATAACAGGTCTGTTATGCTCTGGTTAGAGTCACGTTGTTCGAACTGGCGAGAGCTTTCCGAGCTGAAGGTTAGCTGATGACCGCTGGCAATGGTTTGCTGACTGATATCTGGTAGTTAGCTGGCTAGCTTCAGTTGAGGGATTCCAGATCCGAAGTAAATACAAATACAAATACTTTAGGAAAAAAAAGCAGATCCACACCACATTGGGTGAGGCGGGTTGCAGGAGAGTATTTAGAGGAGGTTTAGCAAAATATTTTAAAGGATATGCAACGAAAAATCTGTAAAAAAAAATATATATACAGTGGGGCAAAAAGAGAGGGGCCTGTAAATTTCATCATATGTACACTTCAACTATGACAGACAAAATGAGGGGGAAAAAAATCCAGAAAATCACATTGTAGAATTTTTAATTAATTTATTAGCAAATTATGGTGGAAAATAAGTATTTGGTCAATAACAAAAGTTTCTCAGTACTTTGTTATATACCCTTTGTTGGCAATAACAGAGGTCAAAAGTTTTCTGTAAGTCTTCACAAGGTTTTCACACACTGTTGCTGGTATTTTGGCCCATTCCTCCATGCAGATCTCCTCTAGAGCAATGATGTTTTGGGGCTGTTGCTGGGCAACATGGACAATCAAATCCCTCCAAAGATTTTCTATGGGGTTGAGATCTGGAGACTGGCTAGGACCTTGAAATGCTTCTTACAAAGCCACTCCTTCGTTGCCCGGGCGGTGTGTTTGGGATCATTGTCATGCTGAAAGACCCAGCCACGTTTCATCTTCAATGCCCTTGCTGATGGAAGGAGGTTTTCACTCAAAATCTCACGATACATGGCCCCATTCATTCTTTCCTTTACACGGATCAGTCGTCCTGGTCCCTTTGCAGAAAAACAGCCCCAAAGCATGATGTTTCCACCCCCATGCTTCACAGTAGGTATGGTGTACCTATTGCAGATTCAGTCTTCCCAGCCTGGTGCAGGTCTACAATTTTGTTTCTGGTGTCCTTTGACAGCTCTTTGGTCTTGGCCATAGTGGAGTTTGGAGTGTGACTGTTTGAGGTTGTGGACAGGTGTCTTTTATACTGATAACAAGTTCAAACAGGTGCCATTAATACAGGTAACGAGTGGAGGACAGAGTAGCCTCTTAAAGAAGAAGTTACTGGTCTGTGAGAGCCAGAAATCTTGCTTGTTTGTAGGTGACCAAATACTTATTTTCCACCAGCATCTTCACAAGGTCCTTTTGCTGTTGTTCTGGGATTGATTTGTACTTTTCGCACCAAAGTACGTTCATCTCTAGGAGACAAAACACTTCTCCTTCCTGAGCGGTATGACGGCTGCGTGGTCCCATGGTGTTTATACTTGCGTACTATTGTTTGTACAGATGAATGTGGTTCCTTCAGTCATTTGGAAATTGCTCCCAAGGATAAACCTTGTAGAGGTCTACAATTAGTTTTCTGCAGTCTTACTGATTTCTTTTGATTTTTCCATTGTCAAGCAAAGACGCACTGAATTTGAAGGTAGGCCTTGAAATACATCCACAGGTACATCTCCAATTAACTCAAATGATGTCAATTAGCCTATCAGAAGCTTCTAAAGCCATGACATCATTTTCTGGAATTTTCCAAGCTGTTTAAAGGCACAGTCAACTTAGTGTAGGTAAACTTCTGACCCACTGGAATTGTGATACAGTGAAATAATCTGTCTGTAAACAATTGTTGGAAAAATGACTTGTGTCATGCACAAAGTAGATGTCCTAACCGACTTGCCAAAACTATAGTTTGTTAATAAGACATTTGTGGAGTGGTTGAAATACGAGCTTTAATTACGTCAACCTAAGTGTATGTAAACCTGCGACTTCAACTCTACATCAACTTTTCAATTCACATTAGCAACGGGGAATGTCATGAGCCGAGAGAGGGTTCAGGTGACGTTCTTGCTTTGCAGTTAAAATGTACTGTAAATTTCACGGTACTCATAGCCAGAGTAGGCTAAGCATGCAAACTATTCAATTACAGCAGATAACGTATGCAAGGAACTTTTTATGCAGCTACCATATTACACTTTTGATTAATGCAACTAAACCATATTACACTCTTGATTAATGCAACTAAACCATATTACACTTTTGATTAATGCAACTAAACCATATTACACTTTTGATTAATGCAACTAAACCATATTACACTCTTGATTAATGCAACTAAACCATATTACGCTCTTGATGAATGCAACTAAACCATATTACGCTCTTGATGAATGCAACTAAACCATATTACGCTCTTGATGAATGCAACTAAACCATATTACGCTCTTGATGAATGCAACTAAACCATATTACACTCTTGATTAATGCAACTAAACCATATTACACTCTTGATTAATGCAACTAAACCATATTACACTCTTGATTAATGCAACTAAACCATATTACACTCTTGAATGATACAATGATTCACAAGCATGTGCAGACATATAAGTTGTTTATTTTCTCTTCCATACATATTTTAGCTGCAAGACAATAACACAGCCAAAGTGGCACAGCTGCTGTCTAGCCAGCTAACATTAGCTAACAACATTTGTTTCATCAAGTAACTTTAGCATTGCAAAAATATACAAATATGAAAGTACAGTAACATGATCATACAGTGACATTCATATTATATAGAGCTAGATAGCTAGCTTTTCGGGCCTACCTTAGAACAAACCATGCTTTATTTTATCATTATCATGCAAATCATTACATTAAAGAAAGCCAATTGCAAAATAAATATTTGTTTATTTACTGGGTAGTTTAGGTCCTGCTCAGTTTTGTATTGAAAGAAATGACAGTGTTCTGAAATTCACTTAATTTAAAGCTACGGTGTCAATTTGAGAGTAACCTGCTTTTACGGCAATTTCAGATAAAACCCCAATAAAACAAGTATCTAATATTAGGAAAATGCAGATGCATTTCAGCTGTTTCAAAAACATTGCTCTGCTATTACGATTTCAACTGTAAGAACGCTGGGCTGAATGAGACAGTTCTGTTTACACGGCCCTGTTTGGAGGTGGGAAACAGTGTCATCACCACACTCCCTCAAAAGAGACATTAAAAGGGATCAAACACAGACACTCAGGGGGGGGAAGTGATATTTAAACACTTAACGTTTCTGAAAATGCCTTAATTAAAAATGGAGCCAAGTTGGTGACCTCATCCCAATCGTGTCTGTCAATTGAGATAGCGGAAAAATTTCCCTAGCTATGCGTTGTGTGTTATGTTAACCAATCTGGTATACAGTACTACAGGGAATACTCTTGGCAGCACAAACTACTCTGGCAGCATGTCTACTGAGCTCCGGGAAATGATCCATGCAAGATTTAAAAAAAAACATTCCTCATCTGAAACAATCATCACTATTGAGTCTTGTGCTCTAACAGCCTATTGTTCATGTCACGTCCTGACCATAGAGAGCCTTTGTTTTTCTATGGTATAGTAGGTCAGGGTGTGACTGGGGGGGTATTCTAGTTATTTTCTATGTGGGGTTCTAGTTTAGTTTTTCTGTTGGTGTTCGGTATGATTCCCAATTAGAGGCAGCTGGCTATCGTTGTCTCTAATTGGGGATCATATTTAAGTATCATTTTTCCCACCTGTGTTTTATGGGATATTGTTTTTGAGTTAATGCACGTAGCACCTCTGTAGTCACGATTCGTTGTTAGTTTATTGTTTTGCTAAGTTTCACTTTCTAATATATCATGTGGAAACCTTATCGCGCTGCAGTTTGGTCCGATAATTATTCCAGCGAACATGACAGTTCACTTGTTATGTTTTCAATATATATAGTACAACTATTTGTTTTTAGCTGATCTAATCTCTTTTCTGTGGTGATCTATAAGTGTGATACTGTATTATACAGTTACAGCAATGAGTCAGGTTGGACCATTTTTACAATACTGGAGATTCAGTAATGTTTGCTTGAACAGGGTCTCATACTGTCTTTGTTGTATTTCCAGAGCATTGTGGGGCGAAATGAGCCCCTAGAGACCAATGAAGCCTTCACTTCCCCTAGTCAGCCTGCTTTCTGTGTGCCGCACGTGACGGGTGGGGTTTACTTTGAAACGCACAATGACAGCAGTGCTTATGCCTGATGGGAAACAAGGACAATCTGCAAGAAAGGCTGCTTACTTCTCTGTTGCCCTTCCACAAGAAAGACTATGGACCAGTGGAGGCTGCTGAAGGGGAGGACAGTTCATAATAGGGGCTGGTATGCCGCTCCAGCCATTACCACGAGCACGTTCTCCCCAATTAAGGTGCCACCAACCTCCTGTGGTATGTACAGTGGTGAGAGGGGTCTAGGTGAAAGTGTAAGAACTACATACTTAACTGGGAAATGGACAAAGGATTAACTTGAAGATGGATTGTACTCCGAGTAGATGATCAAGCGAATGACTGGACTGTTGCTTCATATTCCATCTTGGATACTATCTATATTCCAGAGCAGACTGGTGAGAGGAGCTATAGGAGGATGGGCTCATTGCAACGGTTGGAATGGAATAAATGAAATGGTGTTAAACATATAGAAACCACAATTCCACGCCAAGATTCAGGTAACCCTTTTTCAAATTTCATAAATGGTATTTTCCCATTTTGTCAGTCAATTAACACAATTATTAGTGCCAGTGGACACACTTGCAGTGTATATAAACTCAGCAAAAAAAAGAAACGTCCTCTCACTGTTAACTGCGTTTATTGTCAGCAAACTTAACATGTTTAAATATTTGTATGAACATAAGATTCAACAACTGAGACATAAACTGAACAAGTTCCACAGACATGTGACTAACAGAAATTGAATAATGTGTCCCTGAACAAAGGGGGGGTCAAAATCAAAAGTAACAGTCAGTATCTAGTGTGGCCACCAGCTGCATTAAGTACCGCAGTGCATCTCCTCCTCATGGACTGCACCAGTTGTTGTTGCCATCCTGTACCTGTCCCGCAGTTGTGATGTTCGGATGTACCGATCCTATGCAGGTGTTGTTACAGACGATCAGCTGTCCGTCCTGTCTCCCTGTAGTGCTGTCTTAGGCGTCTCACAGTACGGACATTACAATTTATTGCCCTGGCCACATCTGCAGTCCTCATGCCTCCTTGCAGCATGCCTAAGGCACATTCACGCAGATGAGCAGGGACCCTGGGCATCTTTCGTTTGGTGTTTTTCCAGAGTCAGTAGAAAAGCCTCTTTAGTGTCCTAAGTTTTCATAACTGTGACCTTAATTGCCTACCGTCTGTAAGCTGTCTTAATGGTGTCTTAACGGCCGTTCCACAGGTGCATGTTCACTAATTGTTTATGGTTCATTGAACAAGCATGGGAAACAGTGTTTAAACCCTTTACAATGAACATCTATGAAGTTATTTGAAATTTTATGAATTATCTTTGAAAAACAGGGTCCTGAAAAACAGACCATTTTTATTTTGCTGAGTTCATAGATTTCTTTAAAAACAAGTAATCTACAACGGGCCGATTGACTCAACCTTCACAGAAACAACCATGCTATCAAGATCGCACAAACAGGGACTTGTCCAGAGCATTGTTTAGAGCAGGAGTGTCAGACTCATTCCACGGAGGTTGCACTACTTGGACGATCCCTATGGGCCCAGTTCAAAAGTAGACCATTTTATAGGCATTAGGAAGCCATTTGGGATGCAGTCGGTGTCTTTACCATCAGTCTGGACGAAAGGGTCCTAGCTAAAGAAGGAGAGTACCGGAGAAATCACTTACACTAGCTAGCGGGTTCTCTCCCTCTGGAGGGTTCATGGGTTTCATGTTTCATGTTCTCCCCAGAGGCCAGTGTCTGACTTCCTCTGGATTACACTTTGATCTGGAGTCACACACACACACACACACACACATACACACTTCAGCAGAGGCTGCTGAGGGGTGGATGGCTCATAATAATTGCTGGAAGGGAGTGAATGGAATGGCATCAAACATATAAAGTATTCCGCGTCATTACCACAAGCCCTTCCTCCCCAATTAAGGTGCTTCAACTTCCTGTGACGCACGCACAGTTTATGTGATGGTGACTTCCTCTACATTAGACTGATCCCAGGTCAGCCTTGGGTATATATATCACAGCAGTAGACCAGTATTTAAACCCTGCAGGTCTTCACCAGGTCCCCAGTGTCCGGTCTGGAGCGTGAAGTCACAATCACTGATCCCAGGTCAGCCTTGGGTATATATATCACAGCAGTAGACCAGTATTTAAACCCTGCAGGTCTTCACCAGGTCCCCAGTGTCCGGTCTGGAGCGTGAAGTCACAATCACTGATCCCAGGTCAGCCTTGGGTATATATATCACAGCAGTAGACCAGTATTTAAACCCTGCAGGTCTTCACCAGGTCCCCAGTGTCCGGTCTGGAGCGTGAAGTCACAAGCTCTGCTGGTCGGCTACTGCTTAGAAATATAGCGGTGCCAAAAGCCCATGTCTGCCCTAGAAAGCCTATGTACATTTTTGGTTTTTCCCTTCAATTAAGACCTAGACAACCAGGTGAGGGGAGTTCCTTACTAGATAAGTGACCTGAATTAATCAAGTACAAGGGTGAACAAAAACCGGCAGGCAATCGTCCCTCCCTACGTGGAATGAGTTTGATACATGGATTAGAGTGACATATGGGCTGTGAAGTATAAAGAAACATGCCGTGCCTCACATTCTGACATAGGACAATTAAGGACATTAAGGACATTAATTAGACGGTGCTTTAAGCATTTCCTCCTTATTTTGAATGAAAATGCTTTGTACAAGTTTAGTTTAAACAATGGTTCTCTTGTTATATAGATCTGTAGGCTATGTTGTCTTGCCAACTCAATTACTGTTATTGTCACATAAGTCCTTTGAGACTTCAGTGGATACTGAATAGTATAATTGGAGGTGTTGATTTATTCAGTGAGCCATTTCGGGAGCCACAAATAAAAAGTCAATAAAACACCTCAATGACCTGAGACATTGAGGATGTCGCACAGAAAAGTGTGGTAGGGTCTCTAGAAGAAATCCTCCATTCCCATCAATGAATAAAGACATGCTCTGGAACTTTGGCGACTACTAAGTGTTTTTTAAACCTCCCACTTTGGGCTGAAGTGCAGCTCAATGTGCAGCTCAAACATGCGTCTTACCTTTTAATTCGCCACAAAATCCCTAGTTTCAAATCAAATATTTTTTTTTGAAGCTGTTCTGCACCCTTTTCCATACATTTTCCCCACGTGGGCCAGCCCCCTAGCAATTCAAGTTCAACCAATGAGCATCAGCCGCTCGCCATAAGAATGTCAGTTAACAAGATACACCCAGAGCAGAGAGAGAATGTGGTGCAAAAATCTGCACATATGTGATGTAGTATCCAATTGTTGGCTTGGGAGCTCTACTTTCAGAACTACTGGCTAAAAAGTACTGGAGAATCCATTTAAGAGAAAAGGTTAAAAAAAAATTCAAGAGAGAGGACCAGACTTGAATGCAACCATTTTAACTAGTTGCCTTGAACACAGCTTCTCAACAAGCATTAGCTGCAACTCATTGCTAATCAACCTCTACACCAGTCCTCTCTCTCAATCACGACTGGCACCCAACTTAATTAAACCTCTTTTGTCACGTTGGTATGAAGGATCGGGAGACAGGCGCAGGAATGCGTAATATGGGTTTTTATTACACCCAAATTACGGTGTGCCGTGTAAGGACACGGGCACGAAGACCAAACAAACACGTATACAACACACAGGGTTGAAACCCAAACAAAAGAGCGAGGAGTACCTCGAATAAAGCCCAAAACAAACAGCACAGGTACTCACACTCTCCAACAGACACTGTAACAATAATCAACAGCCCAATGGAAACCAAAGTGCACACTTATACAAGTACTAATCAGTGGGAATAGGGGACAGGTGTACGTAATGAAAGTACCGGAGGGATCCGTGACATTTTGCTCTGTAGTGCATGTTGTACAACAATGTGCGAGACTAGCCTTATGAAGCTTTGCTAAGTTCTCTGCTTAGTGCAACGGATGTGAAACGGCTAGCTTAGTTAGTGGTGCGTGCTAAATAGCGTTTCAATCGGTGACGTCACTTGCTCTGAGACCTTGAAGTAGTAGTCCCCCTTGCTCTGCAAGAGCCGCGGCTTTTGTGGAGCGATGGGTAACGATGCTTCGAGGGTGACTGTTGATGTGTACAGAGGGTCCCTGGTTCGCGCCCGGGTATGGGCGAGGGGACGGTCTAAAGTTAATGTTACATTAGCAAGTTAATTGTAATATTTTGTCAAAATATCGTACCTGCGCCCGTTTGATACCTTGATTATTCCTTTCATTCATGTTAAGGGTAATTGATAACTGTTTGGCACGTCAGTATACCATTTTCATGAACTTGTCCAGGGTCACTCACGTGTGTCACAGTCCATGTGACAGCAGGCCACACAGTATCAGATTGCATCAGTTTGTTACAAATGTAACTATTATATTGGCCTCATCCTATCATCCTGCAGACCGGCCTTCTCACTCTAGATATGCCACCAGCTTCTTGGCATTGCATGCTGTCTGTCCAGCCATGATTGTTCTATTCCTCGTGCCCCTTTTCGTCCATGAAACTACTTCTCCCTCTCTCCGAACAGTTGACTGTGGTTGCCACCCCCTGCCGGGAACCTGCTTTAACTCACTCATTTCAGACACAATCTACCTAAAAAAAACGGAATCCTACCCAACCAACAAAAATAGGATTGTCTTTCTTCCTTCATTGGAGTTTTTGCCACACTCTCTTCTGCTTGCTCTCCTGGGGTCTAAGGTTGGGTCACTCCATTGGCATGTCGTCCATATGCCTGTACTATTTCAACTATATTGACAACTATTCAGTGCCTGCAGTACAGAACAGCTTCCTTCCTCTTCAGGGTATGACTAACTTGGCGTTCTCTTTTTGAGGATTGCCATCACCACAGCAGCCCAACTACTACGGCCTGACTATGTCTACTTGCGACTCCAAGCCAAACTCTAAAGTCCACCCCCTGGAATCTTCATCTGCAGCCATCTGCTTTATCCGATCCATTCTCATTCCTCTCCTGGATCCTCTCACATCCATTCCATTTCCTCAATAGATATTCTAATCCCATTTCAATGTCAGGTCCTTAAACTCATGAAGGTTAGGTTGAAAGCTAGATGACTTGAGATTAACGTGACCAAAGACATGACTGAAACCGAAACCAATTTTCCTGGATGTGTGGATAAATACAAATATTATTATTGAGGCTCTCACTAACTTATTGCACAATGTGTATAACGTTTGAGTATGACTATGGGGGTTAGATAAATGTTTGACATCATAGAGATAATCTTTTGTCAACCACTGCCATGGTGATATGCTGTAGGAATACCAGTGTACAACTGTTGCATATGCACCTTACTGTCTCTAGTTCCCCCTCATGCTGCAGTCACAGCCCGGCTTCAGTGACTCACACTGTTATCTATATTGAAACTGTTTTTGACTCCTTATCTGACAACCATCATGAATTGTTCTCGCTCAGATCACTGTTAGTCACCACAAGCCAGCCTCCACTCAGTGCCCTGCCCTGAACTTTGAGGTCATTGGCCACAGATAAAATGACGTCAAATCACATCTACAGTAGCTTTGATTGGACTGATCTTAGCTAGCAGTCATCATCATGAATCAAGTCAACAATCTACTGGCAGAAATCCTTTTCAAGCCTTGTCATATGAAGACAAATTATAGATAAAACGTATCGGTGCTCATTGCACAACAAGTTGGAAATCGCAAATTCAACAATGTGTGGTTTGGAAGGAATCAGTGGCTAACTCCAAGCATTGCAAAGCAATCACTAGCCTACCATTCAGTGAAGTGGTGTGCGGTCCAAGTCTGGGTTTAAGGGTGTCTTTTCCAAGCTTAAAAGGATAAACATTCAACATTGGCCATGCTGTCAATCCAGCATGACTTCTGCCACTCTCAAAACAACAAACTGGGAAAATTGACTTCTCTGCGTTCAAGACAACTGGGAATTGCAAGTCGGGAACTCGGGTCTCTTTCTAATGCTACGACCTGAAGATCACTGACGTCATAATGATTCAATCTTGTTTTTTTTTCAGTGTTCCCAGCAGTCTTGAAAGCACCATAAGTCCAGAGAATGCCAGACTTTGACAAAGTTTGATGAAAAAAAATTGCCCATGAAGGACTGCCGCACCACCTTCCTGCTCAAGTGAAGTCCAAGTGAGTCCAAAAATGATATTGTATGTTGCTGCATTTTTTTATTTTATTTTACCTTTATTTAACAAGGCAAGTCAGTTAAGAACAAATTCTTATTTTCAATGACGGCCTAGGAACAGTGGGTTAACTGCCTGTTCAGGGGCAGAACGGCAGATTTGTACCTTGTCAGCTCGGGGGTTTGAACTTGCAACCTTCCGGTTACTATTCCAACGCTCTAACCACTAGGCTACCCTGCCGCTCCATAAATTATGTAACATGCCAGAGAGATATGTACAGGTATAAAGGGTGAATATAAGCAGACAATGAAATGTCAGTAGAAACCACATTTGTTTAAGCAAGTCAGCTATATCAGCCATGCTTTTTAAAAAGGCAGTAAATGAGGCTGAATGAACTGTTTCACTGCCAGACAAGGCTCTACTGATAGCCAGGTGGGGCGGCAGGTAGCCTAGTGGTTAGAGTGTTAGACTTGTAACCAAAAGGTTGCAAGATCAAATCACTAAGCTGACAAGGTAAAAAAAAATGTTGTTCTGCCCCTGACATGTTGGCATGCATCTGAAAATAAAAAATGCCCCACCAAGATTTACATGCTAAAATCGCCACTGATCCTATGACGGTGTCACGTTGAAAGTCGCTGAGCTCTTCAGTAAGGCCATTCTACTGCCAATGTTTGTCTATGGAGATTGAATGGCTGATCGATTTATACATCTGTCGGCAACGGGTGTGGCTGAAATGGATGAATCCACTAATTTGAAGGGTGTCCACATACTTTTGTATATATAGTGTAGCTAGCCAGCCAGCCTGCCTTCCCAGAGAAAGGGCTTTGCATTTCTGGCCGTTGGCTGCATTTCTGAGTGTTGTTCACTTCCACCCCCTTAGACAGACACTTCCTCATTCATATGTGGTGCAGCAGTATGAGGGTAAAGACATGGCTATGCTTTATAGCAAGTATGTGATATCAGTGGAGTTCCCATCCTTACCTTTTCTCAGTCCTTTCTGCTGTAGCTGAGACAGTAACATGGCCTTTATGTTCATCCAACACACAGAGACAGTAACATGGCCTTTATGTTCATCCATCACACAGACAGTAACATGGCCTTTATGTTCATCCATCACACACAGACAGTAACATGGCCTTTATGTTCATCCATCACACAACAGACAGTAACATGGCCTTTATGTTCCTCCATCACACACACAGACAGTAACATGGCCTTTATGTTCCTCCATCACACACACAGACAGTAACATGGCCTTTATGTTCATCCATCACAGACAGTAACATGGCCTTTATGTTCATCCAACACACAGACAGTAACATGGCCTTTATGTTCATCCAACACAGACAGTAACATGGCCTTTATGTTCATCCAACACACAGACAGTAACATGGCCTTTATGTTCCTCCATCACACACAGACAGTAACATGGCCTTTATGTTCATCCAACACACAGACAGTAACATGGCCTTTATGTTCATCCAACACACAGACAGTAACATGACCTTTATGTTCCTCCATCTCACACAGCAGACAGTATCAGCACTGATCGGTACGATAGTAAACATGCAGTAGTTTTTCATGATGAGAGCAGATCTTCTCTTGTATTCGTGTGGAGGCTTTGATGAGCTTGTTCTTAAAATCAGGAGATTCATATTGAGGCTAGAGGTGTAACCTGCTCTCCGACTCTTTTGCCTTATTCTGTACGTAAATCCGAGACACTCCATTTAGTATTATATGTTATGTATGGTATGTATAATTTGTGGATGTCCATCACCCATGTTGTATCATATGCTACAAATTACATTTTGAATCATATCTTACGAATTAGCAAAATGTACAGTACAGTTGAAGTCGGAAGTTGACATACACCTTAGCCAACTACATTTAAATTCAGTTTTCACAATTCCTGATATTTTATCCTAGTAAAAATTCCCTGTTTTAGGTCAGTTAGATCACCATTTTTTTTTAAAGAATGTGATATGTCAGAATAATAGTAGAGAGTGATTTATTTCAGCTTTTATTTCTTTCATCACATTCCCAGTGGGTCATAAGTTTACATACACTCAATTAGTATTTGGTAGCATTGCCTTTAAATTGTTTAACTTGGGTCAAATGTTTCGGGTAGCCTTCCACAAGCTTCCCACAATAAATTGGATGAATTTTGGCCCATTCCTCCTGACAGAGCTGATGTAACGGAGTTAGGTTTATAGGCCTCCTTGCTCGCACACACTTTTTCAGTTCTGCCCACAAATGTTCTATAGGATTGGGGTCAGGGCTTTGTGATGGCCACTCCAATACCTTGAATTTGCTGTCCTTCAGCCATTTTGCCATAACTTTGGAAGCAGACTTGGGGTTATTGTCCATTTGGAAGACCCATTTGTGACCAAGCTTTAACTTCCTGACTGATGTCTGAGATGTTGCTTCAGTATATACAGATCATTTTCTCCCCATGATGCCATCTATTATTTGAAGTGCACCAGTCCCTCCTGCAGCAAAGCACCCCACAACATGATGCTGCCACCCCTGTGCTTCACGGTTGGGATGGTGTTCTTCGGCTTGCAAGCCTCCCCCTTTTTCCTCCAAACAAAACGATGGTCATTATGGCCAAACAGTTCTATTTTTGTTTCATCAGACCAGAGGACATTTCTCCATAAGTACGATCTTTGTCCCCATGTGCAGTTGCAAACCGTTGTCTGGCTTTTTTATGGCGGTTTTGGAGCAGTGGCTTCTTCATGCTGAACGGCTTTCAGGTTATGTTGATATAGGACTCATTTTACTGTGGATATAGATACTTTGTACCTGTTTCCTCCAGCATCTTCACAAGGTCCTTTGCTGTTCTGGGATTGATTTGCACTTTTCGCACCAAAGTACGTTCATCTCTAGGAGACAGAACGCGTCTCCTTCCTGAGCGGTATGACGGCTGCATGGTCCCATGGTGTATATACTTCCGTACTATTGTTTGTACAGATGAATGTGGTACCTTCAGGCATTTGGAAATTGCTCCCAAGGATGAACAAGACTTGTGGAGGTCTACAATTTATTTTCTGAGGTCTTGGCTGATTTCTTTTGATTTTCCCATGATGTCAAGCAAAGAGGTACTGAGTTTGAAGGTAGGCCTTGAAATACATCCACATGTACACCTCCAATTGACACAAATGGTGTCAATTAGCCCATCAGAAGCTTTTAAAGCCATGACATAATTTTCTGGATTTTTCCAAGCTGTTTAAAGGCACAGTCAACTTAGTGTATTTAAACTTCTGACCCACTGGAATTGTGACCCCCCCCCCCCCCCCCCCCAGCAAAACCCTCTTTTTACACTACTTCTACTCTCTGTGTATCACATATGCATAGTCACTAACTATACAGTCATGTACATACTACCTCAATTGGGCCGACCAACCAGTGCTCCCGCACACTGGCTAACCGGGCTCTCTGCATTGTGTCCCACCTCCCGCCAACCCCTCTTTTATGCCACTGCTACACTCTGTTCATCAAATATGCATAGTCACTTTCACCTTATCTACATGTACATACTACCTCAATCAGCCTGACTAACCGGTGTCTGTACGTAGCCTCGCTACTTTTATAGCCTCGCTAATGTATATAACTTGTCTTTTTACTGTTGTTTTATTTCTTTACTTACCTATTGTTCACCTAACACCTTTTTTGCACTATTGGTTAGAGTCTGTAAGTAAGCATTTCACTGTAAGGTCTACACCTATTGTATTCGGCAAACATGACAAATAAACATTGATTTGATACAGTGAATTATAAGTGAACTAATCACATGCACAAAGTAGATGTCCTTACCGACATGCCAAAACTATAGTTTGTTAGCAAGAAATTTATGGAGTGGTTGAAAAACGAGTTTTAATGACTCCAACCTAAGGGTATGTAAACTTCCGACTTCAACTGTATGTTACAAATTTGTAAAACGTAGTTACAGTTCATATGAGAATCAGTCAATTGAAATAAATAAATTGGGCACTAATCTATGGATTCAACCTCAGGCAGCTGGGGAGCAGCAGAACCCAGACAGATGCCGAGGGAAGAGACCTCATCCACAGGCAGCTGGGGAGCAGCAGAACCCAGACAGATGCCGAGGGAAGAGACCTCATCCACAGGCAGCTGGGGAGCAGCAGTACCCAGACAGATGCAGAGAGAAGAGACCTCATCCACAGGCAGCTGGGGAGCAGCAGAACCCAGACAGATGCCGAGGGAAGAGACCTCATCCACAGGCAGCTGGGGAGCAGCAGAACCCAGACAGATGCAGAGAGAAGAGAACTCATCCACAGGCAGCTGGGGAGCAGCAGAACCCAGACAGATGCAGAGAGAAGAGACCTCATCCACAGGCAGCTGGGGAGCAGCAGAACCCAGACAGATGCAGAGAGAAGAGACCTCATCCACAGGCAGCTGGGGAGCAGCAGAACCCAGACAGATGCAGAGAGAAGAGACCTCATCCACAGGCAGCTGGGGAGCAGCAGAACCCAGACAGATGCCGAGGGAAGAGACCTCATCCACAGGCAGCTGGGGAGCAGCAGAACCCAGACAGATGCCGAGGGAAGAGACCTCATCCACAGGCAGCTGGGGAGCAGCAGAACCCAGACAGATGCAGAGGGAAGAGACCTCATCCACAGGCAGCTGGGGAGCAGCACAACCCAGACAGATGCCGAGGGAAGAGACCTCATCTACAGGCAGTTGGGGAGCAGCAGAACCCAGACAGATGCAGAGAGAATCATCCACAGGCAGCTGGGGAGCAGCAAAACCTGACTCTGTGTAGACATCACGTGTAAAGGAGACTGTGTTACCTGACACTCTGTAGACATCACAGGTAAAGGACAAATGTGTCCGTTTTGCAAAGGAGCCTTCAACCGCAAGTGGGCGTTGCGTTTTCAGTGGAAGTCTCCATTAATATGCATGACATCTGGCACATCTTAAAGGAGTGATTATGGGTATTGTGAACAAAGCAGAGAGAAGAGACCTCATCCACAGGCAGCTGGGGAGCAGCAGAACCCAGACAGATGCCGAGGGAAGAGACCTCATCCACAGGCATGCCGGATGTCCACCAGATGCATATGGGTTTTGTTTTGCCAGACGTCTAGCAAAACAATTTGCACATTTGCATCGCTTTTCAACTAGCTAAAAGCTAGTTAGGAGAACTAACGCAGCAGGTTAGGAGAACTAACACAGCAGGTTAGGAGAACTAACGCAGCAGGTTAGGAGAACTGACGCAGCAGGTTAGGAGAACTAACAACTTATCCCAACACGACAACTAGATGGAGCTGTTCTCCATCTAGCCACCACCGTACAAACAATCATTATCATAACACCGATTAACGCTTGATCTGACTGAATGTAGGCCTTATTCCTGATCATCCCTCCAACTGTGACAACTTCTTGTGACTCTCAAACCCGGGTCCGGGAGCGTAATCATCGCCTGACACTAATTAGCATAACGCAACGGACATAAATCTTCCTAGAAAAGCTTCCTATTCATGAAAATCACAAGTGAAATATATTGGAACACAGCTTAGCCTTTTGTTAATCACCCTGTCATCTCAGGTTTTCAAAATATGCTTTACAGCCAAACCTAGACAAGCATTTGTGTAAGTTTATCATAGACTAGCATAGCATTATGCCTTGCTAGCAGCAGACAACCTTGTCACGAATCAGAAAAGCAATCAAATTAAATCGTTTACCTTTGAACTTCGGATGTTTTCACTCACGAGACTCCCAGGTAGAAAGCCAAAGTTCATTTTTTCCCAAAATATTATTTTTGTCGGCGAAATAGCTCCATTTGTTCTTCACGTTTGGCTGAGAAATCGCCCGGAAATTGCAGTCACGAAAACTGCGAAAAATATTCCAAATTTAGCTCCATAATATCGACAGAAACATGGCAAACGTTGATTATAATCAATCCTCAAGGTGTTTTTCTAATATCTATTCAACAATTCGTTTTTCAGTAGGACCGATTGGAGTAATGGCTACTTCTGTATTTTACTCGAGAGTCACTCTGATGTAACAGTACTCTTCTTGCGTTGTGTACATTCAGTCATCGACACGGAACTCCAACATGTAGCACCAGTCATGTAGCTTTATTCTGATAAGAACGACACAAAATTGCACGTCATGCAATGCACGTCTCACCATTCAACTCTGCACTCACGCACTGTACAAAATATATGAAACCCCCCCACCAGACACGGTAAGTTGCTAGCTAGTACTGGCGGGAATTCTCTACAACAAAATGCACAACAAATATTCTCCAAAAACCACTGCATCTTATGTGTGATGTTCGAATAACATTTACAAACAATTTGATATAAATTGTACATTTAAATCATCACTTGAGAGTATAAAAATCACTTTTGATGTACAGTGCTTTGCAACCAACAACTTACCGCTGGTTTGGTGCTTGTTCACTGGGACGATTCCAACTGGAACATCCCCCCTCGTAAGCAAGCTACGCAAACCAGCCAATAAGATGCCATGTTGAGTAGGTGAAGGCAAGACAAACTCAAACCAAAAACCCATTGGCTTAACAATAAAGTGGCAAGGGGAATCACCAATATAACCCTGTTACACTGAGAGCCATCATGTGACCACTTATGTATGTAGCCGCCTACGGCTATTCTTCAACATAAATGCGTAAAACTACATCACAATGCTATAGACACCTTGGGGAATACGTAGAAAGCGTAAGCTCGTTGATAGGACATTCACAACTCAATAGGGACTCATTGGAACGCAGCGCTTTCAAAATATGGGGCACTTCCGGATTGGATTTTTCTCAGGCTTTCGCCTGCAACATCAGTTCTGTTATACTCACAGACAATATCTTTACAGAGTGTTTTCTATCCAAAGCTGTCAATTATATGCATATTCTAGCATCTTGTCCTGACAAAATATCCCATTTAAAACGGGAACGTTTTTTTTCCAAAAATGAAAATACTGCCCCCTGGTACCAACAGGTTTTAACAGAATTGCATTTTCTCAGGGAAAACAATGTTTCATTCTTAGCTAGAATCATTGTCAAGTGTTGTCGAATGTGATTTCATGTGGTCAAAACTTTTAATGAACTCGCACAACTTATCATCGGGTTTACTTTCACATTGAAGTTCGCTGAAACATGTGGCAAGCCCGCATCCCGCCCCAACCTCACACTTCAGCCTCTATCTGGCACTTCAATACATTCCACATCATTTCTCATCTGTTGTTTTCCACGGTACAGAAGACAAAGGTGCTCAACCAACCAACATGAGTAGAGGTGCAATCTAAAAATGTCTAGACATCATTGGACAGGAAAAGGCGCAACGCTCGCTCATCTTTTTTTCTTTTTCGTTTTCTTAGACAAGTTTAAAAGATTGACGTTTCGGCCTTCTTCAGAATAATCCAAAGGGAATGGACAAGTTCATATAGGGCATGGGGAAGACAATTTCAGATCAAACTCTTCAGCTGGTGGAGATACAGTGTTAGACCATACAGGTTAGTACTCAGGGTGTGATGTGCAGTGGCCAATGTCTCCACCTAGTGATGAAATACAAGTGAAAGGATGGGAAAATGCTTACAAGAAAGAAACATATGAAGACAGTTGTTGATTTCCATTGTTACAAGACAATCCCGTTTTCTAAATGAGCTATCTAGGTTACTCACCATTCTAAAGGCTACAGATTTCAGTCACCACTAGAATAGTTATTTTACTTATATCTTTGTTTAATCTAATTAATCACATTAATCATACAATAAAAATCCAAATTTTGTAACAAACGTAAAAACATTTTTTTTAACATGTTGAATAAAGTAGAAACTCATCGACTGTTTATATGCATTTTCATGTACTGTATAAGTACACATTAATTACAGGTAATTACTCCTCAAGATATAATTCATTTTAACTAGCTAACTCCTGTGTAACAGCTAGAAATTACATTGTACTTAAGCAGACATTACATGTACTATGCTTTGAAATAGTGTCCTATTTCTCATCTGGAATTACACTCATATTAGATCTCTTTTCGTAAACTCAATCAAGTTAACCCAGATGATACACTTTATTTTGGGGGCAAGTGCTAACAACAACGTTGACTGGTGATATATTTTGAACAGTGCACATTCATGGCTAATTCATTAGAGCCTTTTAAACATAGGCTATAATCACTCAGACACCCAGCGCATGCACAAGGGATCCCAACCTTTGTCACAGTTGTTAACTTACTACCTGGCGATGTAAGCAGAGTTGTGTCAATGAGGAGATCGGTTCTCAGTTGGCTAACGCATATCATGTTTATGCAGGCTGCAACATGGTGTTTGGATGCTATCGGCAGTGGTGTAAACTAACGTACCGGGGACTTAAAAATGCACTGCAGGATCTTAAGCACAACAAATGTATAATATACAGTATAGCACAAATTGGATTTCTGACTTATCATACTAATTGCACAAACACAATTATTATTATTATTTATTTTTTGCAGGATGTAACATATCATACGACATTGATTACGTAGGGCACAATTTGATGACGTAGTACACAAATAACGGGAATCACTTTTTGGCTCATGAGCTCCACTTTCAAAACTACTGGCTGAAATTACACAAATCTTTAAGTACTACTTAAGTAGTTTACTACTTTTACTTCTCCTCCTCTATAGTTCTAAAGAAAATAATGTACTCTATGGTGCACTAGTGTGTTTATTGTCTGACTTGGATGGCACTTCCAGAAACGTAAAAAATATTGGCAAGGTTGTCAGAACGGGTAATGTACTGTGTAAGTAAACATGAATTACAAGTAATTACTCCTCAAGATACACTTCATTTTAACTAGCTAACTCCTGTGTAACAACTAGTCATTTGTATTGATTAAGGATCCCATTCTCTTCCTGGGGTGCAGCAACATTAAGGCAGTTCTATACACTTACAAATATTACATGACATTTACATTTCAATAACACTTTTCACAACACATTAAGTAGGTGCCTTTATGCCACTACTCTACTATCACATTTCTACAACACAAAATCCATGTGTATGTGTGTGTAGAGTGCGTGTGTAATTACTTTGTACTTTGGCAAACATTACACGTGCTCCGAAATAGTGTCTTATTCCTCATCTGGGATGACACTAGTAGTCGTATTAAATCTGTTTTCGTAAACTCAAACCAAGTTAACCCAGAGGGTACGCTATATTTTGGGTGCACGTGCTAGCAACAACGTTGACTGGAGATATATTTTTAAAAGTGCACATTCATGGTTAAATAATTGAGGCTATAATCTCTCAGACATCGCATCCAATCGGAATTATCATCCTAGAGCTCTGACTTCTCCAACCTGAAGATCACTGACGTCACAAATTTCCCCAGTCTGAGCTTGTTTTTGATTCATTCCCAGTTGTCTTGAACGCACCATCTAGCAGACATCTGGGTAATATTCATTAGGCAGAAAATGGAAGAAAACGGACTGAAATATGCAGGGATTTCCTGGGACTTGTCCAATAGGAAACACTCATTTTAATTTTTCATTGCGAAACATTTCAAAACATTTTCTATTGGGTGCCCTAATGAATACGACCCTGGTAGTGTTGGCCTATGCTTTACTTGAGTCTTAATGAATCCATATACAGTGCATTCGGAAAGTATTCAGACCCCTTGACTTTTTCCACATTTTGTTACTTTACAGCTTTGTTTTAAAATGGATTCAATAGTTTTTTCCACCCTCATCAATCTATACACAATAGCCCATAATGTTTTGCAAATGTATAAAAAATAAAAAAAATAAAACATTTACATAAGTATTCAGACCCTTTAACTCCGTACTTTGTTGAAGCACCTTTGGCAGCAATTACACCCTTGTTCTTGGTTATGACACTACAAGCTTGGCACAACTGTATTTGGGGAGTTTCTCCCATTCTTCTCTGCAGATCCTCTCAAGCTCTGTCAGGTTGGATGGGGAACGTTGCTGCACAGCTATTTTCAGGTCTCTCCACAGATGTTCGATTGGGTTCAAGTCCGGGCTCTGGCTGAGCCACTCAAGGACATTCAGAGACTTGTCCCGAAGCCACTCCTGCGTTTTCTTGGCTGTGTGCTTAGGGTTGTTGTCCTGTTGGAAGGTGAACCTTCACCCCAGTCTGAGGTCCTGAGCGCTCTGGAGCAGGTTTTCATCAAGGATCTCTCTGTACTTTGCTCCGTTCATCTTTCCCTCGATCCTGGCTAGTCATCCAGTCTCTACCGCTGAAAAAAATAACCACAGCATGATGCTGTCACCACCATGCTTCACAGTTGGGATGGTGCCTGGTTTCCTCCAGACGTGACACTTCGCATTCAGGCCAAAGACTTCTATCTTGGTTTCGTCAGACCAGAGAATCTTGTTTCTCATTGTCTGAGAGTCCTTTAGGTGCCGTTTCGCAAAATTCGACAGGCTGTCATGTGCCTTTTACTGAGGAGTGGCTTCTGTCTGGCCACTCTACCATAAAGGCCTGATTGGTGGAGTGCTGCAGAGATGGTTGTCCTTCTGGAAGGTTCTCCCATCTCCACAGAGGAACTCTGGAGCTCTGTCAGAGTGACCATCGGGTTTCTTGGTCACCTCCCACACTAAGGCCCTTCTCCCCCGATTGCTCAGTTTGGCCGGGCAGTCATCTCTACAAAGAGTCCTGGTGGTTCCAAACTTCTTCCATTAAAGAATGATGGAGGCCACTGTGTTCTTGGGGACCTTTAAAGCTTTTTTGGTACCCTTCCCCAGATCTGTGCCTAAGGACAGTCCTGTCTCGGAGCTCAACGGACAATCCTTCGACCTCATGGCTTGGTTTTTGCTCTGACATGCACTGTCAACTGTGGGAACTTATATAGACAGGTGTGTGTCTTTCCAAATCATGTCCAATCAATTGAATTTACCACAGGTGGACTTCAATTTGTAGAAGCATCTCAAGGATGATCAATGGAAACAGGATGCACCTGAGCTCAATTTCGAGTCTCATAGCAAAGGGTCTGAATACTTATGTAAAGGTATTTTTGTTTTACTAAATACATTTTCAAAGTTTTAAACCTGTTTCTGCCTTGTCCTTATGGGTTGTTGTGTGCAGATTGATGATGTTTTTATTTATTTAATCCATTGTAGAATAAGGCTGTAACGAATCACAATGTGGAAAAAGGCCAGGGGTCTGAATACTTCCCGAATGCACTGTACAAGTTGACTGGAGATTAGGCCGCTCCTAGATGACATTGAGCCTCTTCTCTGGTCTCTCTCTCCTGGTGTTGGCCATGGTGTTCCTCTGGTTCTTCTCCTCTTCCACATAGCCTTGCTTCATGATACTGGTGATGTACAGGAACAACGTCTGTGGGACAACATGAAGGTCAACACATAAGACATGGAATAGACATCTACTGCTCTATTATAGGGTAAATACAGCAGTGGTTCCCAACCAGGGGTACTAGGACCCTGGGGGTACTTGGCCTATCCACAGGGGGTACATGAGAAGACTCATGAGACCATAGGCTTACTGATAAAATGCACATGAGGGGTTACTTCAGGTGTACTCTGGGCAGAGCAAAAATCAGTTGGTGGCACAGTAACCGAAAAAGGTTGGGAACCACTGTTATACATGGCAGTCCTTTTGAGATGTCCGAATGAATTTTAGTCAAAAACTGAACTCTGTTGTCCCATTAACACAGCACAACATTGAATCAGGGCTTTCCGTTTTTCCCCTGGATGTTCCTGGTGCTCTTGTTAATGGAGACAAAAAGCTTAGAAAGCCTGGTACTTAGTGAATAACAACACAGACAAATAAAATATCATACTGGCAACATGTTTTCAGCACAACTCTGCTGGATTACAAATGTGCCCTTATAGCTAAATGCCAAGCTGACAAAGGCCTGCAACTATGAGGGCAAGGGCCTTAAACATCCTGGAGATAAAAGCCTGGGCTCAGCCTATTCAAGATATTACAGTATACACTGAACACAACATCCAACAATTTCAAAGATTTTACATAGAAGGAAATCAGCCAATTGAAATAAATTCATTAGGCTCTCATCTATGGATTTCACATGACTGGGAATACAGATGTGCATCTGTTGGTCACAGATACAGTGTCTTTTTAAAGAAGGTAGGGGCGTGGATCAGAAAACCAGTCAGTATCTGGTGTGACCACCATTTGCTACATGCAGCATGACACATCTCCTTCGCATTGAGTTGATCAGGCTGTTGATTGTGGAGTGTTGTCCCACTCCTCTTCGTCGATCCAGAGCATCCCAAACATGCTCAATGGGTGACATGTCTGGTGAGTATACAGGCCATGGAAGAACTGGAACATTTTCACTTCCCAGGAATTGTGTGCAGATCCTTGCAACATGAGGCCGTGCAATATCATGCTGAAACATGAGGTGATGGCGTTAGATGAATGGCATGAAAATGGGCCTCAGGATCTCATTGCGGTATCTGAAATTGCCATCGATAAAATGCAATTGTGTTCGTTGTCCGTAGCATATGCCTGCCCATACCATAATCCCACCACCATGGGGCACTCTGTTCACAACGTTGACATCAGCAAACCGCTCACCCACATGATGCCATACACACTGTCTGCCATCTCTTCATCCGTGAAGAGCACACTTCTCCAGCGTGCCAGTGGTCATCGAAGGTGAGAATTTTCCCATTGAAGTCGGTTACGACGCCGAACTGTAGTCAGGTTAAGACCCTGGTGAGGATGATGAGCTGACAGATGAGCTTCCCTGAGACAGTTTCTGACAGTTTGTGCAGAAATTCTTCAATTGTGCAAACCCATAGTTTCATCAGCTGTCCGAGTGGCTGGTCTCAGACGATCCTGGATGTGGAGGTCCTCGGCTGGCGTGGTTACACTTGGTCAGCAGTTTTGAGGCCGGTTGGACGTACTGTCAAATTCTCTAAAATGACGTGGCTTATGGTAGAGAAATTAACATTATAATTCTCTGGGAACAGCTCTGGTGGACATTCCTGCAGTCAGAATGCCAATTGCTCGCTCCCACAACTTGAGCCATCTGTGGCATTGTGTTGTGTGACAAAACGGCACATTTTAAAATATCCTTTTATTGTTCCCAGCACAAGGTGCACCTGTGTAATGACCATGCTGCTTAATCAGCTTCTTGATATGTCACACCTGTCAGGTGGATGGATTATCTTTGCAAAGGAGAAATGCTCACTAACAGGGATGTAAACAAATTTGTGAACAACATTTGAGAGAAATAAGCTTTTTGTGCGTATGGGACATTTCTGGGATATTTTATTTCAGCTCATGAAACATGGGACTAACACTTTACCTGTTGAGTTTAGATTTTTGTTCAGTGTAATTGTGTTACTAAATGGTGTCTTTCTGTCTCTATTTCATTGGTTGAGACAAGAGCAAGTACAGTACAAGATTCAGTCTCAAGTGCTAATTGAAATTCCAGAAGCATCATGTGGATGCATGGTCTACAGTGCCTTGCGAAAGTATTCGGCCCCCTTGAACTTTGCGACCTTTTGCCACATTTCAGGCTTCAAACAAAGATAAAACTGTATTTTTTGTGAAGAATCAACAACAAGTGGGACACAATCATGAAGTGGAACGACATTTATTGGATATTTCAAACTTTTTTAACAAATCAAAAACAGAAAAATTGGGCGTGCAAAATTATTCATTATAATGTTATAATGAAAATGTGCTGTTCAGTCCCAAAAAACAAGTTTTTAGGAGACTTGTGCGAGGAGTGCTGATGACGCTGCCCACTGCAAGCAAGCAATGCAGATGTAGAAGCCCGGTGGCTAGGAAAAACTCCATAGAAAGGCAGGAACTTACAAAGAAACCTAGAGACGAACCAGGCTCTGAGGGGTGGCAAGTCCTCTTCTGGCTGGTGGAAATTATAAGAGTACATGGCCATTAAAGCCAGATCGATCTTCAAGATGTTCAAAATGTTCATAGACAACCAGCAGGGTCAAATAATACATTCACACACAATGCATCCCTGACCACCTCCTGAAGTGGTCAGCTTGATCTGAACACAAACAGACCACAAAGCGACTTTTGTGCATCTAGACCCCGTCTTTTCAATGCGATCTTTGTATTCTGATAGCAGAAGTCGCATGTAAGCGTGTAGACACGACCACAGTGGTGTACATTTATGCAATTAGTGTGTTACATCTGGTAAATAGCTTACAAAGATGACATTGTATGCCTATGAGACTAAGTGGTGAAACATTTTTCTCATAGTGAGTTGCGGTTGGTAAATGGATATGGAGAAAGGAGATGGCTAAGGTAGATCACTGCGGGCCTACAACCATATTCACATCAGGGTTTAATAACGGGAACCGGGCTACGGAGAAACCTGTTTACTGAGATAAATAATTGAGAGAAACCGGTCAATTATAATGAATTATTTCTATGAACAGTGTGACGTGAAATGAAGATGTTAAATTATATGTCATGTTTAAATTTGGCTTCTCTGCTACAGCCGTCTCTGATCTGCTGATCATCAACGCTCATTCCTTTACACTTCTGCTGTATGGCAAAGCTTCACTAAAAGAAATGCCACCGAGGCAGAATGCAAAATCTACAAGCGCACAATAACATGTTCTGGTGGTTCGAGGAAGTGTAGGATTGTTCTGACATGCAGGCCTACACCCCCAACATAGTGAGGTAAGTGGAGAGAGGGGGATTCAGCAGATCATTTGTTTAGCTTGCGGGTTTAGATTCAAGGGCAATTGATCAACCCCAGCACTGTCCACGGTGCGGAATCTCTGCTACTATTAGCTCACATGTTTTTTATTTTACCTTCATTTAACTAGGCAAGTCAGTTAAGAACAAATTCTTATTTTCAATGACGGCCTAGGAACCGTGGGTTAACTGCCTGTTCAGGGGCAGAACAACATATTTGTACCTTGTCAGCTCAGGGATTTGATCTTGCAACCTTTCGGTTACTAGTCTAACGCCCTAATCACTAGGCTACCCTGCTGCCCCGTTTAATTAGCGGAGAATCAGATGTTCCCTTTGACAAGGTCACCACAATAAGCTGGTTATCATAAAGTAAAAACACAACCTTCCCTAATTCTCCCGATAGCCAGGTGCAAGGGGAGAGAATAAGAGCAAGGTGTCCGAGATCTTTCAGTCAAATGTAGGCTAAAACTAATCACATTTTCACTTGACTGTAATAACCTCATAATATTTCACCAGTTGGCCAACAGTGCTTCATAGGGCATACATTAAAGTAGGCTACATCAACGAAATAGTGTGGTGAGATGGAGAGAACTTACAACAATTTCAACAAGAAACTATTACATTAATGTGTATATTTATCCATTTACAGTGATATTTTGTTATTTAACTAGGCAAGTCAGTTAAGAACTAATTCTTATTTACGATAACCGCGTACCCCAGCCAAACCCTAACCCGGACTACGCTGGGCCAATTGTGCGCCGCCCTATGGGACTTGCAATCACAGCAGGTTGTGATACAGCCTAGAATCGAACTAGGGAATGTAGTGACACCACTAGCACTGAGATGCAGTGCCTTAGACCACTGTGCCGCTTGGGAGCCCCGTACAATCATGCCAGATTTTTTTCACTGGTATTATATGCTTTTAAATAGCACTTCCGGTTTGAACAGGAATACTGGGATGCCTGGTAATTTCTTGCAATTTTCTCGGGAAGGAAAATTCTAGATTTAGTCTAGAAAGTCTAGATTTTCATTCACAATTCACATTGCCTACAATGTATGTAGTCAATCCACTAGAGGTCACTGTCATACTGTGTCTTTCCTGTGCTATTTGAAAGTACAATATGCAGAAACTCCACCATTTCCTGGTAGCAAAAATTCTTAGTCCCCTAATTTCAGTTTGTGACAAAACAAAAATGGTGTAAAGAATCATTGAACCGTCTAAACCGTTCTTTTCAATAACCCCAAAATATAGTATTTTCAGCTGTTTGAAGCTGGTGTACAAAATTGAAAGTAAAAGATAGGGGAAGCATAGAAATAGAACACATAGAACACATACCACTTCTTAGACTTTCTTTCACTGAGAATGGCATATAACTCACATTCTATGTGAATTTGGTCGAGTTGCCCAAAAAGTTACACATTGCAGCATTAAATGATACTATTGCACTTTCAACAAGCACCACAGCTCTTCAGAGCATATACTTAACACTGTAGGACAGTGGGCGAATGGCACATGTATTCAGCAATCAAGCAGTTTGAAATGTTTTCTGGGTGTATTGAACAGATTGCTTTGAGTCTTTTCCTACAGATGTGCTGAAAAGCAGGTTCCACCGGAGGTTAGTGGCACCTTAAATGGGGAAGACGGGCTCGTGGTAATGGCTGGAGCGGCAGAATGGTAACAAACACATGGTTTTTATGTTTGAGATGCCATTCCATTTGCTCCATGCAACCTTCCGGTTACTAGTTCAACCACTAGGCTACCCTGCCCCCCCGATACTGGTGTATTCACTATAAACCAAACGGAAGCAAACAGGCCGAAATGGGGAGGGTATATTTACCACTATATTCTACAACTACGCACATGTCAATAACCATTGTTGCAACGCTACTGAATTACCCACAATCCAGTATAAATAGTTAGAAAAGAATTGTGTAATATTTCAAAAGGGCAATCTGGCACTCAAACAACCACAAAGCCGACGCCCTGCTACTTTGTTGGGTAAACGGCTGAGAGATAGAGCAGAAGAAATGCGTTATGTATCCAAGGACAGACGATCCATGCAATCAAAATGATAGTTTTAAACACTTACTTACATGTCATTTAATAGGATCTCTATGGTTTAAAAACATTTTAAAGCTATAGTCTTCACAATTACATTGTTTACAAATTGAGTAAAGCAAGCTTATATTTTGGGTTCTGATGGGGTACGACAGTTGAACTAAGCCTATGAGGCATGAATATGTTATATTTTTTTCAAGAATCAATGGCTAAATAAACTGTATTTAATTTAAAAGTCCAAAACTGCATGTCCCAATCCCAGATGGACCTTTTTAAGGCCTTATAAAGTAGTGTTTTAACCGTTAAATAGCTTCTCCACATAGATAAAGGAACAGACGGGCGGCTCATGGTCATCGTCACACCATGGTTGTTAGCTAGGATGGGAATGTTCCCATCAACTGTTTACCTTCCAAGCCTCCTCCACTTCTGAGGTCCAGTTGTCCTTCAGGATTGGCTGGACGGCTCGAATAAACTCTGCCCCCACGTACTGGAATAAACCCAAAGGACATAATTAGGGCCCTGGAAGGTCATAAATGTTTGATAAACAGAGAGCAATAGACTCAGAATTATCTGATGATCCAACATCCAGCAAAATAGCAAGCCAGATTTTCCATTACGTTATCATGCAGTTATTATCTAGACAGAAGATTAAAGCTGGATGGATTGCAAGAAAATCTCCACACATCCCTAGTCCTGTGGTGATGATTGTTCTGTGAAAGTCCACGTTCTGTTGTTAAGCAAAGGTAGTACTGGAACCGTATTTTCTAGTCATGGAATATTTTGAGTGCTGATCTAGGATCAGTTTTGCCTTTAAGGTCATAAAGGAACAAGATCACGTGGACAAGATTACATTAGCCAGAAAACCTACAGAGTAGGACAGACTGAACACCTACCATGTAGTACTTCGGAGGGGAGTTGTAACGATAGTGGCTTTTGCCCAGATCTAGGATCAGTTGGTCCAGTCGTTCCATCTGATTAAGTCTGGCCACGCTTTTCTCAATGAAGTGCATTATCCTTCAAGACATGGAACAAAACGCCATTGTCAGAGGTAGACAGGATCAGACGTAGAAAGGCAGACACTAACACAGTCGAACCGTGACATCGGTCAATGCAAAGTAGCAAGCTTCTGTGTTGTTAGCTAAAGGGAAATTTATGGAAGGGAGAATGAGACATCTGTTTAGTTTTATGGCATTAGCAACTGATTGACTAGCGCAGACACTCATGTGTTTGTGTTCCTGAAGGCACCAAGTGTACCTCATGATAATGCTGGTCAGGTTAGATGCACCATGCTCTCCAGCAGTTACAACTAAATAGGTAAATACACAGTACACATGTCTAGGTTGTAAGATAAAAACTTGAATGTAGCTAGTTACATGCCCCCCCTCCCCTCCCCATGCTAGCACCACGCTTCAATTAACCGAGCTATCAGAAATATTTCATCATCAGAAGATCTCAAGGAACTCTTCAGTATCCATGCTACCAAGTCATAGTCTGAGTACTTTAGTATAGACAGTCAAGAAAATAATAGATTTTCTACCTCAGTCAAATAAAGAGACCAGAGAGCCTTTAAAAACATGTCATACTAAGAAGTAACTGAAGTTGACGCTGGAGGTAGCAAACGTAGCTTTCATCCGTGTGTGTTTAGTCTAGAGGTCAACCGATTATGATTTTTCAACTCGGATACAGATTATTGGAGGACCAAAAAACGCAGATACCGATTAATCGGACTATTTTTTGTTTGTTTATTTGTAATAATGACAATTACAACAATACTGAATGAACACGTTTAGTTTAACTTAATATAATACATCAATAAAATAAATTTAGCCTCAAATAAATAATAAAACATGTTCAATTTGGTTTAAATAATGTGCCATGTAAAAAAGCTAACGTTTTAGTTCCTTGCTCAGAACATATGAAAGCTGGTGGTTCCTTTTAACATGAGTTTTCAATATTCCCAGGTAAGAAGTTTTAGGTTGCAGTTATTATAGGAATTATAGGTCTATTTCTCTCTATAACATCTGTATTTCATATACCTTTGACTATTGGATGTTCATAGGCATTTTAGTATTGCCAGCGTAACAGTATAGCTTCCTTAGGTCATTAATATGGTCAAATCAGGAAACTATCATTTCGAAAACAAAACGTTTATTCTTTCAGTGAAATACGGAACCGTTCCGTATTTAACTAACGGGTGACATCCATAAGTCTAAATATTCCTGTTACATTGCACAACCTTCAATGTTATGTCATAATTACGTACAATTCTGGCAAATTAGTTCGCAACGAGCCAGGCGGCCCAAACTGCTGCATATACCTTGACTCTGTTGCACAGAAAGCAAGAGAAGTGACACAATTTTCCTAGTAAAAAAAGAAATTCATGTTAGCAGGCAATATTAACTAAATATGCAGGTTTAAAAATATATACTTGTGTTTTGATTTTAAGAAAGGCGTTGATGTTTATGGTTAGGTACACATTGGTGCAACGACAGTGCTTTTTTCACAAATGCGCTTGTTAAATCACTCATTTGGCGAAGTAGGCTATGATTCCTGAGGACCATGCCTCAGGACTACCTGACATGATGACTCCTTGCTGTCCCCAGTCCACCTGGCCGTGCTGCTGCTCCAGTTTCAACTGTTCTGCCTGTGATTATTATAATTTGACCATGCTGGTCATTTATGAACATTTGAACATCTTGGCCATGTTCTGTTATAATTCTCCACCCGGCACAGCCAGAAGAGGCCACCCCACATAGCCTGGTTCCTCTCAAGGTTTCTTCCTAGGTTTTGGCCTTTCTAGGGAGTTTTTCCTAGCCACCGTGCTTCTACACCTGCATTGCTTGCTGTTTGGGGTTTTAGGCTGGGTTTCTGTACAGCACTTTGAGATATCAGCTGATGTACGAAGGGCTATATAAATAAATTTGATTTGATTCAATGATATATTAACAGGCACCGCATCGATTATATGCAACGGAGGACAAGCAAGATAAACTAGTAACATCAACCATGTGTCGTTAACTAGTGATTATGTTAAGATTGATTGTTTTTTATAAGATACATTTAATGCTAGCTAGCACCTTACCTTGGCTCCTTGCTGCACTCACATAACAGGTAGTCAGCCTGCCACACAGTCTCCTCGTGGAGTGCAATGTAATAGGCCATGATCGGTGTCCAAAAATGCTGATTACCGTTTGTTATGAAAATTTGAAATCGGCCATAATTAATCGTCCATTCCGATTAATCGGTCGACCTCTAGTTTAGTCACATTCTGAGGCACCCTGTTGCTGAATTAATAGCCACAACCCTCACTGTGGCTTAATTAGCTCCAGCGTTGGCAACCATTTAATGCCTCAGCGCCATGAGCTTTAGAAGGCGAGGTGTGTTGTGGGTCGCTGTGAGGGAACGTAGACAACAGACACTGGGTTAAATGTCTCCTTTTTGCCAGGGCTGCAGCAGGTACAAGACAAGTAATATCAGTCCACTCATGTTCGCCTCAAGAACAGGCATATTAAATTAGATTTAGATTAAAAGTTTAATAGTCACATGTACAGGGTTGCAGGTGTACTGTAATTACACGGTACAGTGAAAATCTCAGAGGGGGGAGCGGTGGGGATTGATATTCCAATTGTTCTGCCCGGGTTTATGAAGTATTGCACGAAACAAGTAATACAATTTGAGGAAAAACGCTAGAAAAAGTAGAAACCTGCAATGTTTTGTATGAGCTCAAGGCGTCATCCGTCAGTGCCATTTTACCAATTTGTTTGACGATGACGACACTAGAAGCTGCATGAGATTATACTAGTTATACTACAATGTAAACTTGGCTATCAACGTGAATGCAGTAAGGTATTCTGTGCATGTGGTCTGTGGAGTGCCAGCTCATATTCTAACCAGCTTCTAACCACACAAACAAACACACACACACTTTTTGTAGTTTTATTGTTTGTATAATTTTTTGTTCGTACATCCGTTGTATTATAAATGTGTGTGACTGTCCTTGTCTATCAGTGATTGTTGCTTGTCATGTTTTGTGTTGTTCGTGGAACCTAGAAGGAATAGCTGCTGCCTCTGCAAAAGCTAATGGGGATCCCAATACACAATAAACAAACAAACAGCTGTGCTTCCTAGACCCAACCTT
Organism: Oncorhynchus kisutch; assembly: GCF_002021735.2. Lineage (NCBI taxonomy): Eukaryota > Metazoa > Chordata > Actinopteri > Salmoniformes > Salmonidae > Oncorhynchus > Oncorhynchus kisutch. Next base: position 12,317,358 of record NC_034185.2, on the reverse strand, counting down.
ATTAATTTACTCTACAAAAAAAAAAAATCTCATGGTGCAACTCACCCCATCTCTGAATCTAGTTGGCTGTGTTGTCAATGTACTAAGACAATAAGAAATAAGGGGCCCACCGTCCTCACAGCTTCTACACTGGCATCTCTGGATGTGCTCAGAGCTTATCTGGGAGCTGACAAGTGGGTGATGATGAGAGGGTGAGAGGAGGAGGTAGAATGGCAGGAGAGAGAAAGGAGATAGGAGGAGGCGAAGGGTGCCACTGACCGTAGGCCGTGAGTTTGTAGCTCCTTGTTGTTCCGCAGCCTCTCCAGGTCTTCCACGTCTCGGAACAGGAAGAAAACGTCTTTGCATTCTGGATGGGTCTCAAACAACCTGTTACCATGACAACGGACACTACTTGTGAGCACACTCGAGGTCGCGATTTAATAGATTCACAAACATTGCTCTGTAGGCTATTAAAACACAGTGGAGAAAATACAGATTTTGTTCTTTATGGGTTTCAAATGCACAACTGCGCTTTGGAAGCGATGTCCAATCTATGTTTTATTGTTGGTTTAATCTCTTTTATCATGTGGTTAATCTATGTTTTATGGGGTTAATCTGTTTTAGCATGGGTTTAATCTGTTTTAGCATGGGTTTAATCTGTTTTAGCATGGGTTTAATCTGTTTTAGCATGGGTTTAATCTGTTTTATCATGTGGTTAATCTATGTTTTATGGGGTTAATCTGTTTTAGCATGGGTTTAATCTGTTTTATCATGAGGCTAAGCTCTGTTTTATCATGGGGCTAATCTATGTTTTATCATGGGACTAATCTATGTTTTATCATGGGGCTGATCTATGTTGTATGGGGTTTTTGTGTTTTATCAAGTGGTTAATAATAGTGAATAATAAAAATATACTGTGTGTGTGTATATATAGAAGTATATATATATTGTTCTGTAACAATGACTATTGTAGCTGGAAAAGGGTGATTCAGCAACCATCACTCCTGTGTTCCAATGGCACGTTGTGTTAGCTAATCCAAGTTTATCATTTTAAAAGGGTAATTAATCAATAGTAAACCCCTTTTGCAATTATGTTAGCACAGCTGAAAACTGTTGTTCTGATTAAAGAAGCAATAAAACTGGCCTTCTTTAGACTAGTTGAGTATCTAGAGCATCAGGATTTGTGGGTTCGATTACAGGCTCAAAATCTCCAGAAACAAAGAATTTTCTTCTAAAACTCATTAGCCTATTCTTGTTCTGAGAAATTAAGGCAATTCTATGTGAGAAGTTGCCAAGAAACTGAAGATCTCTACTCCCTTCACAGAACAGCGCAAACTGGCCCTAACCAGAATAGAAAGAGGAGTGGGAGGCCCCGGTGCACAACTGAGCAAGAAGACAAGTACATTAGAGTGTCTAGTTTTCAACTGGCAGCTTCATTAAATAGTACCCATAAAACACCAGTCTCAGCATCAACAGTAGAGGCGACTCCGGGATGCTGGCCTTCTAGGCAGAGTTCCTCTGTCTAGTGTCTGTGTTCTTTTGCCCATCGTAATCTTTTATTTTCATTGGCCAGTCTGAGATATGGCTTTTTCTTTGCAACTCTGCTTTAAAGGCTAGTGCCAAATGCTTACTTACAAGCCCTTAACCAACAATTCTTTAAGGAGTTTTAAGAAAAATGTGTTAAGTATAAAATGTCATATAAAAGTGACAAATAATTAAACAGCAGCAGTAAAGTAACAATAGTGAGGCTTTATACAGGTGGTACCAGTACAGAGTCAATGTGGAGGCTATATACAGGGGGGGTACCAGTACAGAGTCAATGTGGAGGCCATATACAGGGGGTACCAGTACAGAGTCAATGTGGAGGCTATATACAGGGGGTACCAGTACAGAGTCAATGTGGAGGCTATATACAGGGGGTACCGGTACAGAGTCAATGTGGAGGCTATATACAGGGGGTACCGGTACAGAGTCAATGTGGAGGCTATATACAGGGGGTACCAGTACAGAGTCAATGTGGAGGCTATATACAGGGGGTACCAGTACAGAGTCAATGTGGAGGCTATATACAGGTGGTACCAGTACAGAGTCAATGTGGAGGCTATATACAGGGGGTACCGGTACAGAGTCAATGTGGAGGCTATATACAGGGGGTACCGGTACAGAGTCAATGTGGAGGCTATATACAGGGGGTACCAGTACAGAGTCAATGTGGAGGCTTTATACAGGGGGTACCAGTACAGAGTCAATGTGGAGGCTATATACAGGGGGTACCAGTACAGAGTCAATGTGGAGGCTATATACAGGGGGTACCAGTACAGAGTCAATGTGGAGGCTATATACAGGGGGTACCAGTACAGAGTCAATGTGGAGGCTATATACAGGGGGTACCAGTACAGAGTCAATGTGGAGGCTATATACAGGGGGTACCAGTACAGAGTCAATGTGGAGGCTATATAACAGGGGGTACCAGTACAGAGTCAATGTGGAGGCTATATACAGGGGGTACCGGTACAGAGTCAATGTGGAGGCTATATACAGGTGGTACCGGTACAGAGTCAATGTGGAGGCTATATACAGGGGGTACCGGTACAGAGTCAATGTGGAGGCTATATACAGGTGGTACCGGTACAGAGTCAATGTGGAGGCTATATACAGGTGGTACCAGTACAGAGTCAATGTGGAGGCTATATACAGGGGGTACCAGTACAGAGTCAATGTGGAGGCTATATACAGGGGGTACCAGTACAGAGTCCAATGTGGAGGCTATATACAGGGGTACCAGTAGGTCAATGGGCTATATACAGGGGGTACCAGTAAGTCAATGTGGAGGCTATACAGGGGTACCAGTACAGAGTCAATGTGGAGGCTATATACAGGGGGTACCAGTACAGAGTCAATGTGGAGGCTATATACAGGGGGTACCGGTACAGAGTCAATGTGGAGGCTATATACAGGGTGTTACCGGTACAGAGTCAATGTGGAGGCTATATACAGGGGGTACCAGTACAGAGTCAATGTGGAGGCTATATACAGGGGGGGTACCAGTACAGAGTCAATGTGGAGGCTATATACAGGGGGTACCAGTACAGAGTCAATGTGGAGGCTATATACAGGGGGTACCAGTACAGAGTCAATGTGGAGGCTATATACAGGGGGGTACCAGTACAGAGTCAATGTGGAGGCTATATACAGGGTGTTACGGTACAGAGTCAATGTGGAGGCTATATACAGGGGGTACCAGTACAGAGTCAATGTGGAGGCTATATACAGGGGGTACCAGTACAGAGTCAATGTGGAGGCTATATACAGGGGGTACCAGTACAGAGTCAATGTGGAGGCTATATACAGGGGGTACCAGTACAGAGTCAATGTGGAGGCTATATACAGGGGGTACCAGTACAGAGTCAATGTGGAGGCTATATACAGGGGGTACCAGTACAGGAGTCAATGTGGAGGCTATATACAGGGGGTACCAGTACAGAGTCAATGTGGAGGCTATATACAGGGGGACCAGTACAGAGTCAATGTGGAGGCTATATACAGGGGGTACCAGTACAGAGTCAATGTGGAGGCTTTATACAGGGGGTACCAGTACAGAGTCAATGTGGAGGCTATATACAGGGGGTACCAGTACAGAGTCAATGTGGAGGCTATATACAGGGGGTACCAGTACAGAGTCAATGTGGAGGCTATATACAGGGGGTACCAGTACAGAGTCAATGTGGAGGCTATATACAGGGGGTACCAGTACAGAGTCAATGTGGAGGCTATATACAGGGGGTACCAGTACAGAGTCAATGTGGAGGCTATATACAGGGGTACCAGTACAGAGTCAATGTGGAGGCTATATACAGGGGGTACCAGTACAGAGTCAATGTGGAGGCTATATACAGGGGGTACCAGTACAGAGTCAATGTGGAGGCTATATACAGGGGGTACCGGTACAGAGTCAATGTGGAGGCTATATACAGGTGGTACCGGTACAGAGTCAATGTGGAGGCTATATACAGGGGGTACCGGTACAGAGTCAATGTGGAGGCTATATACAGGTGGTACCGGTACAGAGTCAATGTGGAGGCTATATACAGGTGGTACCAGTACAGAGTCATGTGGAGGCTATATACAGGGGGTACCAGTACAGAGTCAATGTGGAGCTATATACAGGGGGTACCAGTACAGAGTCAATGTGGAGGCTATATACAGGGGGTACCAGTACAGAGTCAATGGGAGGCTATATACAGGAGGTACCAGTACAGGTCAATGTGGAGGCTATATACAGGGGGTACCAGTACAGAGTCAATGTGGAGGCTATATACAGGGGGTACCAGTACAGAGTCAATGTGGAGGCTATATACAGGGTGTTACGGTACAGAGTCAATGTGGAGGCTATATACAGGGGGTACCAGTACAGAGTCAATGTGGGAGGCTATATACAGGGGGGTACCAGTACAGAGTCAATGTGGAGGCTATATACAGGGGGTACCAGTACAGAGTCAATGTGGAGGCTATAATCAGGGGGTACCAGTACAGAGTCAATGTGGAGGCTATATACAGGGGGGGTACCAGTTACAAGTCAATGTGGTACAGAGTCAATGTGGAGGCTATATACAGGGGGTACCAGTACAGAGTCAATGTGGAGGCTATATACAGGGGGTACCAGTACAGAGTCAATGTGGAGGCTATATACAGGGGTACCAGTACAGAGTCAATGTGGAGGCTATATACAGGGGGTACCAGTACAGAGTCAATGTGGAGGCTATATACAGGGGGTACCAGTACAGATCAATGTGGAGGCTATATACAGGGGGTACCAGTACAGAGTCAATGTGGAGGCTATATACAGGGGGTACCAGTACAGAGTCAATGTGGAGGCTATATACAGGGGGTACCAGTACAGAGTCAATGTGGAGGCTATATACAGGGGGTACCAGTACAGAGTCAATGTGGAGGCTATATACAGGGGGTACCAGTACAGAGTCAATGTGGAGGCTATATACAGGGGGTACCAGTACAGAGTCAATGTGGAGGCTATATACAGGGGGTACCAGTACAGAGTCAATGTGGAGGCTATATACAGGGGGTACCAGTACAGAGTCAATGTGGAGGCTATATACAGGGGGTACCAGTACAGAGTCAATGTGGAGGCTATATACAGGGGGTACCAGTACAGAGTCATGTGGAGGCTATATACAGGGGGTACCGGTACAGAGTCAATGTGGAGGCTATATACAGGGGGTACCGGTACAGAGTCAATGTGGAGGCTATATACAGGGGGTACCGGTACAGAGTCAATGTGGAGGCTATATACAGTGGTACCGGTACAGAGTCAATGTGGAGGCTATATACAGGTGGTACCAGTACAGAGTCCAATGTGGAGGCTATATACAGGGGGTACCAGTACAGAGTCAATGTGGAGGCTATATACAGGGGTACCAGTACAGAGTCATGTGAGGCTATATACAGGGGGTACCAGTACAGAGTCAATGTGGAGGCTATATACAGGAGGTACCAGTACAGAGTCAATGTGGAGGCTATATACAGGGGGTACCAGTACAGAGTCCAATGTGGAGGCTATATCAGGGTTACCAGAGTCAATGTGAGCTATATACAGGGTACCATACAGAGTCAATGTGGAGGCTATATACAGGGGGGGTACCAGTACAGAGTCAATGTGGAGGCCTATGATACAGGGGGGGTACCAGTACAGAGTCAATGTGGAGGCTATATACCAGGGGGGTACCAGTACAGAGTCAATGTGGGGGTCTATATACAGGGGGGGTACCAGTACAGAGTCAATGTGGGAGGCCTATATACAGGGGGTACCAGGTTACAGAGTCAATGTGGAGGCTATATACAGGGGGGTACCAGTACAGAGTCAATGTTGGAGGCTATATACAGGGGGTTACGCAGTACAGAGTCAATGTGGAGGCTAATATACAGGGGAGGTACCAGTACAGAGTCAATGTGGAGGCTATATTACAGGGGGTACCAGTACAGAGTCAATGTGGAGGCTATATACAGGGGGTACCAGTACAGAGTCAATGTGGAGGCTAATTACAGGGGGTACCAGTACAGAGTCAATGTGGAGGCTATATAACAGGGGGGTACCAGTACAGGAGTCAATGTGGATGCTATATACAGGGGGTACCAGTACCAGAGTCAATGGTGGAGGGCTATATACAAGGGGGTACCAGGTACAGAGTCAATGTGGAGGACTATATACAGGGGGTACCAGTTAACATGCAGTCAATGGGGAGGCTATAATACAGGGGGTACCATACAGATCATGGGAGGAACATATCAGGGGTGACCAAGTACAGATTCAATGTGGAGGCCTATATACAGGTGGTACCAGTAAAGAGTCAATGTGGAGGCTATATACAGGGGTGACCAGTACAGAGTCAATGTGGAAGGCGATTATACAGGGAGGTACCAGTACAGAGTCAATGTGGAGGACTATATACAGGGGTACCAGACAGAGTCAATGTGGATGACTATATACAGGGGGTACCAGTACAGAGTCAATGTGGAGGCTATATAACAGTGGGTACCAGTACAGAGTCAATGTGGAGGCTATATACAGGTTGGGTACCAGTACAGAGTCAATGTGGAGGCTATCTACAGGGGGTACCGGTACAGAGTCAATGTGGAGGCTATATACGGGGGTAACCAGGTACAGAGTCAATGTGGAGGCTATATACAGGGGGTACCAGTACAGAGTCAATGTGGAGGCTATATACAGGGGGTACCAGTACAGAGTCAATGTGGAGGCTATATACAGGGGGTACCAGTACAGAGTCAATGTGGAGGCTATATACAGGGGTACCGGTACAGAGTCAATGTGGAGGCTATATACAGGGGGTACCGGTACAGAGTCAATGTGGAGGCTATATACAGGGGTACCGGTACAGAGTCAATGTGGAGGCTATATACAGGGGTACCGGTACAGAGTCAATGTGGAGGCTATATACAGGGGGTACCGGTACAGAGTCAATGTGGAGGCTATATACAGGGGGTACGGTACAGAGTCAATGTGGAGGCTATATACAGGGGTACCAGTACAGAGTCAATGTGGAGGCTATATACAGGGGGTACCGGTACAGAGTCAATGTGGAGGCTATATACAGGGGGTACCGGTACAGAGTCAATGTGGAGGCTATATACAGGGGTACCAGTACAGAGTCAATGTGGAGGCTATATACAGGGGGTACCGGTACAGAGTCAATGTGGAGGCTATATACAGGGGGTACCGGTACAGAGTCAATGTGGAGGCTATATACAGGGGGTACCAGTACAGAGTCAATGTGGAGGCTATATACAGGGGTACCGGTACAGAGTCAATGTGGAGGCTATATACAGGGGTACCGGTACAGAGTCAATGTGGAGGCTATATACAGGGGGTACCAGTACAGAGTCAATGTGGAGGCTATATACAGGGGGTACCGGTACAGAGTCAATGTGGAGGCTATATACAGGGGGTACCAGTACAGAGTCAATGTGGAGGCTATATACAGGGGGTACCGGTACAGAGTCAATGTGGAGGCTATATACAGGGGGTACCAGTACAGAGTCAATGTGGAGGCTATATACAGGGGGTACCAGTACAGAGTCAATGTGGAGGCTATATACAGGGGGTACCGGTACAGAGTCAATGTGGAGGCTATATACAGGGGGTACCGGTACAGAGTCAATGTGGAGGCTATATACAGGGGGTACCGGTACAGAGTCAATGTGGAGGCTATATACAGGGGGTACCGGTACAGAGTCAATGTGGAGGCTATATACAGGGGGTACCGGTACAGAGTCAATGTGGAGGCTATATACAGGGGGTACCGGTACAGAGTCAATGTGGAGGCTATATACAGGGGTACCAGTACAGAGTCAATGTGGAGGCTATATACAGGGGGTACGGTACAGAGTCAATGTGGAGGCTATATACAGGGGTACCGGTACAGAGTCAATGTGGAGGCTATATACAGGGGGTACCGGTACAGAGTCAATGTGGAGGCTATATACAGGGGGTACCGGTACAGAGTCAATGTGGAGGCTATATACAGGGGGTACCGGTACAGAGTCAATGTGGAGGCTATATACAGGGGGTACCGGTACAGAGTCAATGTGGAGGCTATATACAGGGGGTACCGGTACAGAGTCAATGTGGAGGCTATATACAGGGGGTACCGGTACAGAGTCAATGTGGAGGCTATATACAGGGGGTACCGGTACAGAGTCAATGTGGAGGCTATATACAGGGGGTACCGGTACAGAGTCAATGTGGAGGCTATATACAGGGGGTACCGGTACAGAGTCAATGTGGAGGCTATATACAGGGGTACCGGTACAGAGTCAATGTGGAGGCTATATACAGGGGGTACCGGTACAGAGTCAATGTGGAGGCTATATACAGGGGGTACCGGTACAGAGTCAATGTGGAGGCTATATACAGGGGGTACCGGTACAGAGTCAATGTGGAGGCTATATACAGGGGGTACCGGTACAGAGTCAATGTGGAGGCTATATACAGGGGGTACCGGTACAGAGTCAATGTGGAGGCTATATACAGGGGTACCGGTACAGAGTCAATGTGGAGGCTATATACAGGGGGTACCGGTACAGAGTCAATGTGGAGGCTATATACAGGGGTACCGGTACAGAGTCAATGTGGAGGCTATATACAGGGGTACCGGTACAGAGTCAATGTGGAGGCTATATACAGGGGTACCGGTACAGAGTCAATGTGGAGGCTATATACAGGGGGTACCGGTACAGAGTCAATGTGGAGGCTATATACAGGGGGTACCGGTACAGAGTCAATGTGGAGGCTATATACAGGGGGTACCGGTACAGAGTCAATGTGGAGGCTATATACAGGGGGTACCGGTACAGAGTCAATGTGGAGGCTATATACAGGGGTACCGGTACAGAGTCAATGTGGAGGCTATATACAGGGGGTACCGGTACAGAGTCAATGTGGAGGCTATATACAGGGGGTACCGGTACAGAGTCAATGTGGAGGCTATATACAGGGGGTACCGGTACAGAGTCAATGTGGAGGCTATATACAGGGGGTACCGGTACAGAGTCAATGTGGAGGCTATATACAGGGGTACCGGTACAGAGTCAATGTGGAGGCTATATACAGGGGGTACCAGTACAGAGTCAATGTGGAGGCTATATACAGGGGGTACCGGTACAGAGTCAATGTGGAGGCTATATACAGGGGGTACCGGTACAGAGTCAATGTGGAGGCTATATACAGGGGGTACCGGTACAGAGTCAATGTGGAGGCTATATACAGGGGGTACCAGTACAGAGTCAATGTGGAGGCTATATACAGGGGGTACCGGTACAGAGTCAATGTGGAGGCTATATACAGGGGGTACCAGTACAGAGTCAATGTGGAGGCTATATACAGGGGGTACCAGTACAGAGTCAATGTGGAGGCTATATACAGGGGTACCAGTACAGAGTCAATGTGGAGGCTATATACAGGGGGTACCAGTACAGAGTCAATGTGGAGGCTATATACAGGGGGTACCGGTACAGAGTCAATGTGGAGGCTATATACAGGGGGTACCGGTACAGAGTCAATGTGGAGGCTATATACAGGGGGTACCGGTACAGAGTCAATGTGGAGGCTATATACAGGGGGTACCGGTACAGAGTCAATGTGGAGGCTATATACAGGGGGTACCGGTACAGAGTCAATGTGGAGGCTATATACAGGGGGTACCGGTACAGAGTCAATGTGGAGGCTATATACAGGGGGTACCGGTACAGAGTCAATGTGGAGGCTATATACAGGGGTACCGGTACAGAGTCAATGTGGAGGCTATATACAGGGGGTACCGGTACAGAGTCAATGTGGAGGCTATATACAGGGGGTACCGGTACAGAGTCAATGTGGAGGCTATATACAGGGGGTACCGGTACAGAGTCAATGTGGAGGCTATATACAGGGGTACCGGTACAGAGTCAATGTGGAGGCTATATACAGGGGGTACCGGTACAGAGTCAATGTGGAGGCTATATACAGGGGTACCGGTACAGAGTCAATGTGGAGGCTATATACAGGGGGTACCGGTACAGAGTCAATGTGGAGGCTATATACAGGGGGTACCGGTACAGAGTCAATGTGGAGGCTATATACAGGGGGTACCGGTACAGAGTCAATGTGGAGGCTATATACAGGGGGTACCGGTACAGAGTCAATGTGGAGGCTATATACAGGGGGTACCGGTACAGAGTCAATGTGGAGGCTATATACAGGGGGTACCAGTACAGAGTCAATGTGGAGGCTATATACAGGGGGTACCAGTACAGAGTCAATGTGGAGGCTATATACAGGGGGTACCAGTACAGAGTCAATGTGGAGGCTATATACAGGGGTACCGGTACAGAGTCAATGTGGAGGCTATATACAGGGGTACCGGTACAGAGTCAATGTGGAGGCTATATACAGGGGTACCGGTACAGAGTCAATGTGGAGGCTATATACAGGGGGTACCGGTACAGAGTCAATGTGGAGGCTATATACAGGGGGTACCGTACAGAGTCAATGTGGAGGCTATATACAGGGGGTACCGGAGTCAATGTGGAGGCTATATACAGGGGGTACCGGTACAGAGTCAATGTGGAGGCTATATACAGGGGTACCGGTACAGAGTCAATGTGGAGGCTATATACAGGGGGTACCGGTACAGAGTCAATGTGGAGGCTATATACAGGGGTACCGGTACAGAGTCAATGTGGAGGCTATATACAGGGGGTACCGGTACAGAGTCAATGTGGAGGCTATATACAGGGGGTACCGGTACAGAGTCAATGTGGAGGCTATATACAGGGGGTACCGGTACAGAGTCAATGTGGAGGCTATATACAGGGGGTACCGGTACAGAGTCAATGTGGAGGCTATATACAGGGGGTACCAGTACAGAGTCAATGTGGAGGCTATATACAGGGGGTACCAGTACAGAGTCAATGTGGAGGCTATATACAGGGGGTACCGGTACAGAGTCAATGTGGAGGCTATATACAGGGGGTACCGGTACAGAGTCAATGTGGAGGCTATATACAGGGGGTACCGGTACAGAGTCAATGTGGAGGCTATATACAGGGGGTACCAGTACAGAGTCAATGTGGAGGCTATATACAGGGGGTACCAGTACAGAGTCAATGTGGAGGCTATATACAGGGGGTACCAGTACAGAGTCAATGTGGAGGCTATATACAGGGGGTACCGGTACAGAGTCAATGTGGAGGCTATATACAGGTGGTACCAGTACAGAGTCAATGTGGAGGCTATATACAGGGGGTACCGGTACAGAGTCAATGTGGAGGCTATATACAGGGGGTACCGGTACAGAGGTCAATGTGGAGGCTATATACAGGGGTACCGGTACAGAGTCAATGTGGAGGCTATATACAGGGGGTACCGGTACAGAGTAAAATGTGGAGGCTATATACAGGGGGTACCGGTACAGAGTCAATGTGGAGGCTATATACAGGGGTACCGGTACAGAGTCAATGTGGAGGCTATATACAGGTGGTACCAGTACAGAGTCAATGTGGAGGCTATATACAGGGGGTACCAGTACAGAGTCAATGTGGAGGCTATATACATGGGGTACCGGTACAGAGTCAATGTGGAGGCTATATACAGGGGGTACCGGTACAGAGTCAATGTGGAGGCTATATACAGGGGGTACCGGTACAGAGTCAATGTGGAGCGCTATATGACAGGGGGGTACCCAGTACAGAAGTCAATTGTGGAGCATATCAGGGGTACCGGTACAGAGTCAATGTGGAGGCTATATACCAGGGGGTACCAGTACAGAGGTCAATGTGGAGGCTATATACAAGGGGGTACCGGTACAGAGTCAATGTGGAGGCTATATACAGGGGGTACCGTACAGAGTCAATGTGAGGCTATATACAGGGGGTACCGGTACAGAGTCAATGTGGAGACTATATACAGGGGGTACCGGTACAGAGTCAATGTGGAGGCTATATACAGGGGGTACCAGTACAGAGTCAATGTGGAGGCTATATACAGGGGGTACCAGTACAGAGTCAATGTGGAGGCCTATATACAGGGGGTACCAGTACAGAGTCAATGTGGAGACTATATACAGGGGGTACCGGTACAGAGTCAATGTGGAGACTATATACAGGGGGTACCGGTACAGAGTCAATGTGGAGACTATATACAGGGGGTACCGGTACAGAGTCAATGTGGAGGCTATATACAGGGGGTACCAGTACAGAGTCAATGTGGAGACTATATACAGGGGGTACCGGTACAGAGTCAATGTGGAGACTATATACAGGGGGTACCAGTACAGAGTCAATGTGGAGACTATATACAGGGGGTACCGGTACAGAGTCAATGTGGAGGCTATATACAGGGGGTACCAGTACAGAGTCAATGTGGAGGCTATATACAGGGGGTACCAGTACAGAGTCAATGTGGAGGCTATATACAGGGGGTACCGGTACAGAGTCAATGTGGAGGCTATATACAGGGGGTACCGGTACAGAGTCAATGTGGAGGCTATATACAGGGGGTACCAGTACAGAGTCAATGTGGAGGCTGTATATAGGGGGTACCGGTACAGAGTCAATGTGGAGGCTATATACAGGGGGTACCAGTACAGAGTCAATGTGGAGGCTATATACAGGGGGTACCGGTACAGAGTCAATGTGGAGGCTATATACAGGGGGTACCGGTACAGAGTCAATGTGGAGGCTATATACAGGGGGTACCGGTACAGAGTCAATGTGGAGGCTATATACAGGGGGTACCAGTACAGAGTCAATGTGGAGGCTATATACAGGGGGTACCAGTACAGAGTCAATGTGGAGGCTATATACAGGGGGTACCAGTACAGAGTCAATGTGGAGGCTATGTACAGGGGGTACCAGTACAGAGTCAATGTGGAGGCTATATACAGGGGGTACCGGTACAGAGTCAATGTGGAGGCTATATACAGGGGGTACCGGTACAGAGTCAATGTGGAGGCTATATACAGGGGGTACCAGTACAGAGTCAATGTGGAGGCTATATACAGGGGGTACCGGTACAGAGTCAATGTGGAGGCTATATACAGGGGGTACCGGTACAGAGTCAATGTGGAGGCTATATACAGGGGGTACCAGTACAGAGTCAATGTGCAGGGGCACCGGTTAGTCGAGGTAATATGTACATTTACGTAAGTTAAAGTGACTATGCATAGATAATAAACAGAGTAGCAGCAGCGTAAAAGAGGGGTCTGGGTAGCCCTTTGATTAGCTGTTCAGGAGTCTTATGGCTTTGGGGTAAAAGCTGTTTAGAAGCCTCTTGGATCTAGACTTGGTGCTCCTGTACCGCTTGGCTGGAGTCTTTGACAATTTTTAGGGTCTTCCTCAGACACTGCCTGGTATAGAGGTCCTGAATAGCAGGAAACTTTGCCCCAGTGATGTACTGGGCCATTTGCACTGCCCTCTGTAGTGCCTTGCGGTCGGAGGCCGAGCAGTCGCCATTCCATGCAGTGATGCAACCAGGATGCTCTCAATGGTGCAGCTGTAGAACCTTTTGAGGATCTGAGGACCCAGGCCGAATCTTTTCAATCTCCTGACAGGGAATAGGCTATGTCGTGGCCTCTTCATGACTGTCTTAGTGTGTTGGGACCATGATAGTTTGTTGGTGATGTGGACACCTAGGAACATGAAGCTCTCAACCTGCTCCACTACACCCCTGTCGATGAGAATGGGGGCGTGCTCGGCCCTCTTTTTTCTGCAGTCCACAATCATCTCCTTTGTCTTGATCACGTTGAGGGAGAGGTTGTTGTCCTCCTCCCTATGGGCTGTCGCATCGTTGTCGGTGATCAGGCCTACCACTGTTGTGTTGTCAACAAACTTGATGATGTTGTTGGAGTCGTGCCTGGCCATTCAGTCATCAGTGAACAAGGAGTACAGGAGGGGACTGAGCACGCACCCCTGAGGGGCCCTGTGTTGAGGATCAGTGTGTGTGTTGTTACCTACCCTTACCACCTGGGGGCGGCCCATCAGGAAGTCCAGGATCCAGTTGCAGAGGGAGGTGTTTAGTCCCAGAGTCCTTAGCTTAGTGATGAGCTTTGAGGGCACTATGGTGTTGAACACTGAGCTGTAGTCAATGAATAGCATTCTCACATAGGTGTTCCTTTTGTCCAGGTGGGAAAGGCAGAGTTGAGTGCAATGGAGATTGCATCATCTGTTGATATGTTGGGGCGGTATGCAAATTGGAGTGGGTCTAGGGTTTCTGGGATAATGGTGTTGATGTGAGCCATGACCAGCCTTTCAAAGCACTTCATGGCTACAGACGTGAGTGCTACGGGTCAGTAGTCATTTAGGCAGGTTACCTTAGTGTTCTTGGGCACAGGGACGAGTCATACAAGAGTGTCAAAGTAACCCTCTGCCCCCCATAACATTGATTAATCACATCAATTTAAATTGGGTTATGGGGTTGGGTACACTTGTCGATGGTTTTGGGAGGAAACGTTCCACCACAAACCTCATTATTAAACTGCACTTTTTTAGTGTAGTTCAAATGTAGCCTGGTCCAAGACTGGCCCTCAGTCTAGTTCAAATGTATTTCATATGGCAATTCATGGTCTTTATATTCTACATGTAATATTAAACATGGTTTTTTAATAACAAAGAAATGCTCCAAGTAGTGTGATCCTACACAATGTTGTTTGAAACACCAAATGGGCCAAAATGACACCCTCTTTTTTTTAAAAGCCCTTGCAGTTTACTATTATTGGAGCTTCTGACTGACATTGCTCAGCATGAACTTGACCCTACACAATCTTTCCATTCTCCTTAAACTAGAATAGGCCTGATTGTGCTGAAGAAAAGGCCCTTGGGTAAATCTTCTCTCATTATAGAGAAGCCCTGCTGTGCTGCGCTGTGAGGGCTGAAGCTGTAAAGGCCATGGTGGGCTTACCACCACCTTTCCTCTGCTAATGAACTCAAGCACGCCCTTCAGACCAAGCACGTCCTTCACACCAAGCACGAGTCATATTTGTTTGGTTACAAGATTCTATGGATGCGTAACAAATGGCACTCTATTCCCTACGTAGTGCACTACTTTTGACAAATGGGGCTCTGGTCCCTATAGGTAATAGGTCGCCATTTGGAACGCAACCCTAGTTGACTCATCCGGAGGTTCGTCTCATGATGATGGCAGAAGATCAGGTTAAGGTAAAAACAGATTGTTTCAAGTTCCTATTTTACAACTTTTTCCACTGACCCATTTATTCAAGTGTATTGATCTTCCGTTTATGTTTTCTTCCCAGCCAGCAGTTTTTGTCAGGCAGCGTAACCGTTGATTACATTAAGGTTGGCATTTGTCTTTGGTGATATAATGACAATAGATGTAGCGAGGAACTTGGCTTGTCATGAATGAGTGCCTTGCTCTAACTGATCCCCCTCATACATTCTGTATCTACGTCGTGGTATTTCTGAGGACCTCTTTCTATGTTTGCAGCACTGTCAAAGAGTTTGTTACATCACTTCTGTTTGATCAGCATCACACAGGCCCCGATGTGTACGTCGGAACTCAATTACCCAGTAACCCCGCCTTTTTCTATTTTTGCGAGCCCTTTGCAAGTACTCAATATGTTAACTCTGTTAACTCTGGCCTCGGCAGATATCCAGACTAACACCTCTCTTTTACCGATTTTTAGCTTAACACAATACAGCTCAACTTTGCAATTGTTCACGTTTCAGCTTGAGAGAAAGTGTCATATCCAGTTTTCACTTTGTCATGCATTGATTGAAATGGAAGACTTAAGTGAAACTTTGACTTTCACATATAGCTCATGTTACTTTTGGTTACCCATCTTTGATTGGCTTCACATATTACTCTTTTTGGGGGGTGGGGAGAAGGAGCTGGTGTGAAAGTTGATAAGAGTTAGGCATATCGCAGGTAAAGTTAGTTACACAAAGTGGGAAAAGAGAAGGCAGTAAGAGCGAGCTGGTATCTGGCTGCAGGGAATAGGGTACCACATTTCACTGTTTTCCCATACAACATATGGAGAGATGCATAAGATAGATGGTTGCAATTCAAAGTGGTAAATATGATGTAAATAGTCCTGCAGCCGACCTTACATCTCCTGTGTGTGTGTAGCAAGCACTTCAGTGACGATGCATAGGAACGAGATCATCTGAAATGATTGGGACAGAAAAGCGATGGATGTGAAGATGCAGCTGTTACTACTGTATTTCCATGGACTGGAGTGCCAAAACAAAGGCGCGTGTTTGAGAAGAGAAAGCGGCTGAGGAGACAATAGACATTGTGTCACCATACACTGCAGAATAGGACAGGTTAAAGAACAGGTTAAATCATGTTTTTTAAGCCTTGAGATGATTGAGACATGGATTGCACAGAAGGTTGGTGGCACCTTAATTGGGGTGGACGGGCTCGTGGTAATGGCTGGAGCCCTAATCAGTGGAATGGTATCAAATATATTAAATACGTGGTTTCCATGTGTTTGATGCCATTCCATTTGCTCTGTTCCGGTAATGATTAATAGCTGTTCTCCTGTCAGCAACCTCCTGTGAGATTGTGTACTGTATGTGTGCCATTCAGAGGGTGAATGGGCAATACAAGAGATTGAAGTGCCTTTGAATGGGGCACCGGTTTGAGTCTGTCAAGAACTGCAATGCTTCTGGGTTTTTCACACTCAACAGTTTCCTGTGTATGTCAAGAATGGTCCTCCACCCAAAGGACACCTTGTAGAGTCCACGCCCTGATGAATTGAAGCTGCTCTGAGGGCAAAAGGGGGTGCAACTCAATGTTAGGAAGGTGTTCCTAATGTTTTGTACACTCAGTGTAAACCCAGTAATGCTCATAGAGGTTTATGGTATATGATCGTTCAATAAAGTAAAGTTGAGCTATTTACGCATTGGATAACTGTCCATTTTTCCCAAGGTTGCATCTCTAATTAGTTTATGGAATACAGATTGTTTTTCTTCTTCACGACACCAGAGTTTATGTGGGCAGAAAAATCCCCTGTGCTTGTAAAACCAAATTAACTGCTCCTCATCACTATGTTGCTCCATTTCTGTAAGAATTGTAGTAACGCATTCGAATTCTCTGCAGCACAAACATTCATCAGTCGGCATTGGAGTGCATCTGCCACAGCTGCACCACCATTCTGTGTTGATCCTGGGGATGGGTTGGGGTTGTGGTCCAGCTGCTGCTGCGGCTGCGGCTTTGAAAGCCTAGAGCGGCCTCATTTTGCTTCAATTCTTGGTCTGAATACTCAGGCTCAAATAAATACGGTTCGACGATAACTACTGGAGGGGCTCCGAAGTTTTCTTCATCTTCATCACTCGTGAGTATTTGGTCGTCAGACATGGTTTTTAGGTTGTTATTTACTTTGTATAACTAATGGGTAACGCTGTCTTCACATCTCCGCTGAAAAAGAGTTACATCTGTGAATAAGGGAAGAATGTGCCATTTCTACGTAGCAGGGATTCCCCCGAGAGGGCCCATGCTCAGTTATTACCCATCTCCACGACTGCGGCATTCGGCTACATAAAATAATGATAGTTGCCAACAAGAACGTTCCGGATTTCAGAGATACAGCAATTTAAACTTAGCTATTTTTCAGCTGAAAACCGGATGTGGGAACTCCGCTCAGGAGTTTGTCTTATGACTGCTACGTTCGGTTATAAATTCACTGGCAACGAAGAAGAGCGAGGTCTGCATCCAGCGACGTCACAAGTCACGTGACCCGTTTTTGCATCTGTTTTCGTACAGCACTACAGGGAGAGAGGAAGAGAGGGCAAACTCCACTGAACTAGTTTCAATTTATTGAATCACTTGAGATTTTCTGGATGAACAGTGTTTTTTTAAATTCACACCTGTTTTGGTGTCCCTGTGAAGATTTGACTTAAAACCACACTGGGAGTCTCACTTTGAGTTGCTAAATTTGATTCCTATTACATCTAAGACTAGTCATTTTGAATCTTCAATACATCACCTATACTGTCTGACATCAATGGATATCAGTACTTTTCAAAGTTTGAGAAATGGGATTTGTCAAAAAAGCCAAAGCCATTTTTTTCCACTTCACCCTCTCACTCATAATATTGTCCAATGTACCACATCTCAAGACAGTAGCCGAAATGACCATATTTATTGCCGCGTGTTGTCAGCCGGCAACCCACCAACCAACCAATCTTTCAAGCTGCAATCTCTTGCCTCATAAAACGTCCAATTCTCAACGTTCTGAAGTACACCTCTACCCCTCTATAGAATCCAGTATACACAAACACCACAACCCCCAATGTGTGGATGGATGGCTGTGTGATGTATAGCATGACACTTACCTATGGGTACATCACACTGGTGCCAAAATGGGCAGTGGTTGGCAGGCCCCATGCCACAGCTGACAGCTCGGTCCACAGACAGAGCCCATTAAAGGCCTAACTGATATGGCGAGGGCCACTGATAAATAGCCTGTTAAAGCCTTATCAGCACAGAATTCGTGTTTGGGGTTTAAATGGGCCTCAGAAGAAGTTTATTGGTTGCGTTCCCTGTCCCTTTTCTGCATTGATTGACTCATTAGGAACAGACAGACTATGTCCTGAATGGCACCCTCGTCCAGACATAGTGCACTACTTTTGTCCAGAGCACTTGATAAAGAATAGGGTGCCATTTGGGATACAAACAGACCTATGGTAAATGCTGAAAGGTAGAGAAAAGGGAGTGAAGATTTGCATATCAATGTTGTTGTTTTTTTAAAGAGGGGGAGTGGGTTAGTTCTATTTTTAGTGGTACTTCAGTTGGGAGGGAGGTAGGTAGAGTTCGGTTTGAGGATTGAAATTGGTTGTATTATGAAGACAGAGATCATGGTTTAAATGATAGGTTGGTTGCCACTGACAACGTGACAGTGTAATACAGTCGAGATTTGCATTGTGATGTTGGACTTTGCCATCAAACATTTTGAAACGGACAATATGAATGAGAATATTCTGTTTGTGAACATGAAGGTATATAGATGTTAAATGGACTTGTTTAGTTTCGATTAAAGGAAGGGAGATTTATCCGTATAAATATCAAACCAGTAAACCCAAAAAAAAGGCACTTGATTTGCAAAACTTTTATAAACCATAATGTATCTCAGATAAGGAGTGCTGATCCAGGATCAGGTCACTGCTGTTCATGTGATCTTATTCATTATGATCAAAAAGTTGTAATGGGTCCTAGATCATCAGTCTACCCTGAGTAGCTTTATAAATATGGGCCCAGGAAAACTCAGAAGGTAGCCACCAATTATTTGATTAGAATGTATTTTGATGCTTGGCTCCTGCAATAAACAATATATTTTTGCATTTATTCCATCATAACTGAAGATAATATTTGCATACCCTGAGCTATTGTAAGCAGGCACCTACTGTAGGTATTTTAACATAGGGGCAACATAGGTGTTGGTAGAGAGGTAAGATCTACACCTGTTGTATTCAGTGCATGTCACAAATAACATCTGATTTAGTTTTAAATTAAGCTAACACCTACATTTATATGGAATTTTACCCCACCTTCTGTAAGACATAAGCATGTTCTTATTTGAGCATGATAAATGAATATTTTCCATGCATCATGGCATTCAATCCATAATTCAATGGGATGCCACCAGTTAGACAGTGATTTTTTGGACAACAAGACACTAGCACCATCTGAATATCACCTTTGACCCCAGGCCAAAGGTCAATAACCATGGTCAATTCTGACAGGGGCGGGGCAGTGGAGTGTAGTAAAAATGAAATTGTATGTTGCCTTCAAGTTCTATTTTCAAATGTCCTCAGTGACAGCTAAAATATATATTTGTTAATCTACACTACATGACCAAAAGTATGTGGACAACTGCTCGTTGACCATCTCATTCCAAAATCATGGGCATTAATATGGAGTTGGTCCCCACTTTGCTGCTATAACAGCCTCCACTCTTCTGGGAAGGCTTTCCACTAGATGTTGGAACATTGCTGTGGGGACTTGCTTCCATTCAGCCACAAGAGTATTAGTGAGGTCGGGCACTGATGTTGGGTGATTAGGCCTGGCTTGCAGTCGCCGTTTCAATTCATCCCAAAGGTATTCAATGGGGTTGTGCAGCCTAGTCAAGTTCTTCCACACTGATCTCGACAAACAATTTCTTTATGAACCTCACTTTGTGCACAGGAGCATTGTCATGCTGAAACAGGAAAGGACCTTCCCCAAACTGTTGACACAAAGTTGGAAGCACAGAATCGTCTAGAATGTCATTATATGCTGTAACAATTAGATTTTTCTTCACTGCAACTAAGGAGCCTGAACCATGAAAAACAAGCCCAGACCACTATTCCTCTTCTACCAGTTGGCACTATGCATTGGGGCTGGTAGCGTTTTCCTGGCATCCGCCAAACCCAGATTCATCCATCAGACTGCCAGATGGTGATGCATGATTCATCACTCCAGAGAACACATTTCCACTGCTACAGAGTCCACTTGTGGCAAGCTTTACACCACTCCAGCCGACGCTTGGCTTTGAGCATGGAGATCTTAGGCTTGTGTGCAGCTGCTCGGCCATGGAAACCAATTTCCTGAAGCTTGCGACGAACAGTTCTTGTGCTGATGTTGTTTCCAGAGGCAATTTGGAACTCGGTAGTAAGTGTTGCAACCTAGGACAGAAGATTTGTACACGCTTCAGAACTCGGCGGTCCCGTTCTGTGAGCTTGGGTGGCCTACCACTTCGCGGCTGAGCTGTTGTTGCTCCTAGACGTTTCACTTCACAATAACAGCACTTACAGATGACCGGGGCAGCTCTAGCAGTGCAGAAATTTTACGAACTGACTTGTTGGAAAGATGGCATCCTATGACAGTGCCACGTTGAAAGTAACTGAGCTCTTCAGTTTGTGCCATTCTGCTGCCAATGTTTGTCTATGGAGCTTGCATGGCTGTGTGCTCGATTTTAGACTCCTGTCAGCAACGGGTGTGGCTGAAATAGCCAAATCCACTCATTTGAGGGGGTGTCCACTTACTTTTGGCAATGTAGAGTAATTATATATTTTTATTAAAACAACAATACAATATAATTTAACAAAAGACTAAATTAATTAATTTAAACATAACAATACATTCATTACAGAATTCACAACACACTACACTGTGTGCCCTAAGGCCCATACTACCACATATCTACAACACAAAATCCATGTTTACGTGTGTGTATAGTGTGTATGTTATCATGTGGGTATAGTGCTTATTATCATGTGTGTGTGTGTGTGTGTGTGTTTACATAACAACCACTCCTGGACCTGACTCGGAAACCAAGCCATTGATGAACAGTACTGATTCTGTTTCCTCGTGGCAGTCTGCACCGGTCTGACTGTTCAATGCCCCATATACTGAGCATTCTTTTTGGAGCAAGAATTTAATATTCTAGTTTAAATTGAAAAGAAATGAAAGGATCAATTGTTGTCTTACATATCAGTTTATAACCCCGATGCCAATCATGCCTTGTTATTGGGACATAAAAAAATCTGTTCCCAACTATCTCTTTATGCGGCATACACTCTAAGAAAAATAAATTATATCTAGAACCTAAAAGGGTTCTTCGGCTGTCACCATAAGAGAACAATTTGAATAACCCTTTATGGTTCCGGGTAAAAACACTTTTGGTTTCAGGTAGAACTATTTTGGGTTCTATATAGAACCCTTTCCACAGAGGGTTCTACATGAAACTGAAAATGGTTCTACCTGGAAACAAAAAGGGTTCTACTATGGAGACGGCCGAAGAACCGTTTTGGAACCCTTTTTGGTTCTACCTGGAACTAAAAAGGGTTCTACTACGGGGACTATTTGTTCTATTTGGAACCCTTTTTTCTAAGACTGTAGGCCTAGTTGTCAAACCTTTTAATGTTGGTGAACATGATACATTTTATGATTTAGGCAATATTGGTCATTGTAAGCCATTTAAAATGTGTTATTGGTGGCAGACAAACTAGTTAATTTCTTTCTCTTGTAAGTAATTGCCTCTTCCATTCTTGTGGCAGAGCTGAGATGAGTTGGTTGTAATTTTGTATTGGCATAATTCTCCATACACCAGAGTTGTGATTGAGTTGGTTGTAATTTTGTATTGGCATAATTCTCCATACACCAGAGCTGAGATGAGTTGGTTGTAATTTTGTATTGGCATTCATCTCCATACACCAGAGCTGAGATGAGTTGGTTGTAATTTTGTATTGAGCATTCATCTCCATACACCAGAGCTGAGATGAGTTGGTTGTAATTTTGTATTGAGCATTCATCTCCATACACCAGAGCTGAGATGAGTTGGTTGTAATTTTGTATTGGCATAATTCTCCATACACCAGAGCTGAGATGAGTTGGTTGTAATTTTGTATTGGCATAATTCTCCATACACCAGAGCTGAGATGAGTTGGTTGTAATTTTGTATTGAGCATTCATCTCCATACACCAGAGCTGAGATGAGTTGGTTGTAATTTTGTATTGAGCATTCATCTCCATACACCAGAGCTGAGATGAGTTGGTTGTAATTTTGTATTGAGCATTCATCTCCATACACCAGAGCTGAGATGAGTTGGTTGTAATTTTGTAATGAGCATTCATCTCCATACACCAGAGCTGAGATGAGTTGGTTGTAATTTTGTATTGGCATAATTCTCCATACACCTTGATTAATTGCTTGTGTAACATTTTACGGTAGTTGTTTACAATGTCATTCATAAAGATGCTACCTTCGTTACACATTCTCTGCAACGAAATTGGTTTATCCTCTATCAGTACATTGTAGTTATTAGCCATATATTTGCTGTAATATATATTCTGCCTCTTCCGGAGGATAACGTTTGAATTGTAGGCAACTCTGTATGGCTTAATTGAAGAAGGATACCTTAAACAGAGTTCCACTGTCAATAGTGTTGTGTTCGTTTAAAGGTTGTGTGAGACACGTAAGACTATTTCTCTGTCCATTTAGTTCATTAGACAGGGCTATGGTTGAAATTATGTAGGCTATATAAATACAGGTCATAGGCTTCTAACATGGAAAATGCGACAAAAACACAAACGTTTGTGGAGGGCGTTGTATTTAATTTAATTGATTTAATTTTGACAAGACTATACGTTCTATACAATCACCAGTGAAGTGACACATTTGCCGTGTCCACTCATGTTCATGACAAAACAGTTCAATTACCTAGTAGAAGAGGGTTAGATTTCATGACTTGAATTAATCGAATCAATGTTTGACATTCGATTGAGTGCAATTTCTTAAAACCTATGGAAAACCAATTTAGCCCGTAAGCTAGAGTTAAAATGTACTCACCCAACAAACATAATAATGCCAACTTTCGCGATGTTCTCTTGGATGACTTTCCACGTCTCTTTGATTATCTCCCTGTGCTCGTCAGTTAGATGCACAATGGGAACATCGTCAATCACGTCCCCGACTTGTTTTGGTACCAAGCCTGATATTGCGCACCCCATCTCCAGGAGAAAAAAAAACGAAACAATGACAAACGCGTGAAATTACATTCAAATAAGTAGGAACATTTTCAAATGATCACATTAAGTCGTGAAACCTCACATTTTACAGAAAGTACATGTTTTGCGCGTGGAGGGTCCTTTGATCATGGATTGAGTCCACTATCTGCGCGTCAGGCAGAACGCACTGACGACCGTCAAACAGAGTTCTGGAGATGTACTGTATGTAGGCTTTAGACTATTGGCGCCGATGGGAGGGAGGGCATATCATTAGCTCTTTTGCTGCGCCATCCAACTCATAGCCTACTAAAGACCCTCCATTTACGATAGGCCTACTTGAACTTGAAATATAATGACCCAAATAACTCATAAAAGCAGGTATGTAAATGAGAGCTGAGTGTGGGGGGAGTATAGCTTAGTGTTTTTATTGTTTGTTCCACACAGCTCTTTTGAAAAACATTTTATTAATTTGTGTAGTGAGGTGCAAAATCACTCAAAACGGTACAATGGTAGACACGCACACACAGTCTTGTATAACACACACAGCTTCAGCATTATTAATTGAGCCACACATCCTTAATATTCCCTTGAGGCGAGTGCAACATCAGATTTGGCATGTCACTATCATGGGACTTGGGACACGTCAATGGAAAAAACAATAAGGACTTAACCCACACGCAGCCGAGTCAGAGCAAGCAGAGGCAAATCAATAATTAACTGACATATTTTCTAACGCTAACTTAACATAGTAGCACTTCATTTCCAAATCCAAATCAAAATTGATTTATGATAAAACAGAGGTCTATAAAAAAGTGCTGCTTTCACAGGTTTGGGATCAATTACATTCCAATTCAAGAACTGAAAAATCCCCAAAATACATGCCATTTCAATTATTGCATTGGAATTTCAATTAATCTATTTCACTGGTGTTATGTGTGACTTAACTAAAGTTCAGGAGGAAAGACCACACCTGAAACGTATACAACTCCTCTCCTGTCATCAATCAAACCATTTACACCTGCCATCACCAATCACTGGCTGCATATATAGCCCACTCATCATGTCCAGTTCCTGTTAGTGTAATCTTTGTGTTTCCCAATGAAAGGTCTTGGCTTGAGTAACCAGCCTGAATGTTTTTTTTAACGAGAGCAAAAAAAGTGACTTCTATATGTTAAACTTCTTGTTTTATTTCATTCATATTTCATTCAGTCACTGTAAGAGCAGAGAAACATGTGGTGACAGTAAACACAGTGACAGAATGGAAAAACCTTTTACTCCTCTCTCTCCCCCTTCTAATCATACTGTCAAACAGGAATATCAGTAGTATCACATTGCTCCACTAACACTTTAGAGTTTCAAATCATCTCTACATCCTACTGTGTTTGGTTTAATATGGAGGAATCATTGAATTCCACTGCCAGATTGTAGACAAGGCGGACACTGACGTGATCAGTGATTTGAGGCACTCTCTTGGTGTTTGTTACTGAAGCTACTTGGCCAGGGACTGTAGTGTACTGAAGAAGTCACCTGCCTCTCCAGTCTCCTCTTGCAGGACTCCCTTACAGAAGAAAGGAGGGACAAAGTCCATAGGGTCCTGGATGTTCTGCCTTATTATTATACGACCATGATGGTAATTTATGAACATTTGAACATCTTGGCCATGTTCTGTTATAATCTCCACCCGGCACAGCCAGAAGAGGACTGGCCACCCCACATAGCCTGGTTCCTCTCTAGGTTTCTTCCTAGGTTTTGGCCTTTCTAGGAAGTTTTTTCTAGCCACCGTGCTTCTACACCTGCATGGCTTGCTGTTTGGGGTTTTAGGCTGGGTTTCTGTACAGCACTTTGAGATATCAGCTGATGTACGAAGGGCTATATAAATACATTTGATTTGATTTGGGATGCCCAGGAGGATGTTAAACAGGCTGAGTTTATTTTCCATGTGGCTCCTATAGACACATTCACAATAATCCATCTCGCATTACAATCTGCACAATACTTTCAAACAGTACAACAATCCACTGTAACACCGAGTTATATGAAAGTCACCAGGTTTAACATCTCCACATACTGTGTAGGGTTACACGCATTGATAGAGAAGTGGGATGAAGTTGACCTAGAGACTGATCTAAGATCTGTTTTGGGGTTTTCCCCTCAAATGGTTAGGTAATGATATGGGGAGGGTAAGCTGATACTAGATCAGTGGTGCTTATAAGACCAAATTCAATCTACTAAATATGAAATACATGTAGGTGTGACTTGTTTTCACTGACCTGACTACAGTACATCTGCTTTGTGGACCATCATGGTGAGGGGTAGGTAGGCAGCCTAATTCAGTGAAGGTGCTCATGTACTGGCTTGGACATGAGAGGAGGTTACAAGTGGCTAAGCTATTATGTCAGAAATATATTGCATTCAAAGTCAGTTTGCTTTTGAGGTTATTTCTAGCCATCCATAAGCAGTTATTTATTTCTTTTTTACAAGGTTAGTCTCATTGAGATTACAGATCTATTTAGCCTTTTCTTTGCCTGGTGTTCCAGTTTTAAATAGGAGCTATTTAGTCTTAGCCCGGTGCACCAGACCATATGGTACAATAGCAATGTGGCTACAGCATTTGACTTGTTAGCCAAACAAATTCATTCTCTTTACAACCTGGACCTGGAAGCCACTGCCTTTGTCAATCAAATCTGTATAATTTTAATTAAAATCTGAAACATATTTTTAATTGTAACAATGGTTAAAGGTACAATGCAGACGCTTTTATCTCAATTTCAAATTAATTCTGTGTCACGTCCTGACCTTAGTTCCTTGTTTTTGTTTCTATTTTTGGTTGGTCGGGGATGTGAGTTGGGGTGGGCATTCTGTGTTGTTCTAGTTTTGGTTTTCTATGTATTTGACCTGGTATGGTTCTCAATCAGAGGCAGCTGTCAATCGTTGTCTCTGAGAACCATACTTAGGCAGCCTGTTTTTTCCACTTGAGTTGTGGGTGATTGTTTTCTGTGTCTGTGTTTCCTCCATACAGAGCTGTTTCGTTTCTGTCTTTCACTTTGTTATTTTGCATTACACCGATGTAATGGTCACATAAGCCCACTGCTAACACAGTTGTCTTCATGCTACAGATTTTGCCATCGACAGCCATCAATGCCATTAAGCCCTGCACAACTAATGTACTGTTTCCTATTTAACAACAGGTATTTACACATGTTATATTTTGTATTGTATTTTGTTCACCCAGTATGAAAATGTGATGCAAGAGATTTTGCCATCGACAGCCATCAATATCGTTAAGCCCTGCAAAACTAACGTGCTGTTTCCCATTTAACAACAGCAACAGAAATAAATGATGCTCAACTGGGACCACTGGCTGATGTGATTTATTTGGACAAAACACAACACAAGGAGAGTACAATTTATATCTGTTACACAAGCCCATCCCAACACCTCAAATCATAATCAAATAAAATTGTATTTGTCACAAATACACGTGTATTGCAGATTTTATTGCAGGTGAATTGAAATTCTTGTGTTTCTAGTTCCAACAGTGCAGTAATACCTACCAAGTAATATCTAAAAATGTCACAACAATACACACAAATGTGAAGCAAAGGAATGGAATTAAGAATATATAAATATTTGGGCGAGTAATGTCAGAGCGGCATAGAATACAGTACATACATATGAGATGAGTAATGCAAAATATGTAAACATTATTAAAGTGACTAGCGGTCCATTATTAATGGCTGTATCACAACTGGCTGGAATTGGGAGTCCCATAGGGCGCCATACAATTGGCCCAGCGTCGTCCGGGTTTGTCTGATGTAGGCTGTCATTGTAAATAAGAATGTGTTATTAAACTGACTTACCTAGTTAAATAAAGGTTAAATATATGTATATTTTTTTATATAAAATTAAAGTGGCCACTGATTTCAAGTCTATGTATATAGGCAGCAGCCTCTAATGTGTAGGTGTTGGCTATTTAACAGTCTGATGGCCTTGCGATAGAAGCTATTTTTCAGTCTCTCTGTCCCAGCTTTGATGCACCTGTACTGACCTTGCCTTCTGGATGATATCGGGGTGAACAGGCAGTGGTTCAGGTGGTTATTGTCCTTGATTATCTTTTTGGCCTTCCTGTGACATCGGATGCTTCCTAGGACCTTCTGGGCCATGAGCTTGGCATCCTGGGGAACCCCAAAGGGATGGAATGGCCCTCCAGTCTCTTCTTACAGGATAACTTGTCCCACGTAGTAGTAGTAGACAGACACAGACACAGACACAGACACAGACACAGAAACAGAGAGAGCGAGTCACACAGACACAGAGGAAGAGAGACACAGAGGGAGAGAGACACAGAGAGAGAGAGGGAGAGAGAGAGACACAGACACAGAGGGAGAGAGAGAGAGAGAGAGAGACAGACAGAGAGAGAGAGCGAGAATGACACACACAGAGAGTGACACACACAGACAGAGAGAGACACACAGACAGAGAGAGAGAGACACACAAACAGAGAGAGAGAGAGAGATAGAGAGCAAGAGAGAGACACAGACAGAGAGAGAGAGAGAGATACAGAGGGAGACAGAGAGAGAGAGATACAGAGGGAGACAGAGAGAGAGAGAGAGAGAGAGAGAGAGAGAGAGATACAGACAGAGAGAGAGAGAGATAGAGAGCAAGAGAGAGACACAGACAGAGAGAGAGAGAGAGAGAGAGAGAGAGAGAGATAGAGAGAGAGAGAGAGAGAGAGAGAGATATACAGAGGGAGACAGAGAGAGAGAGAGGGAGAGAGAGAGAGACAGAGAGAGAGACAGAGAGAGAGACAGAGAGAGAGACAGTTGTGATTGGTTAATCTAGAGCTACTGTACCTGGGCAATTATCATAAAGGGAACACTAAAATAACACATCCTAGATCTGAATGAATGAAATACTCTTATTAAATACTTTTTTCTTTACATAGTTGAATGTGCTGACAACAAAATCACACAAAAATTATCAATGGAAATCAAATGTATCAACCCATGGAGGTCTGGATTTGGAGTCACTCAAAATTAAAGTGGAAAACCACACTACAGGCTGATCCAACTTTGATGTAATGTCCTTAAAACAAGTCAAAATGAGGCTCAGTAGTGTGTGTGGTCTCCACGTGCCTGTATGACCTCCCTACAATGCCTGGGCATGCTCCTGATGAGGTGACGGTTGGTCTCCTGAGGGATCTCCTCCCAGACCTGGACTAAAGCATCCGCCAAATCCTGGACAGTCTGTGGTGCAACGTGGCGTTGGTGGATGGAGCGAGACATGATGTCCCAGATGTGCTCAATTGGATTCAGGTCTGGGGAACGGGCGGTCCATAGCATCAATGCCTTCCTCTTGCAGGAACTGCTGACACACTCCAGCCACATGAGGTCTAGCATTGTCTTGTATTAGGAGGAACCCAGGGCCAACCGCACCAGCATATGGTCTCACAAGGGGTCTGATGATCTAATCTCGGTACCTAATGGCAGTCAGGCTACCTCTGGCGAGCACATGGAGGGCTGTGCGGCCCCCCAAAGAAATGCCACCCCACACCATGACTGACCCACCGCCAAACCGGTCATGCTGGAGGATGTTGCAGGCAGCAGAACGTTCTCCACGGCATCTCCAGACTCACGTCTGTCACATGCTCAGTGTGAACCTGCTTTCATCTGTGAAGAGCACAGGGCGCCAGTGGCGAATTTGCCAATCTTGGTGTTCTCTGGCAAATGCCAAACGTCCTGCACGGTGTTGGGCTGTAAGCACAACCCCCACCTGCGGGCATAGTGCCCTCATACCACCCCCATGGAGTCTGACCGTTTGAGCAGACACATGCACATTTGTGGCCTGCTGGAGGTCATTTTGCAGGGCTCTGGCAGTGTTCCTCCTTGCACAAAGGCAGAGGTAGCGGTCCTGCTGCTGGGTTATTGCCCTCCTCCACGTCTCCTGATGTACTGGCCTGTCTCCTGGTAGCGCCTCCATGCTCTGGACACTACGCTGACAGACACAGCAAACCTTCTTGCCACAGCTCGCATTGATGTGTCATCCTGGATGAGCTGCACTACCTGAGCCACTTGTGTGGGTTGTAGACTCCGTCTCATGCTACCACTAGAGTGAAAGCACCGCCAGCATTCAAAAGGGACCAAAACATCAGCCAGGAAGCATAGGAACTGAGAAGTGTTCTGTGGTCCCCACCTGCAGAACCACTCCTTTATTGGGGGTGTCTTTCTAATTGCCTATAATTTCCACCTGCTGTCTATTCCATTTGCACAACAGCATGTGACATTTATTGTCAATCAGTGTTGCTTCCTAAGTGGACAGTGTGATTTCACAGAAGTGTGATTGACTTGGAGTTACATTGTGTTGTTTAAGTGTTCCATTTATTCTTTTGAGCAGTGTATTATATCCCTGCCAGTAATGACTATGAGGAGAGCCCAGTTGCGCAGCTTGCATTCTTCCTCTCTGTAGCGCATCAGTAGGTCTATAACAAACATCTTGTTGCCATGCATTCCATAGTTTCTGGAATGCACTTTCTTTGTCATTATAGACCTGTCGGCAGCAGTCTGAGAGAGAGAGAGTTTCTTGAGGTAATTTCATAACATATTCAGTGTGAATATATTCAGTGAGTTTTGTGCTTTGTAGAGAAATTATCCTTACAGTTATCCACTGTGAAGGTGTGTCATTTACTTTAAAAAGCACTGCAGTAGACATTTTATAAGAATCTTACCAAGGACATGGCTGCAGTCAGTAGTGGTGGGGAAGCTGAAAACGTATCAGAAGTCAACAGAAAGTTCAATTACATTCAGTTCATGGAAAGTTTAAAGTTGTCATTCAACAGGAACACATTATGTCTCAGCATTTTTTTTTTATTCATTTTTTTTTTCAAGATTCTTCCTACTATTTTGAGACCTTCAGATAATCCTTGAGACGTGTACACACTGCCAGGATGAGGTTTCTGAGCCCAGACGTTCAGATCCAGACTGAGACAAATGGAGACCAGGATGAGGTTTCTGAGCCCAGGCGTTCAGATTTAGACTGAGACCAGGATGAGGGATCAAATGAAGACCCAGACTAGAAGAAGCGAAGAGTTCTCTGACACCTGGTGCTCAGAACTCTGCCTTTTATACCTGTTCACAGGTCAGCCACCTGATCTAAAGTGATACATTTACTGCAGTATTCCAAAAACCTCCAAGCACCTCTTTAAATGAGCATACATAAATGAGCATACATAAATGAGCAATACATAAATGAGCAATACATAAATGAGCAATACATAAATGAGCAATACATAAATGAGCAATACATAAATGAGCATACATAAATGAGCAATACATAAATGAGCATACATAAATGAGCAATACATAAATGAGCATACATAAATGAGCAATACATAAATGAGCAATACATAAATGAGCAATACAAACGAAATTAAGATTGTAATTAAAGGGAAAATTAGGAGCAAACGGTTACTTTTTTCTCTTCAAGTTAACAACAATTGCATGATTTAATTTGTCCTAGAAAAAAATATGTGAAAGAAAAATCTAGATATCAAAGAAACACAGTAAAATATTTAGGCTACTTTTCTAAACTGTCTTGGAAAATAACTGAGCATTGAACATGAGTTTTCAACGAGATAAAGTGGATTTAAAGGGCAATTCCAACCCTTTTTCAATCTCATATTCATGAGTGTATCGGTGAACACGGCACATTCCTACATTCTGTGGTTATTTTGAAAAGAAGAAAGATCCTAAAAAGTCATTATGTCATAAGATTAAAAGTAATTAAAAAAAAAGGCATTTTCATGTTTCTCTCCTCAATGAGAATCGCAAAGTTTGTAAATCTCTGTTTTGTCCTTTTTTACTACAAAACATAGGAATGTGTAGTTTTAACATAATATAGAAACTGGTACCATGCTGGAGATAATGAATATGAGGTTGAAAAGTGGTGGAACTGACCTTTAAGGAAGAGTTACACTTTAAAGGGATTACCTTAATCCTTATAGAAAGGTCATGTGTTTTAACACAAATGAATGTCTATGTGTGGGTATTTCATTGTTGTAAGATCATCATTAGAAACCAAGGTGCATAGGGTAGACAGGTGTGATCGGAAACTGTGAAAAAGTTCAAATCCAAAAGCAAGGACATTTTATGTAGCTTTTCTGGGTAGTGGATAACCTCTTGGTTATACTGGGCATTATCTCTATCCTATAAGTATAGGGAAAAAATGACCGCACAGTGATATCTTACTTCTTACTGTCTGCTTTGTAGGTGGATGAAGCACTATTTTCCAAACGATTATTACGTTTATTATGTATCTTTTATGTTATACAACAAACAGATGTAGTTGACCCACAATAAAAACTATGCCACTTTTACCTCAGTAAACATATAAACAGGAGTGAAAGTAGAATTCATTTCTTCCCAGTACGGGACCTCCTATATATGCACCACAGGGGGCCGGAGAACGGGCTTGTGGTAAGGACTGGAGAAGAATCAGTGGAATGGATTCAAATACATCAAACACATGGTTTCCAGATGTTTGACACCATTCCATTTGGTTTCCAGGTGTTTGACGCCATTCCATTTGGTTTCCAGGTGTTTGACACCATTCCATTTGGTTTCCAGGTGTTTGACACCATTCCATTTGGTTTCCAGGTGTTTGACACCATTCCATTTGGTTTCCAGGTGTTTGACACCATTCCATTTGGTTTCCAGGTGTTTGACACCATTCCATTTGGTTTCCAGGTGTTTGACACCATTCCATTTGGTTTCCAGGTGTTTGACGCCATTCCATTTGACACCATTCCATCTGGTTTCCAGGTGTTTGACACCATTCCATTTGGTCTCCAGGTGTTTGACACCATTCAATTTGGTCTCCAGGTGTTTGACACCATTCCATTTGGTCTCCAGGTGTTTGACACCATTCCATTTGGTCTCCAGGTGTTTGACACCATTCCATTTGGTCTCCAGGTGTTTGACACCATTCCATTTGGTTTCCAGGTGTTTGACACCATTCCATTTGGTTTCCAGGTGTTTGACACCATTCCATTTGGTTTCCAGGTGTTTGACACCATTCCATTTGGTTTCCAGGTGTTTGACGCCATTCCATTTGGTTTCCAGGTGTTTGACACCATTCCATTTGGTTTCCAGGTGTTTGACGCCATTCCATTTGACACCATTCCATCTGGTTTCCAGGTGTTTGACACCATTCCATTTGGTCTCCAGGTGTTTGACACCATTCCATTTGGTTTCCAGGTGTTTGACACCATTCCATTTGGCTTCCAGGTGTTTGACACCATTCCATTTGGTTTCCAGGTGTTTGACACCATTCCTTTTGGTTTCCAGGTGTTTGACACCATTCCATTTGGTTTCCAGGTGTTTGACACCATTCCATTTGGTCTCCAGGTGTTTGACACCATTCCATTTGGTTTCCAGGTGTTTGACACCATTCCATTTGGTCTCTAGGTGTTTGACACCATTCCATTTGGTCTCCAGGTGTTTGACACCATTCCATTTGGTTTCCAGGTGTTTGACACCATTCCATTTGGTCTCCAGGTGTTTGACAGCATTCCATTTGGTCTCCAGGTGTTTGACACCATTCCATTTGGTCTCCAGGTGTTTGACACCATTCCATTTGGTCTCCAGGTGTTTGACACCATTATTAATCAGCCGTTCTCCTCTCAACAGCCTCCACTGATGTGCATGCATTTGCACGTGCATCACTTTCTTTTATGGGACCGATCATAGAATTACATGTATAATCTCTATTAATTCAATAGGATCTCTGTGGACCAAGTCGTAAAGATTTGTAATTTAACTTTTAAAATGTATTACCTTATAAACACAACCAGTCTTGATGTTTTAATCTGATTGTCAAACAATCATTTCAAAGGGCTCCTTTACTAGGCAACCCTCACACGTTCATCCACTCACAACATATTACCAGCCTCCAAACAGGGGTGAATGGAAAGAGACAATTGTTACACAAAACACCAGAAAGTGTAAAAACATTTGTCATTAGGCCAGAATGTATGCGTCCACTGCTGTCCGCTCATGTCTCGGTTTCGGCCACTCATCTCTGCCTTGGCAAAATGTCTGTGTTTTCGTCGAACCACATCACATTTTGGAGTGTAGGTTATACCACCCGTTTTCAAGTCCATTCGCACATTTTCCATGCCTCTGACATACGTTAATGATAAAAAGTGGTGAAATAGCCTACAGTGTTCTTGACATTTTGTTTGAAATATTGTGATAGGCTCATGTTTTCTAATGTTGAGTTGCACCTTCTTTTGCCCTCAGAACAGCCTTAATTCGTTGGAGCATGGACTCTACAAGGTGTCGAAAGCGTTCCATAGGGATGCTGGCCCATGTTGACTCCAATGCTTCCCACAGTTGTATAATGTTGGCTGGATGTCCTTTGGGTGGTGGACCATTCTTGAATCACACGGGAAACTGTTGAGAATGAGAAACCCAGCAGCGTTGCAGTTCTTGAAATACTCAAACCTGTGCGCCTGGCACCTACTACCATACCCTATTCAAAGACACTTAAAACGTTTGTGTTACCATATTCACCCTCTAAATGGCACACATACACAATCCATGTCTCAAGGCTTAAAAATCCTTCTTTAACCTGCCTCTTCCCATTCATCTACACTGATTGAAGTGGATTTAATAAGTGACATAAATAAGGGATCATAGCTTTCACCTGGATTCACCTGGTCAGTCTGTATTGGAAAGAGCAGGCGTTCCTAATGTTTTGTACACTCATATCTATATATATATATATATATATTACATACATACATACACACACACACACACACACACACACAGTAGTAATACATTTGTGGTAAACTTGAAAAGCTATAACCCCTTATTTTTGGCACTAACACTCTTTTAGCTTGTGTTAAGCAAAAGGGAAATGTTTTAACAAAGAATTAGCCTTAATCTACTGGAGAACCATTTTGGGTTTAAGTATACATTTTGTTTGAGTGAAGCTTTTAGTGGGAGGTTCAATGCTAAGGTCAAAGTCGGTGCCCCCGCTGAAATCACATTAGCATAATACAAAAATATGGATAAAAATCTGTCCGTTTAAACAAGATAACTATTATTTTTGCACCGCATCCACCTATGCTGCACCTCCGCATGTGTGGTGAAGGTGACAGAGGTCTTCTCACAAAATCACCTGTAGCATCCAAACGTCCAAACTTTTATGACCCATCTGTGGAAAGATGAGACTCTCACAAACACCTAGACATTGGTTGTTCAGCTCTAGGATGCCCACAGACCTCACAAAACTTGTCTGATGATCCCCTGGGACCAGTTGAAAAATGTATTAAAGTATACAGTACTAGTCAAAAGTTTGGACACACCTACTCATTCAAGAGTTTTTCATGGTCTGACAAACACCGCTCTCGCTCCGTCACCTTTCACCATACCTGCGGAAATGCAGCATAGGCAGATGCGGTGGATTGAGACGCATTCATTGCAAAAAAAAAAACAGTACTATCTATCTTAAACTGACAGATTTATATGCATATTTTTGTATTATGCAAATTATATTTCCGCGGGGGCGGCGACATTGACCTTAGCATTGAACCTCTCACTAAAAGCTCCACACACACAAAATGTATACTTAAACCCAAAATGGTTCTCCAGTAGATTAAGAAAGGCTCATCTTTTGTTCAGAAATGACCTTTTTACCTAAAACAACCTAACATTTAGTTAATTGAAAATGAAGCCATTATCAAAGTATCTCCCTTTCTCCAACAAGTCATACAAAGTGGCTGATGAGTGAGAAAGTTAGACACACACATGTCATACCCCCCTAAAAATACTAACCTCCCCTGTTATTGTAATAGTGAGAAGTTAGTATGTCTTGGGGGTATGATATTTGTGCGTCTAACGTTGTCACTCATCATCATTCACGATTCTTTCAGGATTATCCATAATCATGGTAGCATCCACATTAATGTAGAAGTGTTTAGAAACATGTTTTATTCTTATTTACAATAAAAGTGACCCCAAAATGACACAATACATTATTTACCATTCATTTCTATTGGACACAAAATAATCTGAAATACAACCAGCAAATCCATCCAACAAGTTTGTAGAGTCACAAGCTCTATGTAGTCATTGTGTACTAGGAGTATGGGACTAAATACAAAACGTTTGACTACTTTAATACACAGTAGTGAATTTGTCCCAGTAATTTTGGTCCCCTAAAATGTGGGGACTATGTACAAAAAGTGCTGTAATTTCTAAACGGTTCACCTGATATGGATTAAAATACCCTCCATTAGAAGCTGACAGTCTGCACTAACCTCATAGTCGTTGTGTCATTTCAAATCCAAATTGCAGGAGTACAGAACCACAACAACAACAAATGTGTCACTGCCCCACTTTTGGAGCTCCCTGTGTATTTTTTTCAGTCACAACATGTACAGATGAATAACTATTACAGATTAAATCCACCCCTCAACTTCTCTCAGCCCATCCCACCTATCTACACAGACCACCATTTCTTCATTTCCTTGTGCAGTATATTTTTCAACTGTGCTGTGATGTCTTACAATCTGAACCTTTCTGATCGCATGTTATCAACAGATGAACATTTTTGCGAAGAGTATTATTATGTTGTTGATTGATTGACTACAGCCAACAGTCTGTAGGGTTCATTTTAGAACAAGCTTAGGACTTTATTTTGCCTCTCATGAACCTGTGACCAGAAACCAGCTACAAGGGGTGCAATACCACAATAAAGTATTCACTAATTCTCTCTTTACAGCAAAATCTACATACTGTAGCTGACATGGTTGTATGCCCCACGTTTATTTATTTATTTACCCTTGATATAACTAGGCAAAGCTACCGGTATGCCATCAAACCCCAGAGGTTTTCCAGACTGAAAGGATTTAATTGGCTCAAGAAGTTCCTCCTCTGTAATTTGGCCTTCACATAGGTCTTTCTGTACAGTTGTCAATTTTACATTGTTATTATAAGGAAAAAGACCTTTACAGAAAGCATCATTTAGCGAACATGGAGGAGACTAAAAAGAAAACATACAGTAACTTCGGAAAGTATTCAGACCCCTTGACTTTTTCCACATTTTGTTACATTACAGCCTTATTCTAAAATGGATTAAATTGTTTTGTTTTCCTTAGACTATGC
This sequence comes from Oncorhynchus kisutch, assembly GCF_002021735.2. Lineage (NCBI taxonomy): Eukaryota > Metazoa > Chordata > Actinopteri > Salmoniformes > Salmonidae > Oncorhynchus > Oncorhynchus kisutch. The sequence goes on along the minus strand of NC_034185.2, from coordinate 12,280,695 downwards.
ACAATACCCCATAATGATGAAGCAAAAACAGTTTTTTAGACATTTTAGGTAATTTGTTACAAATAAAAAACTGAAATATCACATTTCTGTAAGTATTCAGAACCTTTACTCAGTACTTTGTTGAAGCACCTTTGGCAGCGATTACAGCATTGAGTCTTCTTGGGTATGATGCTACAAGATTGGAACACCTGTATTTGGGGTGTTTCTCCCATTATTTTCTGCAGATCCTCTCAAGCTCTGTTAGGTTGGATGGGGAGCGTTGCTGCACAGCTATTTTCAGGTAGCTACAGAGATGTTCGATCATGTTCAAGTCCGGGCTCTGGCTGGAAAACTCATGGACATTCGTAGACCTGTCCCGAAGCCACTCCTGCATTGTCTTGGCTGTGTGCTTATGGTCGTTGTCCTGTGGGAAGGTGAACCTTCGCCCCAGCATGAGGTCCTGAGTGCTCTGGAGCAGGTTTTCATCAAGGATCTCTCTTTACTTTGCTCCGTTCATCTTTCCCTCGATCCTGACTAGTCATCCAGTCTCTGCCGCTGAAAAACATCCCCAAAACATGATGCTGCCACCACCATGCTTCACAGTTGGGATGGTGCCAGGTTTCTTCCAAACATGATGCTTGGCATTCAGGCCAAAGAGTTCAATCTTGGTTTCATCAGACCAGAGAATCTTGTTTCTCATGGTCTGAGAGTCTTTATGTTCCTTTTGGTAATCTCCAAGCAGACTGTCATGTGCGTTTTACTTAGGAGTGGCTTCCGTCTGGCCACTCTACCATAAAGGCCTGATTGGTGGAGTGCTGCAGAGATGTTTGTCCTGGAAGGTTCCCCCATCTCCACAGAGGAACTCTAGAGCTCTTTCAGAGTGACCATCAGGTTCTTGGTCACCTCCCACATGGCATACCAGTTTGGCCAGGTAGCCAGCTCTAGGAAGAGTCCTGGAGGTTCTTGTGGACCTTCAATGCTGCAGAAATTTTTTGGTACCCTTCCCAAGATCTGTGCCTCGGCACAATCCTGTCTCGGAGCTCTACGGACAATTCCTTCGACCTCATGGCTTGGTTTTTGCTCTGACATGCTTTGTCAACCGTGGGACCTTATATAGACAGGTGTTTGCCTTTCCAAATAATTTCCAATCAATTGAATTTGCCACAGGTGGACTCCAATCAACTTGTATTTTTAAGTAATTAATTAGCATTTTATTACATGACATAAGTATTTGATCACCTACCAACCAGTAAGAATTCCGGCTCTCACAGACCTGTTAGTTTTTCTTTAAGACGCCCTCCTGTTCTCCACTCATTACCTGTATTAACTGCACCTGTTTGAACTCGTGACCTGTATAAAAGACACCTGTCCACACACTCAATCAAACAGACTCCAACCTCTCCACAATGGCCAAGACCAGAGAGCTGTGTAAGGACATCAGGGATAAAATTGTAGACCTGCACAAGGCTGGGATGGGCTACAGGACACTAGGCAAGCAGCTTGGTGAGAAGGCAACAACGGTTGGCGCAATTATTCGAAAATGGAAGAAGTTCAAGATGATGGTCAATCACCCTCGGTCTCGGGCTCCATGCAAGATCTCACCTCGTGGGGCATCAATGATCATGAGGAAGGTGAGGGATCAGCCCAGAACTACACGGCAGGACCTGGTCAATGACCTGAAGAGAGCTGGGACCACAGACTCAAAGAAAACCATTAGTAAAACACCACGCCGTCATGGATTAAAATCCTGCAGCGCACGCAAGGTCCCCCTGCTCAAGCCAGCGCATGTCCAGGCCCGTCTGAAGTTTGCCAGTTACCATCTGGATGACCCAGAGGAGCAATGGGAGAAGGTCATGTGGTCTGATGAGACAAAAATAGAGCTTTTTGGTCTAAACTCCACTCGCCGTTTTTGGAGGAAGAAGAAGGATGAGTACAACCCCAACACCATCCCAACCGTGAAGCATGGAGGTGGAAACATCCTTCTTTGGGTATGCTTTTCTGCAAAGGGGACAGGATGACTACACCATACTGAGGGGAGGATGGATGGGGCCATGTATCGCGAGATGTTGGCCAACAACCTCCTTTCCTCAGTAAGAGCATTGAAGATGGGTCGTGGCATGACAACGACCTGAAACACACAGCCAATGCAACTAAGGAGTGGCTCCGTAAGAAGCATCTCAAGGTCCTGGAGTGGCCTAGCCAGTCTCCAGACCTGAACCCAATAGAAAATCTTTGGAGGGAGCTGAAAGTCCGTATTGCCCAGCGACAGTCCCGAAACCTGAAGGATCTGGAGAAGGTCTGTATGGAGAAGTTGGCCAAAATCCCTGCTGCAGTGTGTGCAAACCTGGTCAAGAACTACAGGAAACGTATGATCTCTGTAATTGCAAACAAAGGTTTCTGTACCAAATATTAAGTTCTGCTTTTCTGATGTATCAAATACTTCTGTCATGCAATAAAATGCAATTTAATTACTTAAAAATCATACAATGTGATTTTCTGGATTTTTGTTTTAGATTCCGTCTCTCACAGTTGAAGTGTACCTATGATAAAATCACAAACCTCTACATGCTTTGTAAGTAGGACCTGCAAAATCGGCAGTGTATCAAATACTTGTTCTCCCCACTGTATGTAAATAAGATTTTTCTGTTTTCGCTTTCTCATTATTGGGTATTTTGTGTAGATTGCTGAGGAAAATATTTAATTTCATCCATTTTAGAATAAGGCTGTAATGTAACAGAATGTGGAAAAAGTCAAGGAGTCTGAATACTTTCCATCTTGGAAACCCAAACTGGCCAAACCCTCCCTAACCCGGATGACGCTGTGCGTTTTTAACATAATTATTCAATAATGTTCCAACCAGAGAATTCCTTTGTCTGTAGAAATGCAATGGAAAGGAGCTCGCTCTCACGTGAACGAGCATGGCCAGCTCATGGCACTCTGCCAGACCACTGACTCATTCCCCTCTCATTCCCCCCTCCTTCACAGTAGAAGCATCAAACAAGGTTCTAAAGACTGTTGACATCTAGTGGAAGACTTAGGAAGTGCAACATGACCAATATCCCACTGTATCTTCAATAGGGAATGAGTTGAAAACCTACAAACCTCAGATTTCCCACTTCCTGGTTGGATTTGTTCTCAGGTGTTTGCCTGCCATATGAGTTCTGTTATACTCAAAGACATCATTCAAACAGTTTTAGAAACTTTGGAGTGTTTTCTATCCAAATATACTAATAATATACATATCTTAGCCTCTGGGACTGAGTAGCAGGTAGTTTACTCTGGGCACCTTATTCATCCAGGCTACTCAATACTGCTCCCAACCATAAGAAGATTTATTAAGTTAATTTCCAAAAATCGCTATTTAGCAAGTTTTTTCCCAGTCATATCCAATACCAGGTGCATCAAACTCCATTATTTGAATGATGCTGTGTCTGTATGTATGTATTACAGGACAGCCTACTCCTTCCTCCCCGTCGGGGGATTGAACCCCGGTTTCCCATCCGCACGACACAGGGATTCTATAGCTAAATAGCCCAGTACTGTACTGCCGACCGTTATGTTGTACAGCGCCATATTTTCCATTCCATTCTAACATAATTTTTTTTCATGGAATAGAAACACCATAATATTAATCAAATTAATTAAGCAAGTACCAGTCAAAATTTGGACACACCTACTCATTCCATGATTTTTCTTTATTTGTACCATTTTTTACATTGTAGAATAATAGTGAAGACATCACAACTGTAGCAGGTGTAGCTCATCATGCAAATGTTTCCTATTAGCAGGACAATATACTTTTTATAACCCGGCTACTGTTGTGAAAATTCCTCAACTTGAAATGTATTCAATGCTTAAGTACTCCAAAGTGTTACATTTCTAACTCAAAACAGCAGTACAGTATTTCTTCATCAACATCTTTATGCTTTTGTTAATAAAATAAAATAACGAGAAAAAATACATTCAAATGCAGATGTTTATATAAACTACATTTTAGTTGCACTTTTACCTGTGGCCCAGCTCCACGACCACAGGTAAAACCTCGCTGAGATGATCAATGTATTTGTTGCATCGATGTATCGTCAATTTCTCTTGCCAAAACATCTTGATGGTCTTGACCAATTAATCTGTGCTTGTCGGCTTGGCAGAGTTACGGATTAATGTTTTCAGTTGATTCCACACAAGTTTAAACAAGGAGACTAGTATATCTAAACATATTTTTAGGTATACTGTAGGCCTACCGAAGGTGTTGTAGTTCTTTTATTTATTTTCATTTAACCTTTATTTTAATACATAACTTTTGCTTTGTAAATAGCCAAACTTACCATTAAAAATCAAATATGGGCCTGGTCCCTGGCGAGAAATTTGCCCCCCACACATGGAGTTTGAGCGGATGCTTGAGACTAGGCTTGCTTGATCTTCTTCCTTTACTTCTGTGGCAATGTTGAGCAAATTGCTCAAGGGCCACGGTTGATTCGTCTGTGAAGATGACATTATTTAATGTCTCGCCAGCTTTGATCCATGCCTGGGCCTGCAGGACGCAAAGTTCTTTGTTTGTCAGACTAATCATTGGGTCGAATCTGCAGAACGCTACAAAACAAGCGAACACACATGGTTAATGTTCTGATAATTTAAAAAAGAATACTATACAGTTGAAGTCAGAGGTTTACATACACCTTTGCCAAACACATTAAAACTCAGTTTTTTCACAATTCCTGACATGCAATCCTAGTAAAAATTCCCTGTCTTAGGTCAGTTAGGATCACCACTTTATTTATAGAATGTGAAATGTCAGAATAATAGTGGAGAGAATTATTTATTTCAGCTTTCATTTCTTTCATCACATTCCCAGTGGGTCAGAAGTTTACATACACTCAATTAGTATTTGGTAGCATTGCTTTAAATTGTTTAACTTGGGTCAAATGTAGTAGTCTTCCACAAGCTTCCCACAATAAGTTGGATGAATTTTGGCCCATTCCTCCTGACAGAGCTGGTGTAACTGAGTCAGGTTTGCAGGCCTACTTGCTCGCACACTTTTTCAGTTCTGCCCACAAATTTTCTATAGAATTGAGGTCAGGACTTTGGGATGGCCATTTTAAGTGAAATAATCTGTCTGTAAACAATTGTTGTAAAAAGGACTTGTGTCATGCACAAAGTACCTGTCCTATCCGACTCGCAAAACTATAGTTTGTTAACAAGAAATATGTGGAGTGGATGAAAAACAAGTTTTAATGACTCCAACCTAAGGGTATGTAAACTTCCAACTTCAACTGTATGTATGCTCATTTATGTATGCTCATTGAAAGAGGTGGTTTTCAATAAACCCCAATGTTTTTGGAATACTGCAGTAAATGCATCACTTTAGATCAGGTGGCTGACCTGTGAACAGGTATGAAAGGCAGAGTTCTGAGCACCAGGTGTCAGAGAACTCTTCGCTTCTTCTAGTCTGGGTCTTCCTTCACCTGTGTCTCCAGTTGATCCCTCATCCTGGTCTCCATTTGTCTCAGTCTGGATCTGAACGTCTGGGCTCAGAAACCTCATCCTGGTCTCCATTTGTCTCAGTCTGGATTTGAACGTCTGGGCTCAGAAATCTCATCCTGGTCTCCATTTGTCTCAGTCTGGATCTGAACGTCTGGGCTCAGAAACCTCATCCTGGCAGTGTGTACACGTCTCAAGGATTATCTGAAGGTCTCAAAATAGTAGGAAGAATCTTGAAAAAAAAAAAGAATTTAAGAAAATGCTGAGACAATGTGTTCCTGTTGAATGACAACTTTTAACTTTCCATGAACTGAATGTAATTGAACATTCTGTTGACTTCTGATACGTTTTCAGCTTCACCACCACTACTGACTGCAGCCATGTCCTTGGGAAGATTCTTATAAAATGTCTACTGCAGTGCTTTCTAAAGTAAATTACACACCTTCACAGTGGATAACTAAGGATAATGTCTCTACAAAGCACAAAAACTCAGAGATACTGAATATGTTATGAAACTATCTTAAAGGGGAAATCTGCAGTTGCTACATACATTTTTTGGACATAAAAATGAATGATATGTACCAACTGATTCCTGAAAAATATAACTGGGACTGAGATCTGAAATCAGAACCCAACATTTAAGCTTGTTCTACTCCAATAATTCTAAACGAAAAATGTAAAAAAAACAAAACACCATATAGCCTCAAAACATGGTTAAAACTATAATGTTGATATCAAGGACGGTCAGCCCTTGCATCCAGAGCAATGTCTATGAATTTGAGAGTGGTTACATTTTTCCAGTCCCATTCCTCAGCTTTTAACTAAACATGGGCGGGGATGGGCTTTGTTATTGTTTGAATTAAGGATTGGCGCTTTATGAAACTCTTCCTCAGACTGCTAATGAAGGGTCTATAATGACCAATGGAAGGTTCATGTATGGCTCTCTTGAACAGAAAGTGCATTCCAGAAACTATGGGATGCATGGCAACGAGGCGTGTGTTAACTTATTGGTCAGTGAAAAGCAAATGAAAAGGGCTACTTGTCAGCTCTAAAATCCATTGGTTCATTCGTTTAACTTAACCATTGTTACAAATAAAAATACGTTGAAGATTTTATTGGCAAATGTAGTGGCTTCCAGGTCCAGGGTTGCTTAGAAAGACGATAATTCATTTGCCTGGCTAACAATTTAAACTCTGCAGCCATATTGCTATCTTACCATATGGTCTGGCACACCGGGCTAAGACTAAATAGCTCTGAATTAGGTCTGGCACACCGGGCTAAGACTAAATAGCTCTGAATTAGGTCTGGCACACCAGGCTAAGACTAAATAGCTCTGAATTAGGTCTGGCACACCGGGCTAAGACTAAATAGCTCTGAATTAGGTCTGGCACACCAGGCTAAGACTAAATAGCTCTGAATTAGGTCTGGCACACCAGGCTAAGACTAAATAGCTCTGAATTAGGTCTGGCACACCAGGCTAAGACTAAATAGCTCTGAATTAGGTCTGGCACACCAGGCTAAGACTAAATAGCTCTGAATTAGGTCTGGCACACCAGGCTAAGACTAAATAGCTCTGAATTAGGTCTGGCACACCAGGCTAAGACTAAATAGCTCTGAATTAGGTCTGGCACACCAGGCTAAGACTAAATAGCTCTGAATTAGGTCTGGCACACCAGGCTAAGAATAAGTGGCTGCTTTTTGAGAATGTTTTAATCTTTCTAGAAGAGGATATACCTCTTACTTGCTAAAAAGATCTGTAATCTCAATGAGACTAGCCTTGTAAAAAACAATGTATATACACTGCTCCAAAAAATAAAGAGAACACTAAAATAACACATCCTAGATCTGAATGAATGAAATATTCTTATTCAAAGACTTTGTTCTTTACATAGTTGAATGTGCTGACAACAAAATCACACAAAAATTATCAATGGAAATCAAATTTATCAACCCATGGAAGTCTGGATTTGGAGTCACACTCAAAATTAAAGTGGAAAACCACATTACAGGCTGATCCAACTTTGATGTAATGTTCTTAAAACAAGTCAAAATGAGGCTCAGTAGTGTGTGTGGCCTCCACGTGCCTGTATGACCTCCCTACAACGCCTGGGCATGCTCCTGATGAGGTGGCGGATGGTCTCCTGAGGGATCTCCTCCCAGACCTGGACTAAAGCATCCGCCAACTCCTGGACAGTCTGTGGTGCAACGTGGCGTTGGTGGATGGAGCGAGACATGATGTCCCAGATGTGCTCAATTGGATTCAGGTCTGGGGAACGGGCGGGCCAGTCCATAGCATCAATGCCTTCCTCTTGCAGGAACTGCTGACACACTCCAGCCACATGAGGTCTAGCGTTGTCTTGCATTAGGAGGAACCCAGGGCCAACCGCACCAGCATATGGTCTCACAAGGGGTCTGATGATCTCATCTCGGTACCTAATCGCAGTCAGGCTACCTCTGGCGAGCACATGGAGGGCTGTGCGGCCCCCCAAAGAAATGCCACCCCACACCATGACCTACCCACCGCCAAACTGGTCATGCTGGAAGATGTTGCAGGCAGCAGAACATTCTCCACGGCGTCTCCAGACTGTCATGTCTGTCACATGTGCTCAGTGTGAACCTGCTTTCATCTGTGAAAGACACAGGGCGCCAGTGGCGAATATGCCAATCTTGGTGTTCTCTGGCAAATGCCAAACGTCCTGCACGATGTTGGGCTGTAAGCATAACCCCCACCTGTGGACGTCGGGCCCTCATACCACCCTCATGGAGTCTGTTTCTGACCGTTTGAGCAGACACATGCACATTTGTGGCCTGCTGGAGGTCATTTTGTAGGGCTCTGGCAGTGCTCCTCCTTGCACAAAGGCGGAGATAGCGGTCCTGCTGCTGGGTTGTTGCCCTCCTACGGCCTCCTCCACATCGCCTGATGTACTGGCCTGTCTCTTGGTAGCGCCTCCATGCTCTGGACACTACGCTGACAGACACAGCAAACCTTCTTGCCACAGCTCGCATTGATGTGCCATCCTGGATGAGCTGCACTACCTGAGCCACTTGTGTGGGTTGTAGACTCCGTCTCATGCTACCACTAGAGTGAAAGCACCGCCAGCATTCAAAAGTGACCAAAACATCAGCCAGGAAGCATAGGAACTGAGAAGTGGTCTGTGGTCACCACCTGCAGAACCACTCCTTTATTGGGGGTGTCTTGCTAATTGCCTATAATTTCCACCTGTTGTCTATTCCATTTGCACAACAGCATGTGAAATTTATTGTCAATCAGTGTTGCTTCCTAAGTGGACAGTTTGATTTCACAGAAGTGTGATTGACTTGGAGTTACATTGTGTTGTTTAAGTGTTCCCTTTATTTTTGAGCAGTGTATATATTAAATAACTGCTTATGGATGGCTAGAAATAACCTCAAAAGCAAACTGACTTTGAATGCAATGTATTTCTGACATAATAGCTTAGCCACTTGTAACCTCCTCTCATGTCTAGGCCAGTACATGAGCACCTTCACTGAATTAGGCTGCCTACCTACCCCTCACCATGATGGTCCACAAAGCAGATGTACCGTAGTCAGAGAAAACAAGTCACACCTACATGAATTTCATATTTAGTAGATTGAATTAGGTCTTATAAGCACCACTGATCTAGTATCAGCTTACCCTCCCCATATCATTACCTAACCATTTGAGGGGAAAACCCCAAAACAGATCTTAGATCAGTCTCTAGGTCAACTTCATCCCACTTCTCTATCAATGCGTGTAACCCTATACAGTATGTGGAGATGTTAAAGCTGGTGACTTTCATATAACTCGGTGTTACAGTGGATTGTTGTACTGTTTGAAAGTATTGTGCAGATTGTAATGCGTGATGGATTATTGTGAATGTGTCTATAGGAGCCACATGGCAAATAAACTCAGCCTGTATAACATCCTCCTGGGCATCAAGGACCCTGTGGACTTTGTCCCTCCTTTCTTCTGTAAGGGAGTCCTGCAAGAGGAGACTGGAGAGGCAGGTGACTTCTTCAGTACACTACAGTCCCTGGCCAAGTAGCTTCAGTAACAAACACCAAGAGAGTGCCTCAAATCACTGATCACATCAGTGTCCGCCTTGTCTACAATTTGGCAGTGGCATTTGAGTTTTCTCCATATTAGCCTAAATAAAGTAGGGCGTAGAGATGATTTTAAACTAAAGCGTTAGTGGATCAATGTGGGTTGTCGTGAGTTTACGCTACTATCCTAGCCTGGGCCCCGTTTACACAAAACGTTTTCAGAGTAGGAGAGCTAGGATCAGTTTTGCCTTTTAAATCATAATGAATAAGAGGGGGGAAACTTGATCGTAGATCAGCACTCCTACTCAGGGACGCTTTGTGAATAAGGCCCTTATGTATGTGTCCTTTGGTGGTTGTGGTCATCACATGCAGATCTGGAATAAGCTTACTGAAGTATATACCAATAGATAAAAATACACTGAACAAAAATATAAAAACGTAACAAGATTTTACTGAGTTACATATGAGGAAATGAGTCAATTGAAATCAATTTATTGGGCACTAATCTATGGATTTCAAATGGCTAGGCAGTGCCATGGGTGGGCCTGGGAGGGCATAGGCCCACCCACTGGGGAGCCAGCCAATCAGATAAAAATGTTCCCCACAAAGGGGCTTTATTACAGACACCTGGTCTGAGGTTGTGAGGCCGGTTGGACATACTGCCAAATTCTCTAGAATTACGTTGTAGGGGGTATATGGTAGATAATTTAACATTAAATTCCCTGGCAGCAGCTCTGGTGGACATTCCGGCAGTCAGCATACCAATTGCAAACTCTCTCAAAACTTGAGACAACTGTGGCATTTTGTTGTGTGACAAAACTGCATTTCAAAGTGGCCTTTTATTGTCCCCTGCACTAGGTGCACCTGTGTAATGATCATGCTGTTTCATCAGTTTCTTGATATGCCACACCTGTCAGGTGGATGGATTAGCTTGACAAAGGATAAAATGCTACTAACAGGGATGTTAACAAATTTGTATAAAACATTTGAGAGAAATACACTTTTGTGTACATATGGAACATTTCTGGGATCTTTTATTTTAGCTCATGACATGGGACCAACACTTCACATGTTGTGTTTATATTTTTTGTTCAATATAGTATTCATGTATGGCTGGAACTGGAGACAGGAGAGTAAAGGAGCATTCAAAGACAATCTAATAACAAATATTACATTATTACAATTAATTCTAATGGGAAGGTGAACGGAAAGGCTCTGGAGCAACGAACCGCCCTTGCTGTCTCTGCCTGGCCGGTTCCCCTCTTTCCACTGGGATTCTCTGCCTCTAACAGGGGCTGAGTCACTGGCTTACTGGGGCTCTCTCATGCCGTCCCTGGAAGGGGTGCGTCACCTGAGTGGGTTGATTCACTGATGTGGTCATCCTGTCTGGGTTGGCGCCCCCCCTTGGGTTGTGCCATGGCGGAGATCTTTGTGGGCTATACTCGGCCCTGTCTCAGGATGGTAAGTTGGTGGTTGAAGATATCCCTCTAGTGGTGTGGGGGCTGTGCTTTGGCAAAGTGGGTGGGGTTATATCCTTCCTGTTTGGCCCTGTCCGGAGGTGTCCTCGGATGGGTCCACAGTGTCTCCTGACCCCTCCTGTCTCAGCCTCCAGTATTTATGCTGCAGTAGTTTGTGTCGGGGGGCTAGGGTCAGTTTGTTATATCTGGAGTACTTCTGTCCTATTCGGTGTCCTGTGTGAATCTAAGTGTGCGTTCTCTAATTCTTTCCTTCTCTCGGAGGACCTGAGCCCTAGGACCATGCCCCAGGATTACCTGACATGATGACTCCTTGCTGTCCCCAGTCCACCTGGCCGTGATGCTGCTCCAGTTTCAACTGTTCTGCCTTATTATTATACGACCATGCTGGTCATTTATGAACATTTGAACATCTTGGCCATGTTCTGTTATAATCTCCACCCGGCACAGCCAGAAGAGGACTGGCCACCCCACATAGCCTGGTTCCTCTCTAGGTTTCTTCCTAGGTTTTGGCCTTTCTAGGGAGTTTTTCCTAGCCACCGTGCTTCTACACCTGCATTGCTTGCCGTTTGGGGTTTTAGGCTGGGTTTCTGTACAGCACTTTGAGATATCAGCTGATGTACGATATAAATAAATTTGATTTGATTTAATTCACTGTATTTACTGTCACCCGTGTTTCCATGCTCTTACACTGCCAATAAAATACAACTGGAAAGGATGAAATATAACTTGTCTTTTCACTTATTTCTTGCTCTCTTATGGAGCGTTCACATGGGGAAGTTTCACGACCCTCCAAGTGGGAAACGGATCATTTTATTACCCGAGTTTCACCACTTACCTTTCACCTTTTCAACCAAATGACGACAACATTAAAAAAAAATTACAATCACAAATGTATCAATTCATGTTGATAACGTAGATATTTTGACCATAATGTCAACGTTAAGCAAGCTAGCTAACCTTACTATTAGCAACTTAAGCCATCTTATCAAGCTAGCTACAACCTTATTGGTTGAAGAATTGGTCTGCCTTCAAAAGCACTTGAACAAAATTAGGTCAGACTTATCACATATGCCCCATTAGTCAATATATTTTTTCTCCCAGTCACCAAAGAGCTATTATAAACCCCTTTGGGTTCCCATTCGAACTATGATTTTGCCCACGAGAAATGTGGAGCCACTTCTGTCGCCCTTTCAAAAGTTTACTAATCCTAACTTGCGATACAGTTTTGCAAACCTTTGGAATTTTACTTTAATATTGATAAAGAATTTTACATACAGTGGGGCAAAAAAGTATTTAGTCAGCCACCAATTGTGCAAGTTCTCCCACTTAAAAAGATGAGAGGCCTGTAATATTCATTATAGGTACACTTCAACTATGACAGAAAAAATGAGATTTTTTTTTTCTCCAGAAAATCACATTGTAGGATTTTTAATGAATTTATTTGCAAATTATGGTGGAAAATAACTATTTGGTCAATAACAAAAGTTTCTCAATACTTTGTTATATACCCTTTGTTGGCAATGACAGAGGTCAAATGTTTTCTGTAAGTCTTCACAAGGTTTTCACACTGTTGCTGGTATTTTGGCTCATTCCTCCATGCAGATCTCCTCTAGAGCAGTGATGTTTTGGGGCTGTTGCTGGGCAACACAGACTTTCAACTCCCTCCAAAGATTTTCTATGTGGTTGAGATCTGGAGACTGGCTAGGCACTCCAGGATCTTGAAATGCTTCTTACAAAGCCACTCCTTCGTTGCCCGGGCGGTGTGTTTGGGATCATTGTCATGCTGAAAGACCCAGCCACGTTTCATCTTCAATGCCTTTGCTGAAGGAGGAAGGAGGTTTTCACTCAAAATCTCACGATACATGGCCCCATTCATTCTTTCCTTTACACGGATCAGTCGTCCTGGTCCCTTTGCAGAAAAACAGCCCCAAAGCATGATGTTTCCACCCCCATGCTTCACAGTAGGTGTTCTTTGGATGCAACTCAGCATTCTTTGTCCTCCAAACACAACGAGTTGAGTTTTTACCAAAATGTTATATTTTGGTTTCATCTGACCATATGACATTCTCCCAATCTTCTTCTGGATCATCCAAATGCTCTCTAGTAAACTTCCGACGGGGCTGGACATGTACTGGCTTAAGGAGGGGGACACGTCTGGCATTGCAGGATTTGAGTCCCTGGCGGCGTAGTGTGTTACTGATGGTAGGCTTTGTTACTTTGGTCCCAGCTCTTTGCAGGTCATTCACTAGGTCCCCCCGTGTGGTTCTGGGATTTTTGCTCACCGTTCTTGTGATCATTTTGACCCCACGGGGTGAGATCTTGCGTGGCGCCCCAGATCGAGGGAGATTATCAGTTGTCTTGTATGTCTTCCATTTCCTAATAATTGCTCCCAGAGTTGATTTCTTCAAACCAAGCTGCTTACCTATTGCAGATTCATTCTTCCCAGCCTGATGCAGGTCTACAATTTTGTTTCTGGTGTCCTTTGACAGCTCTTTGGTCTTGGCCATAGTGGAGTTTGAAGTGTGACTGTTTGAGGTTGTGGACAGGTGTCTTTTATACTGATAACAAGTTCAAACAGGTGCCATTAATACAGGTAACGAGTGGAGGACAGAGGAGCCTCTTAAAGAAGAAGTTACAGGTCTGTGAGAGCCAGAAATCTTGCTTGTTTGTAGGTGACCAAATACGTATTTTCCACCATAATTTGCAAGTAAATTCATAAAAACTCCTACAATGTGATTTTCTGGAATTTTTCCCCTCATTTTGTCTGTCATAGTTGAAGTGTACCTATGATGAAAATTACAGGCCTCATCTTTTTAAATTGGGAGAACTTGCACAATTGGTGGCTGACTAAATATTTTTTTGCCCCACTGTATACTAAAAGATACACTTCCTTTAAAACAGTTTTAAACACAGATTTCCCTGCAGGCAAAGTCATAGTTGAAATATGCTGTTCCTGGTATGTTCACAAACTCAACACGCCATTGGGCTTTAACAAATATGTAAATGATTTGAGAAGAAAACAAATCCATTTAAAACAGTCAATTCATTGATGGGTACCAAATGGTAAACACTTTCTATTTGGACGTTTCCCAGCGACCCTTTATATTGTTAGACCTATTTACTGAGGGCGACATTTTCGTAGTTCAAAATAATTGTGGAAAGTGCAGAATTTACCATAAACCTCGTTATAATCCGGCAATGTGATTTAATTTGAAACTTTTGATAACTCTGATAATGTTAATGTGGTTTCTTATTGTAAACACAATTGCATTTAACTGGTGCAGGAGACAGTAAGATTCCTGTGCTTAAGCACATCAGATCACATCAGATGTTATCTGATAAAAAATATATATATATATATTTTGACCAAACTACCAGAATTTTTTTCAGATTTTGTGTAAACATAGCTTCTCTTTCTACCACCACTCAGGTTGCCCCAATCATGTATATAAACCCAAACCCTAGATGACTGACAGGATGCTGTTTTGAAGCCACTGCAGACATTTTTGTACTCCTCCACCATTGTAAAAAGATTCTACATTCCTACATTTTCACAAGTATATTCCATTAGACACCTTAATGCATACTTTTGAAATATATTATGTGAGATAAACATTCAAATACTAAATATATTAAAACATTTTCCTTAAAGTTGAATTTTTAGAGAGTACTAATGTTACGGTCCCCACTCTACAACAAATAAATAAATGTAACATTGCCCTTTTAATTGAAACACAAGAATACATTCCTGTTGAGGGCTGCTCATTCTGAGGAGTACCAATATGGCAGCAGGTGGCTTCAAAGCCTCTCACTGGGCAATACATAGCATCAGTAATCCCGGTATTATATAGATCATTGGTTGGCAGTCAGGTCGGTAATTATTATATTTCTCTGTGACAAAGTCTATTCAATACACATCCTTTTTAAACATGACAGATTTATTTACATATCATAATCATAAAGCACTACTTGTTTAGAACCGAATGCAGTCTTGACACTAGCATCAGTTTCTCAGAAATGACATTGTTGTTTGCTACGAGTGGAAAATCTTACACCTGAAAATCTCACATCTGAAAATCTCACATAAGGAACAGAATAGACAATGCAACATAATAAAATAATGATAGAGGCTCCACTTCTGCTGGATTTTCTGTTCTATAATAGCTAGAAACACATTATAGAGAATAGCTAAGGCTTATGTGAAACGCATATATACGACACTCGTAATGATCTTCCCACATTCACCGTCGAGTTAATTGGTGTTCAACGCTACCACGAACAACAACTGCATCTGTCCCATTGTCAATGCACACTCTCCCTCCTCTCTACCCATTCTGAAAGGGTTTCCAATCACTTCGCTGACAAGTAGGAGAGCCATTTAGCAGAGACTGTAGTGCATTTCAAATCTACCTTCAGTGGTCCTGTGTGGATCAGTTGGTAGAGCATGGCGCTTGCAGGGTTGTGGGTTCGATTCCCGGGGCCACCCATATGTCAAATGTATGCACGGATGACATTAAGTAAAATTGGCATATATGCTAAATGGCATATATTATTATATAAAAAGTATGTCTGTTTAGAAACCATTGAACCATAACCACCTCATAGCAGTCTCTTATTACCACAAACAGCAGCTTTCCTAATTCAGGTAATGTCTGTTGTCGTCATGACATGTAGTGGTCATATCCTTTTTATGGACCGAATCATTCTAAACGTCATGATTCTTTTCTAAGGAGTACAGTGAGCCGGTCCTAATATGGACACTATAACAGGCTGACTACACCGCTTGCGCAAGCGTTGCAAAATTAATTAATTATTGTGCGAGCGCCAACGAGCGTTCGCACTAAAAATAGAAAGGGCTAAAATAGAAGTCAGTTCTATTTGTGACGTAGATCGCATTGCAAGTCCTGCCTCTCCCATCTCCTCATTGGTTTATAGAAGCAGGTACCCACCCACGTGCCGTCTCCTTATTGGTTATACCCACGTTGGTGACTGAAAGACGAACAAGGTCAGTGGCGGTAATGTACATAATTTATGAAAGTTGCCAATCGCAATATAGGGCCAAGAGAAAAGGACTAGGAGGAGAGATGACTAGAAACGATTCGGTTGACCGTTTGTGTGGATTAATTGTCGGAGGACCTTGTGCATTTCAGGAAAAATAACTCAATGTTAATATCCCAGGACAAATTAGCTATCAACAGCAAGCTAGCTAAATAGGACAAATTAACTAGCAAGTGAAAGCTAGCTAGCTAGCTAGCTAAATTGCCATAAATGTTTAATGCTTTTCAACCTGTCCCCAAATAAATGTAATTGGTTCAGAGTTTGTTTTGATATTTTAACCTGCGTGTCACGATCGCGTTTGATGTGGGGGTACAAAATAATTTTGTGTGCACGATGGCGCACGCAGACTGTTTGGGTTCCGTGTTAAGGAGATTCGACTGAATCTTTCTTGTCCAGCCATGCAGCACCAATTCTAATGTGTAAACCGTAAAGGAGATTCAACTAAACCTTATTTTTTCAGCCATACAGCCCAAATTCTTTAAAAGAAACAGAAAGACATGCTCTCCCTGACTCGAACGCACGCATGCGCACACAATAAACATTTTTTTCTGGACAAGTGAGCCGTATGTTTTAATATGGAATGTATACCGTCTCTAGGCAACACAAACATTTCTGTACAACCGTCAAGATACAAGACAACATACACACATATATATACATACATATATATACACACACACATATATATATATATATACACATATACATACATACACACACACATATATACATATATATATATATATATATATATATATACATACATACATACATACATACATATATACACACATACATACACACACTCACAAATATATAAAGACAAGACATGTTCATAAATTGACGTTGGCTTAATAAATAAGAGGTAAATGTAGATAGTGAAGAAAAGGAATGACCCTCGGAGTAGTGAGCAGTGACAGTAACACTTTTTAGCAGTAGAAGACCTGGACCCTTTTGACTAGGGTCCCCTGGATCTATACGTGTACACTAGTTCTCACTCTTTCAAGTTTTACGTCGACTCATTTCAATGACCTGTTGCTGAGAATGAAGTTCCTTTGGGCAGCCGAAGCAGAGAACACATACAAAGTGCACATCATTAGCCAATTAACTGAACAATGATTATATATATATATATATATAATCAAGGTAAGAAGTTGACTAACTAGAAAAGAGCAACACTTCATACAGGGTCTTTGATTCTCAATCCATTTGACAATTCAATGATTATATAAAATTACAAGACAATCCTTGAGCTATCACCACTTCAGGTGGGATTTACAAAGTGGTCACAGGGCAATTAATTAACCATTATATCCCAGTATGGCCATGACTCTCTCATGTGTATTTTAGTGGTCAGGCCATGTGCAGTGAAAGTTAAGTCTAGTGCAGGGTGAAAGTTCAAGGAAAGATGGTAAAAACAGCAAATTATGCATTGCTCTCAAGTTTCAGACTCATTCCCTTAATTTTCTGGTCAGCATTTCCCCCGAAAACTATTGTCGTCAGACAATATCATATATTTCTGTGCTTTCCAGTAAACAGTAGTGCTGCTATGATGTTGAGGGGCTCTCATTTCATGTCAGAGACACAGTAGCCACTGGGCACAAACTGGTTGAATCAATGTTGTTTCCATGTCATTTCAACAAAACAATTCAATTTGAAGACATTGAATCAACATGGTCATTGACGTAAAGGAATTTGTCTTTTTTTCACCCAACTTTGTACCTAAATCCAAATGATGGTGAAAATGTTTGTTGGTTTTACTTTGAATTTACGTTAGTTGACAAGTCAATCAAATGTAAATTAAAACTAGACGTTGAAGTGACATCTGTGCCCAGTGGGTAGCCACCCTAGAAAGAACTAAATACATTTCACTCCCTCCAAATAATTGCTATCTTCAATTGTGCAATACAATTGCCTTATGACGGAACACAAGCTGTACAAAAGGTGCTTTAGACCGACATCATTTCAGGATCAAGAGAGGGTTCTCTTGAGTATTGTACATAGATATTTAAACATTTCTATGCAACATTTGAGACAAAACAACTACATTTTCCCTGGGCTGTCACAATAACCGCTTCTATGTACACAGAAAGTTTGACAGCAAAGCTTAAACCATTAAATTGCAGTACAAGACTGACCAACACGCACACCGAATCCTAACTTGAGATCAGCATACCTAACTTAAACCCCTTAGTTGATGAAAAATATGAACAGAATAAAAGGTTACTTAAAAAGTTTACTGGTGCTATTCACCTCAAGTTAAGGAATTTTTGTCTCAAGTTTTTCACCACGTTCTGTTGACTAGCATCTGTCTTTTTGACCAAGTTCATGGCAGTTTTCTGGGCATCTTCAAGCTTTTCATTTGAGGGTGGACCCTTGTCAAGCTCCTTGCCCCTCCCACTTAAGGGTACTGACTCTGCCTTAGCCCCGCCCTCCTCCCTTTGCCTATACTCATCTGACTCCTGATAGGCCCGGCAGCGGTCGATTACAGCCATGATGGAGATTTTCTCTCTAGTGGTCGGTGAACGGATCTGGACATAGCTATCATCTATGTCCTCTACCACCTCTACTCTCCTTGCCCTGAGTACCATCTCCAGTGGTTCTGCAGAGCTGGATTCTGTCTCAGGCTCCGGAACCTTCTCCACAACAACGACCCTGTGGTCATTGGGCATGGTGGCCTGTGCCGAGATGTAGTAACTGTCATTAGAGACCTCATCCTGGAGGTTCTGTAGCTCACTCAGATGCAGCCCACTCAGTCTCTGGTCCAATGACCCGGCCCTGTGGAGCCTAGCCAACCCCTCTCCAGGGCCAGGGTCCCTGCTGAGGTGGGGTCTGTAGGCCGGAGCCTCGACCGTACCAGAAGCAGTGACTAAGCTGGAGCAGAAGCTTGAGCGCCTTTTGGGGCCGCTGTCCATCCTCTCAGGAACTGAACGGCTTCGGTTAACTGGCGGCAGCTGGGACTGATCTTTGTCCGAGCTGGCATACTTGCAGCGAAGTGTCCGCACGTCAGGCCAGTTAAAAGCCTCGGTAGGCGTAGGATTGAGTGGGCTCTTGGCGGACATGCGGCCGGGTGAAAGGACTCGGGGACTGCCCAAAGAGCTAGGCATGTGAGCAGGGTTGGGAGATATGGCTATAGGACTCAACTCCTGGAGATTGCTCACACGATCAAACGAGAGCAGGGGCAGCGTCAAGTTGGGTTTACCTGTAAAACACACCACATAAACAAGACTTAACAGGAAGTATCTGAGCGTCAGAGTATCAGAATAAGTTGAAAGTTCTGTTTTTATTTTGGGCATTCTCGTGTGGTATACTGGAATGCTCCGAAGGGACACTGCGGTCTATATTGCTTAGTAGTAGTTTTGGTATCTTCAGGTATGTTTACATGCACACAATATTCACGATTATTGTGAATACTCTGAGTAAAACAATATTCTCAGTAATGACAAATCTACAATGCACTACAAAAACATCACATTCGCGTTCTGTCAGCATAGTTTTTTGACTGCTACTCAGGCAGCATATTACGAAGGCAGCGCAATACATTTCTTCCAGTTTCCAGAAGCTCAGCGACTTGTGTCGGTTTCAGGAAAATAGAGTCAAAATGCGTGCTTTAAGTGCTGCTGTACTGCTCACGCTGCCAATGTAGTAGGCTGCATTGACAACAGTGGGAGCTTATCGTGAGCTCCGTCTCATGTCCGTCACGACCGCTAATATACCCACGACAACGACATACCAATGACACAATTTAGCAAACAAGCTAAATTGGCTGGAGAATACTAATTAGCATTGCTAAAACCAGCTACTCATCATCCTACCTTGACTCACCCAATGCCTTCTCTTCTGGAGTAAGTTGCTTTCCTGTGCGCTTGTTTGCCGAAAAGTATTCAGAGAAAGAGTAATACTCCGATTAAGGCGATTACTTGTCCTAATAATCTTATAATAATGTGGAAAATAGCTCGATAGTCAACCTATTTTACTCAGAGTATGCTTACTCTAATTAAGACCTTACTCAGAGTATTGCCATAGTCGAAGTAATACTGGTTTAGTGTGCATGTAAACTACATAGGCCGCATAAATAAAAACTGTATGATTTGCTAAGCAATCTATTAGTAAACCTTTCCATCAAATCTTCCCCCCCAATGTGGGCAGCCCTATCAGTCACTTGAAACCGATATTTGCCAGGCTAATAGGAGAGCACCTCCTAGTGAGGCTAAAACTAATTCAAACCCTACTTGGTAAAAAGAATAACACAGCACTTCTTGAGGAACAACACTTAGGGACAAACAAAGCTCTTCCCTACCTGAGTGCACATCATTTAGAAAAACACAACACTCTTCCATATCTTCCGTACCTGAGCTCTCTGGCTTCTCCTCGATCACACAGGGCAGATTCTTCTTTCCAAACAGGACATCTCGCTGTCTAGGAGCTGGTGTGGTGCACTTGATACGCTGGCTGTACTGCCGGGCCAACTGGAAAACTTTGTTCTTAGCCATCTCTGCATCGTCTGGCGACTGAGGCTCCTTACTGGCCTCCTCCCCTTCCTCAGCCCTCAACTGGATGACCCTGGGCATAGGAGCTCTGGAAAGCCTACCCTCGTCAACCCTGGATCTGCGGGGATCCCTCACACTCGCTGTACGGCCAAGCCCCAACACCTTGCTCTTAATGGGCGAAGGGCTCATGGATTCTTCAGTGATGGTGCTCAGGTCAGCTTCCTCCAGTATCATAAAGGAATCGTCAGGCTCCGATTCAGAGTTCTTCTTTGGAGTCTGGCTCCTTCTGCTCAGGCTTGGACCAGCGACTCTAGAGGTCTTGTGTTGAGCCTCGGTGTCTTTCACAGGGCCTCTGGCCTCTCCCTGGGATCTGCTCCCCTTTTTCTCCATGTCCTGCCAAACCTTGATCATCTCAGATGAAGGTCGGAACTCATCGTCCTGGATGTGCCTCTCCTGAAAACCCAGAGACCGGTCCTTTCTCTCTGCCTCTGAACCCACCACCTCAGGCTTCTTACTTCTTTCCAACTCCAGTGAGTCAAATGATGCACCGGAGGTCATGCAGTCCCAGACACCTGGAGCCTTGGATGAATCAGCAGGTTCTGAAGTGGAAGGGTGGGGTGCAGAGGAAGTGGCCAAGGCTGATGTATCACTTTTCTCTGCGCCAGGGCTCTCGTCCGAACTGTTGAACCAGCTGACAGAGTTCTTGACAAGGCCAGTAGGGATGTAGGTCAGGCTCTCCCTGCGCCTGAGGCTGAAGTTGGCATCCTGGTGCTCGGCAGTCTCGTAGTAGCTTTTGATTTTGTCAATGAGCAACTGGTCCTGCTTGGATAGGGTAGAGTCTCTCCTCCTGTGGATCTCAAAGAGGCTGTCATCCCTCGGAGAAAGCATAGTCAGATCCGTTCCGCCAAAGTTGTCCTGGGTCGGTTCGAAGCAGGAGCTGTTCAGCCAGTGGGGGCGTTCATTGCCTTCGCCGCCAAGGCTGAGGGTGCTGCCAGTCCGGCTGGGAAGGCGTGGCGAGGGGCAGCCAAGGGAGCGGGCATCATCCGTGCTGCCTCGCCTGGCGCTGTTGGTGAAGTGCTCCGCGATGGCACTGGCTTGATTCAGTACGGAGGGAGGTAGAATGCTGCTGGGCCCGCTCTCCTGTGCTGCTGATACTTCCTCTTCCTCCTCTTCTTCGGAAGATTCTGCACTGCTCAATGTTTTTATGTCATCTGACTGAGATACTGATGACGCCCCGGTCTGTTCCTCCATTGCATCCTCCTTGTCACTCTGGGGCTCTGGTAATGCGATCCAGCGGGGAGTGGTGCAGACCTTGGGAGGAGTGGTGCAGACCTTGGGAGGAGTGGTGCAGACCTTGGGAGGAGTGGTGCAGACCTTGGGAGGAGTGGTGCAGACCTTGGGAGGAGTGGTGCAGACCTTGGGAGGAGTGGTGCAGACCTTGGGAGGAGTGGCAGAAGCCTTCTCTGGGTCCGAGGGGGCTGGCTTAAGCCTTTCAGTGGACTCCGAGGCAGAGGTCTTGGTCTGGAGCAGTGGCTTTTCCTGAGGAGCCTTGGAGAAAAAGTGTATTTCTGAGTAAGAGCACAAAAGCAACCTCCATCCTTAAATCTGCAATTTATAACTTTTTGGGGTGACCCTACCAAATTCACATAGAGATCAGAGTTATAGACCTGTCATTTTCATTGAAAGCAAGTGTAAGAAGGGGTAGAAGTGTTTATGTGCACCTGTGTCTATACTTTCCTTTCTTAAGTTTCGCTCTTGCGTCTTTTACTTTCGGATTTGTACAACAGATACAAAAAGATGAAAGTACTATATTTTTGGTTACTGAAAAAATATTTCACAGCGGTTTAGATGGTACAATAATTCTCTACACTATGCATTGCTTAGTTAGTCACAAACTGAAATTAGGCAAACTATTCCATTTATTGCCACCAGGAAATGGCAGAGGGATTTCTGCATATTTCACCTTTAACATTCATCAATTCTCTAAACAAGTGAAGTCTTTTTCAACATACACTGAAAACAAACAATGCAAAATGTGCATCTTTAAAAATGTGTCAGTACCTGGGTAGTTCCATGAAATTAGTGCTTGTGCAACTTTAATGGGGGTAGGGCTGGGTGATCTGGCCTAAAATTATATCTAGATTGTTTCAGATTTATGAGCGATTCACGATATACAGTCGTGGCCAAAAGTTTTGAGAATGACACAAATTAAGTGTCTTTAGATATTTTTGTCAGAAGTTACTATGGAATACTGAAGCATTTCATAAGTGTCAAAGGCTTTTATTGACAATTACAGGAAGTTGATGCAAAGAGTCAATATTTGCAGAGTTGACCCTTCTTTTTCAAGACCTCTGCAATCCGCCCTGGCATACTGTCAATTAACTTCTGGGCCACATCCTGACTGATGGCAGCCCATTCTTGCATAATCGATGCTTGGCGTTGTCAGAATTTGTGGGGTTTTGTTTGTCCACCCGCCTCTTGAGGATTGACCACAAGTTCAATAGGATTAAGGTCTGGGGAGTTTCCTGGCCATGGACCCAAAATATCGATGTTTTGTTCCCCAAGCCACTTCGTTATCACTTTTGCCTTATGGCAAGGTGCTCCATCATGCTGGAAAAGGCATTGTTCGTCACCAAACTGTTCCTGGATGGTTGGGAGAAGTTGCTCTCAGAGGATGTATTGGGTCTTTATTCATGGCTGTGTTCTTAGGCAAAATTGAGCCCACTCCCTTGGCTGAGAAGCAACCCCACACATGAATTGTCTTAGGACGCTTTACTGTTGGCATGACACAGGACTGATGGTAGCGCTCACCTTGTCTTCTCCGGACAAACTTTTTTCCGGGGGCCCCAAACAATCAGAAAAGGGATTCATCAGAGAAAACGACTTTCCCCAGTCCTCAGCAGTCCAATCCCTGTACCTTTTGCAGAATATCAGTCTGTCCCTGATGTTTTTCCTGGAGAGAAGTGGCTTCTTTGCTGTCCTTCTAGACACCAGTCCATCCTCCAAAAGTCTTCGCCTCACTGTGTGTGCAGATGAACTCACACCTGCCTGCTGCCATTCCTGAGCAAGCTCTGTACAGGTGGTGCCCCGATCCCGCAGCTGAATCAACTTTAGGAGACGGTCCAGGCGCAGGCGCTTGCTGTACTTTCTTGGGCGCACTGAAGCCTTCACAACAATTGAACCGCTCTCCTTGAAGTTCTTGATGATCTGATAAATGGTTGATTTAGGTGCCATCTTACTGGCAGCAATATCCTTGCCTGTGAAGCCCTTTTTGTGCAAAGCAATGATGATGGCACGTGTTTCCTTGCAGGTAAACATGATTGACAGAGGAAGAACAATGATGCCAAACACCACCCTCCTTTTGAAGCTTCCAGTCTGTTATTCGAACTCATATCAGCATGACAGAGTGATCTCCAGCCTTGTCCTCATCAACACTCACAGCTGTGTTAACCAGAGAATCACTGATGTCAGCTGGTCCTTTTGTGGCAGGGCTGAAATGTTTTTGGGGGGATTCAGTTCATTTGCATGGCAAAGAGGGACTTTGCAATTAATTGCAATTCATCTGATCATTCTCTTCATAACATTCTGGAGTATATGCAAATTGCCATCATGCAAACGGAGGAAAATGTATATTTGTGTCATTCTCAAAACTTTTGGCCACGACTGTACATCTACATTTTTTAAAATGTTTTCTTTAAATAATTGTTGTTGTACAATTACAGGTCAAATACAATGCATTAAACAGTCAGCCATAATGAAATTAATTCAGGGCTTGTGTAATTATACCTAGGCTAAATATAAGCCTTCCACAACCATAAGCCCCATTCGTTATTTTAGTATTTTATCAAAATAGTTTAACCTGATTTTTTAGCAATAAAATCACTGATCTGGCTTTCAAGTCTGTCTATGAAAATGCACTTTTTGTTACAAATTTTACTAGAACCATGCATAATGCACATTCACTAATAACTTCTTGTAGCAGGCATTAGGCTGTAGAAAACTAACAGAGGTCTCAACAATCTCTCAAGCCCAAGTTCTAGTGATTAGCCAGACCATATTTATATTAAAGTTTAGCAAACTTAAATCTATTTGCTAGCTAACAGAGTGGAACAGTTGAATTGTTATGAACACACCCTTATGTCCACTTGAGAACAAGTGGACATAAATGCGATACAGGCATTTGGAATATCACGCAAAAACATTTATTTCTGAGCATTCTTTCATGGGCAGTAGAGAAAATGTTTGCTGCAATTCTACACATTTTGCCTTAGGCAAATGTTGCAATTTTTTTTATATGATAACAGATGAGCAAATGGGCCCCACCCTGGTCAGTAATTCAACAATACTTACCAAAAAAACGTGACTTCTGATGCACAACAACATTTTGACTGTTGACTATTACTGTTAAATAAGTTCAGACAGCAACAAACCCCTCACCCCAATAAAAATACAAAATACATATAAATAGGCAAATCATGGTGAAAAAGCAGCTGTCCTACTCTTTTGGTCAATTTTATGGTGGAGAACTGAACCAGTCGAACATAACCCTTCATTTTGGTATATATAGTCGAAGTCGGAAGTTTACATACACCTTACCCGAATAGATTTAAACTCAGTTTTTCACAATTCCTGACATTTAATTCTAGTAAAAATTCCCTGTCTTAGGTCAGTCTATTTTAAGAATGTGAAATGTCTGAAAAGTATTAGAGAGAATGATTTATTTCAGTTTATATTTCTTTCATCACATTCCCAGTGGGTCAGAAGTTTACAAACACTCCATTAGTATTTGGTAGCATTGCCTTTAAATTGTTTAACTTGGGTCAAAAGTTTTGGGTAGCCTTCCACAAGCTTCCCACAATAAGTTGGGTGAATTTTGGCCCATTCCTCCTGACAGAGCTGGTGTAACTGAGTCAGGTTTTAAAGTATCCTTGCTCACACACACTTTTTCAGTTCTGCCCACAAATGTTCTATAGGATTGAGGTCAGGGCTTTGTGATGGCCACTCCAATACCTTGACTTTGTTGTCCTTAAGCCATTTTGCCATAACTTTGGAAGTATGCTTGGGGTCGTTCTCCATTTGGAAGACACATTTGCGAGCAAGCGTTAACTTCCTGACTGATGTCTTGAGATGTTGCTTCAATATATCCACGTACTTTTCTGCCTCATGATGCCATCTATTTTATGAAGTGCACCAGTCCCTCCTGCTGCAAAGCACCCCCACAGCATGATGCTGCCACCCCTGTGCTTCACGGTTGGGATGGTGTTCTTCGGCTCGCAAGCCTCCCCCTTTTTCCTCCAAACATAAAGGCCATTATGGCCAAACAGTTCAATGTATTTTTCATCAGACCAGAAGTTATTTCTCCAAAAAGTATGATCTTTGTCCCCATGTGCTGTTGCAAACCATAGTCTGGCTTTTTTTATGGTGGTTTTGGAGCAGTGGCTTCTTCCTTGCTGAGAGGCCTTTCAGGTTATGTCGATATAGGACTCGTTTTACTGTGGATATAGATACTTTTGTACCGGTTTCCTCCAGGATCTTCACACGGTCCTTTGCTGTTGTTCTGAGATTGATTTGCACTTTTTGCACCAAAGTACGTTCATCTCTAGGAGACCGAACGCATCTCCTTCCTGAGCGGTATGATGGATGCGTGGTCCCATGGCGTTTATACTTGCATACTATTGTTTGTACAGATGAACGTGGTTCCTTCAGTTATTTGGAAATTGCTCCTAAGGATGAACCAGACTTGTGGAGGTCTACAATTTTTTTTTCTGATGTCTTGGCTGATTTCTCTTGGTTTTCCCATGATGTCAAGCAAAGAGGCACTGAGTTTGAAGGTAGGCCTTGAAATACATCAATTTTCTGGAATTTTCCAAGCTGTTTAAAGGCACAGTCAACTTAGTGTTTGTAAACATCTGACCCACTAGAATTGGGATACAGTGAATTAAGTGAAATAATCTGTCAGGAAACAATTATTGGAAAAATTACTTGTCATGCACAAAAGTAGATGTCCTAACCAACTTGCCAAAACTATAGTTTGTTAACAAGAAATGTGGGGAGTGGTTCAAAAACGAGTTTTAATGACTCCAACCGAAGTGTACGTAAACTTCTGACTTCAACTGTACATATGGACAGAACCAAAACAAATGAAATGATTCTGTCTCTTCGCAGCTCAGTCTGCAGAGCTGGGATGGTTATACCCCCTATATATAACATTCTGTTCCTAGGCTGTCATTGAAAATGAGAATTTGTTCTTAACTGACTTGCCTAGTTAAATAAAGGTCAAATATATATATCTTAAAAATTATATTGGTTGCAAAAATAGAAAAACGAGTTTTAATGACTCCAACATAAGTGTATGCAAACTTCTGACTTCAACTGAATACAGGGCATTTGAAAAGTATTCAGACTGCTTGACTTTTTCCACATTTTGTTACATTCCAGCCTTATTCTAAAATGCATAAAATATTTTTTCCCCACCTCAATCTACACACAATACCCCATAATGACAAAGCAAAACTTGACAAAAAAACCCTGAAATATCACATTTAAGTAAGTATTCAGACACTTTACTCAGTACTTTGTTGAAGCACCTTGGCAGTGATTACAGCCTTGAGTATTCTTGTTAAACAAGCTTGGCACACCTGTATTTGGGGAGTTTCTCCAATTCTTCTCTGAGGATCCTCTCAACCTCTGTCAGGTTGTTCGGGAAGCGTCGCTGCGCAGCTATTTTCAGGTCTCTCCAGAGATGTTCGATCGAGTTCAAGTCCAGGCACTGGCTGAGCCACTCAAGAACATTCAGAGACTTGTCCCAAAGCCACTCCTGCATTGTCTTGGCTGTGTGCTTAGGATCGTTGTCCTGTTGGAAGGTGAACCTTCGCTCCAGTCTGAGCGCTCTGGAGCAGGTTTTCATCAAGGATCTCTGAACTTTGCTCCGTTCATATTTCCATCGATCCTGACTAGTCATCCAGTCTCTACCGCAGAAAAAAATAACCACAGCATGATGCTGTCACTATCATGCTTCACCGTAGGGATGTTGCCAGGTTTCCTCCAGACATGCTTGGTTTCATCAGACCAGAGAACCTTGCTTTTAAGGTGCCTTTTAGTAAACTCCAAGCGGACTGTCAAGTGCCTTTTACTGAGGAGTGGCTTCCATCTGGCCACTACCATAAAGGCCTAATTGATGGAGTGCTGCAGAGATGGGAGAACCTTCCAGAAGGACAACCATCTCCACAGAGGAACTCTGGAGCTCTGTCAGAGTGACCATCGGGTTCTTGGTCACCTCCCTGACCAAGGCCCTTCTCCCCCTATTGCTCAGTTTGGCAGGGGGCAGCTCTAGGAAGAGTCTTGGTGGTTCCAAACTTCTTCCATTTAATAATGATGGAGGCTACTGTGTTCTTGGGAACCTTTTAAAGCTACAGAAATATTTTGGTACCCTTCCCCAGATCTGTGACTTGACACAGTCCTGTCTCGGAGCTCTACGGACAATTCCTTCGACCTCCTGGCTTGTTTTTTTGCTCTGACATGCACTGTCAACTGTGGGACCTTATATAGACAGGTGTGTGCCTTTCCAAATCATGTCCAATCAATTGAATTTACCACTGGTGTACTACAAGTTGTAGAAACATCAAGGATGATCAATGGAAACAGGATGCACATGAGCTCAATTTCATGTCTCATAACAAAGGGTCTGAATACTTATGTCAATAAGGTATTTCTGTTTTAAATGTGTCATTATGGGGTAGTGTGTAAACTGATGAGGAAAAATATGAATTTAATACATGTTTTAATAAGACTGATGTAATAAAATGTGGAATAAGTCAAGGGGTCTGAATACCTTCCGGTATATATTTAGTTGAGCTTGCATTGAATTGCCCCTACCTGCTGCACACAAAAAGCTTCCATTCCCCCTGTCGTCAAAAATAGATTGAAGGCTGATTTAAGATGAGGTTGTCAACCATGTTACTTTATTTGGCACTTAATAGGCATATAGTAATTTTTTATACTTAACCTCATGATTGGAAGGAATGCCTTTTTTTATTAGGTTGAAAATGTGTTCTTTATGACAATGTAAAAATTAAGTGACATTCTCCTCCCCCCCCCCCCCCAGCCAAGTTAGGCTACTCAAAAAGCACCTTATTGGTGGAGCGACCCACCTATAAACCTCACATGATCTACAGTTCCATTTTATCTACCAGATTGTGACGTTCTGATGTTCTGTTACTGTGACAGAATGAATCTGAAGCAGAAAGCTTGGTTGGACAGAGCTTCCAATCTGAGAGGCAAGGAGAAGTATTTTGGAAGAGACACATTGACCCAGACAGGCCACTTCCACGGCCATCATTTGATGGAATACATCAGTCAAGACAGATGGGCACAACGTGTCACTGAATAATGTCAGTGGCCCTGGCTGAAGCAGGGGAAGTGGTGAAGAGCAAACCCAGAAACTTGAGACAGATGAAAGTGGAAGGGACAGTGGATGAGCAATGTTTTCCCTCCATCCCCAGGATGATGTTTGATTTTTCACAGATTCCGACGGTACAGTGAGGAGGCACAAACACCAACCAGCTCTGGCACGTCTTTACCTTCTCCGCGATGGAGGTGCTTTGCTCCGTCTCCGACTGTAACACAGGACCAGATGAAATCCCATTCTCTTTGTAAGACCCATTCTCCTCAACTACATCGTCTCCCTCTTCATCCTTCAAGAAGAAAAACATCATTTTAGAACCAGGTTTAAAAATATTTAGAATTAGCTTCCTAACCTCAGCCAAGACAGGGCTAATACATCTTGATAAGCAATAATAAAACATTTGTCTTCAAGATTGTTTTCATAAAATGTTATAAATTGCCAATAAATCTGTTATTTTTGACCCTATAGTCTCATATTACTTTAACTACAACAGTGAAAGATGATACCGGTCTGTTCAAGATGTACATAGTAAGAATGGGACTCATTATTTGAGTCTGAAAATACAGACGGCTACGCATTTGCAAGGGGATTAGAGCCTGGTAAAGCCTGTGTTGTGAATCAGCAAACTTCATTATCAACAGCACACTATGCACACACGATTAGTTGATCAATCTCAGCAGACATGCAAATCAGTGTTGTGTTAACAGACGACGCTAATGTCAGACTGACACTCAAGTAGCAGCAGACGCTTATTTTAGTTTAGCATAAATAAACAGACAAATTAGAAAATACCGGGGGAGGGGGGGGGATGTTTTTATAGATGAGACATTTATAGATGAGCTGGTTTAAACAAGACACTATGCATGCAGAACTTCTTCAGGACTGGTCAGTAGTTTAGAGCACAAACAGAAAGTATGTACCTGTCCTGGGAGCAGTGTCAGAGTGAGACATTGGAGCCAAGGTGCTAAACTGAGAGATGAGGGCAGTTACCTACCCTTTTTCATTCCCTTTTTAATTGAGAGATTCACAAGAGGCAATGACAACGACATTGTAAATGGCAGCAAAACAACATTTTGTCAGTTAAATAGAAATTAATAAGGTTCCATTCGTCCCCTTGTTTTTGCAGCACCGACAGTCACTCACACAAGCACAAAGCACAGTCACTCACACAAGCACAAAGCACAGTCACTCACACAAGCACAAAGCACAGTCACTCACACAAGAACAGTCAATCAACATAAGCAGCATTAGAGGTACTCCGGGAGTATGACGATCATGCATCTAGTAGTCTAACGCAGTTGAATGTAGAAAGCATTGAGACAAAGAGCATCCATGCTTAGACGGAGCACCATACATGAAAGTCAGTCGCTGTTTGCAGGATACGAATAGCATTGACAAGGGGTTATCCAAGACATTAGTAGGTTATGGCTGACAAGACTCTGGGCTAGACTAGGGTGGACCAACGTGGCCAAGCAGGGGACTGGAGGGGGGTAGCTACAAAGCTTAGAAGAAGAAGGAAACCCGATGGTGGCAGCTAGAGCCTCACCGTTGTGACCCCCATGGAAAGCAAAGCCCTGGCTCTATAGTGCCAGCAGGAGATGGCGGCCAGCATGGAACTGGCAAAGTCCTCTACCTGGTCTTCCTCCATCAGAATATCATCCGAGTCACATTCCTCCCCCAGGGTCGCCCTGCCCTTGTGGGACGATGACCCTGTCCTCGGCTCCTCAATGTCACTGGGGCTTAGCCTCTCAAGTGAGCCCTTCCTAAGGCCCATATCCTCCTCCTCTTCTTCTTCTTCCTCTTCTTCCTCCACACTAGGCCTCTCAGCCTCGGACTCGCCTAGGCTCGAGCCCAGGGTGCTGATGCTAGCGGCTGCCTGAATGGAGCGCGGGTCGTCTGGTAGGGCCCCTTCGCTGTCTGCGTGCTGTAGCGTGAAGTCACACAGATCACACAATGCATTTTGTCTGACGAACCTCCTCAAGACCTATTCAGTAAAGCCTGTTGGGTATCTCCACACACTCAGCAAATACTCTGGATTGTGTGAAAACATGAGTCCTATTACAAAAATCGTCTCATACCCACATGTGGTGACATTATAGAGCTACAGTAAATCCCAGACAATAGGAACCATCCTGTTGCTCTAAGACGGCAGGGTAGCCTAGTGGTTAGAGCGTTGGACTAGTAACCGGAAGGTTGCAAGTTCAAACCCCCGAGCTGACAAGGTGTCGTTCTGCCCCTGAACAGGCAGTTAACTCACTGTTCCTAGGCCGTTCCTAGGCAGTCATTGAAAATAAGAATTTGTTCTTAACTGACTTGCCTAGTTAAATAAAGGTAAAAAAAGACCCCTAAAGTGCCTGGGAATAAGACAATGATTGCCAATTGACAAGACATGCATTTCACATCGAGTTCAGAGTTCCCCCCCACCTTTGGATAAGACACTGCATGGAGTGAAAATTGAATAGAATTCTGTTCATTTGTTCTGAAATAATCATGAGAAAGCAACCACTGAGGGCAGTTCCAAAATATAACATGTAATTTCCTGAATTTAAGCCCACTAAATGAAATATGTCCATCTACAGATGTACGTTTCCTCTCACTTCCTTTGTGACGTAGGCCATCTTTGAACGGCATGTTAACCGACATTATTAACCGTAAGTTCCCCTCGGCTGGGCTTTGAGAGCAGAGGTAAGTGCAGCATAATAGAGCACGTGTTTTTTATCAAGTACAATTTCAAATGGATCACTCTGGGCTTACCTTGAGGACGGCTGTAGGATCCCCACCAGTAACAGGACAGGTGAACAAGAAGGGAAGAGAAATATATATTTTTAAATGTCATTAAAAAAAGGGACAAAAAGCTAAGTATTCAGTCAATTGTAAATTAAACAAGCCTACGATAAGCCAAATTAAAATGCACTCAATGACACCTCCCTGAAGATGAAATTGAGTTCGCTTCTCCAATGAATTAGTCTAATATCCTTAGATGAAACCTTGCCAAAGTATCATATGACTGACAGCTCCATATTGAGTTTGGAAAATGAATTAGTCAGTCTGCCGTCCGACAGCATTGTTTGCTTGGACTAAACCTAGCTCACTGTCACACCACACAAGGTACATGAGAAAATAAAATGGATAATGCTAATGTCACATTTTTCACTAAAAGTCTGAATCAATCGAATGGGCAAGAGACTGATCAGCTCTCCAAACCACATTTGACCACTAGAAAAGAGCTGGAGAGACACTGATCGGCTCTCCAAACCACATTTGACTACTAGAAAAGAGCTGGAGAGACACTGATCGGCTCTCCAAACCACATTTGACCACTAGAAAAGAGCTGGAGAGACACTGATCGGCTCTCCAAACCACATTTGACCACTAGAAAAGAGCTGGAGAGACACTGATCGGCTCTCCAAACCACATTTGACTACTAGAAAAGAGCTGGAGAGACACTGATCGGCTCTCCAAACCACATTTGACTACTAGAAAAGAGCTGGAGAGACACTGATCGGCTCTCCAAACCACATTTGACTACTAGAAAAGAGCTGGAGAGACACTCGATGGAGCAACCAAGGGGATTTTATGCTCTCATTTCAGAGGGAGAAGTAAAAGACCTTAGCTTTTGTTCTCCCCAAAACGAGGACAAAGGTGCTTTCCTTTTACTGCTACCCACAGTTTCTTTGAAGCACCTGCTGTGTGATGGTCCCTCATCACACACTGGTGGAGCAGCGTACATTTGTACAGTGCACAATGTCTTTATGTGTTGTTTTATTAATGATGTAGACTATTGTTTTGATGTGTTGTTTTGTTTCAGTTTGGACCCCAGGAAGAGTAGTGGCTGCCTTGGCAGGAGGTAATGGGGATCCTAATAAAATACGAAATACTAGACATAGAATCCACCATTTGCACCAGCATCATAGGAGATGCGCATTTCCTCAAGCTAACCCTTTCATATTTGGTTACCAACTGTGACTATTACACAGAGGAAGTAGGTTCTGAACAGTCACAAAAAGGTTCTCAGAGGTGTTTGTCATAATGGCTGATGATGACATGAAATTGGCTGGGATGAAAGCCTTGTGTCCTTACCTTTGGTGTTCTTCAGGATCTGTTTGGTCGGTTCTGAGAGAGAAATAGACAATGAGCACATCTCAAAAGAGAGCCACTTCAGACAGTCCCCGCCTCATCACAATTCCAAAAACTGCATAGATGGTCAGTGTCAAATCCTTTTCAGTGAGATACAATATTTGAGTTATGTAAATATGACACGTAAAGCCAAATCTAAATCCAGGCTAACAAAGCATGTAGAGTAACCATTAGCTACGTGACTGACACACAATTTGAACATTGGCCAAATCAAATCAAAATTTGAAAACACTAGAGTCATAATATGTCTCCCCATATAATTTCCCTGTACGTTCACATACACAGCAGTGAATGGTTTACACATCAATAATAGATATTTGAGTTTCAGGACTAAAGTTGGGTACTTACCCGACTGCCGTCGCCCCTGACGACCCTCTCTGGGAAACTCGTCTGATTGGCAGGACATGGCCTTTTTCATTCTCTCTGGACTGTACCGGAACTTTGATGGGTCTTTTAGGCACAGAGACAAACATGCGTAAACAGACGTACAAATCATGAATCACACCTGATTAACTTATAGTCTAATGAATGACATCATGATCCAAGAACAATAAATACAAAAATCTTGAAGAAAAAAATTCAGCTGATGCATGATGGTCAATCCACTCACTTTCCAATACTATTACAGTGTGTGGCTTTTGTATATAATTAATACATATATTCTAGTCAAGTACTAATGAAGAGTCCTTTAAGAGGAGGCAGTCTGAAATAATAAATACACAACGACTGCCATTCCATAATTTCTATAACATTTATTAATAAATAACTTATCTATACTGAACAAAAACCTAAAACGCAACATCTGAAGTGTTTGTCCCGTGTTTCATGAGCTGAAATAATAGATCTCAGAAATGTTCCACATGTACAAAAAGCTTATTTCTTTAAAATGGGTACATCCCTGTTAGAGAGCATTTCTACTTTGCCAAGATAATCCATCCACCAGACAGGTGTGACCTATGAAGAATCTGATTATTACACAGGTGCATCTTGTGCTGGGGCCAATAAAAGACAGCTCCAAAACATGCAGTTTTGTCACACAACACAATGCCACAGACTGCAACAATGCAATGTCCACCACAGCTGCTGCCAGATAATTTTATGTTAATCTATTTACCATAAACTGCCTCCAACATTGTTTTAGAGAATTTGCCAGTCTATGAGCTCCAAATCAGTCTTCTTCACCAGCGGGACCGTCTGAGATCAGCCACCCAGACAGCTGATGAAACTGAGGAGTACTTCTGTTTGTAATAAAGACCTTTTGTGGAGAAAAACTAAGTCTGATTGGCTGGGCCTGGCCAAGCCACTTGGGAGCCAGAACCACCCATGGCAGCACCCCTGCCCAGTCATGTGAAATCCATAGATTAGGACCTAATGAACTGATTTCAATTGACTGATTTCCTTATATGAACTGTAACTCAGTAAAATCTTTGAAATTGTTGCATGTTGTGTTTATATATTTGGTCAGTATATTAAAAGCATCCCTCTCTGCCACTCTTAAATAAATCAACTTCATTCCGATGTTGCTTGGATATAAAAATATGCTGGATCAATGGGGTGGCTGGGCAGAAAAGTGCATTAATAATCACTACGAATACTCACAAATCGAGTCCATTTCTAAGATGGCCTCCTTTGCCTGATAAAAAGAACACACAAAAACAACCGTCAGCTATCCTCCCTTAGATTACCCCCTTCCCTCTTTAATATTAGCAATAGCACCTCATATGTACCTTCTGAGGGATGATGGCTTGATGGTTTTCGAGAATGATCCTTTTGATGTGATGGGCCCATAGTTTTCTCTCTTCCACAGTCTTGGCCTGAGGGTAAGGGGGTGAGAGAGGGGGCAGGTAAGTTCCTATCCCACAGAGAATTCACTACAGTAAAGAAAAAACAAACACCAAAAACAAAAGACAGTTTTATGGCTATGATAATGATGGCGTAATGATTATTTGTTTTGGCAAAAACCAAGCCAGTACATCAGTACACCTACATTCTACAGGTGCAGGTTCTTATGAACAGCAGGCCTTATTTCAATCTAGTCGACATTATCACACAACAGGAATAATGCCTGCAAGGTGGGAGTTGACCTACTTTAAATATTCATACAGTTGTATTATCAGAATCAGCCATGAACACACACACACACACACACACACGTTTGTATTACTATCCTTGTGGGGACCAAACAAATGATTCCCATTCAAATTCCTATTTTCCCTAACCACTAACCCAAAAGCTAACTCATAACACTGACCCTTAAATCTAAAACTGCCTTTTGTCCTTGTGGGGACCAGTGAAATGTCCCCACTTGTTCGTTTTTTCCCTTATTTTACTATCTTTGTGAGGACGTCTGGTCCCTTCAAGGTTATAAAAACCAACCCCCCCCACACACACACACAATACTGTAATCTGATTCACATGCGTAACTATGGCCTTCATGATTCTAAAAGTCCACTACTAATGTGTCTTACTGTTCTCCTACCATGTCTGAATTCCCATTAATTAGCCACTGTGGTACTGTGCGGTTGGTTGAGAGGTCTCCCTCACTCACCTGCACTGTGTGGGGCTGCTTGGGGTGCTTGTAGTGAGTGACGCTGAAGCTTAGAGAGTCCTTGGCACTCTCGATTAGCATGAGGGTAGAACACTGTAGCCAAACACGAGAGAAATGAAAAACTAATTAAATATAGTTAAGAGAAAAGATTGGTCCGCACTCAAATAGGGAAAATGAGATGTAATACTAGAGTATATTCATTAATTCAGTGTGTAGGGGACACTGATGAACACTGATCAAACCCAGTGTCACCAGAAAGATAGGAAAGACAAACGTGACATATCAGGAAGGTGGAAGAAAGTTTTTAAAAAACAACAACAAAAACAAGTTAGAAAATATTCATAAACCACAGAAAAGAATCGGGTCAGTCATTATCACTGACGCAGGAAAGGAGTAGATCAGTTCCAGTCCTACTACCTAATCTGTCATTCATCATCAGGAAAGAAAGGAAACGAAGACAGGAAACGAAGTTAGTTTAGACCAATGGGACAAACCACAGATAAGCCAAAACACACTCAGCTCTGTTTTTAAAATTCAACTCAATACGTCTTCATTAATCCCCTTAGGGACCATTGATAAGACATCAGAGCACAAGTGCAACTTTACATAAATCTCCAAATAATGAATATACAATAAATGCAACACAGAATACAATACATTACATTTCGCCATTCAAACTAAGTGATTGGAATATAATGGAGACTTTACAAAACAAAATCGGATTTGAAACAGGAAAGAAACACAGGACAACAGGGTTGACAAATCCTGACCCCCTAACCCTTGACCCCAGCAAGCAGCACTCACCGAGATGAGGGTCTTGAAGACGTAGTGCTCTCCTCGGCGCCTGGTGATGAGGAGCATGCGGTCGAAGAGAAAGAGTGTGCGCTCGTTCTTGGCCCGGTGGACCTTGAAGGTGCCCTCCAGGACCAGTTCCCCGTACGTGGTCAGGTCCGGTCCTTTCCAGTTGATCAGCAAAGACTGGACCTCCTGGACAAGCCAACACAGATGAGGTGATGAAGGAGCACCTATTTATTAAACACCCGACAGCAATAGACATCATAGGGTGAAGGTATCATTGTGGCACAAACAATGTTAAGCAATTCATTTCCCCAAAATGCTCAAGGGTGTTTCTTGAAGGTGTGTAATTATAGGGGTATTGAGTTTAGCCAGGTTGATGGGAGATATATTTTGGGGGTGATTCTGTATCATTGGGGGTATTTTGGGGGGTGTTTTTGTATTGCTGGGGGTGTTTTTGTATTGCTGGGGGTGTTTTGGGGGATTGTTGGGGGTGTTTTTGGGGATTGTTGGGGGTGTTTTTGGGGATTGTTGCGGGGTATATTAGAGGGTATTTTGAGCAGTGAAGGCTCGTCAGAGGAGGAAGGAAATGACAGGAAGGCCAAAAAGATCATCAAGGACAACAATCACATGAGCCACTGCTTGTTCACCCCGCTATCATTAAGAAGGAGAGGTCAGTACAGGTGCATCAAAGCTGGGACAGAGAGACTCAAAAACAGGCCATCAGACTTAAATAGCCATCACTAGCCGGCTTCCGCCTGGTTACGCAACCCGGCACCTTAGAGCTCCTAAGGTGAAAAAAAAACCAGCTTCTATCTCAAGGCCATCAGACTGTTAAACAGCCATCACTAACATAGAGAGGTTGCTGTCAGACTCAAATCTCTGGCCACTTTAATAAATTGACTTATTAAGGAAAGGTATCACTAGTCACTTTAAAAAATGCCACATTAATAATGTTTACATATCTTACATTACTCAACTCATATGTATATACTGTATTCTATACCATCTACTGCATCTTGCCTATGCCGTTCGGCCATCACTAATCCATATATTTATGTGTACATACTCTATACTGTACTCTATACCATCTACTGCATCTTGCCTATGCCTCACGGCCATCGCTCATCCATATATTTATATGTACATAGTCTTATTCATCCCTTTACATTTGTGTGTATAAGATAGTCATTGTGAATTTGTTAATTGTTAGATATTACTGCATTGTCGGAAATAGAAGCACATGTGACAAATAACATTTGACTTGATAGTGGCTATATATACATAGACTTCTATGTATATACATAGACTTGGAATCTTTGGACACTTTAATAATGCTTACATAATGCTTTACTCATCTCATAGGTATATACTGTATTCTATTCTACTGTATTGGGGCTGCAGGTAGCCTAGTGGTTAGAGCGTTGGGTCAGTAACCGAATGGTTGCTGGATCAAATCCCCAAGCTGACAAGGTCTGTCATTCTGCTCCTGAACAAGGCAGTTGGCCACTGTGCCCCGGTAGGCCGTTATTATAAATAATCATTTGTTCTGACTTGCCTAGTTAAATAAAGGTTAAAAATACATTAAAATGTCAATGCCACTCTGACATTGCTCAACCTAATATTTATATATTTCTTAATTACATTCTTTTGCTTTCAGATGTGTGTATTGTTGTGAATTACTACAGCACTGTAGGATCTAGGAACTCAAGCATTTCACTGTACCCACAACAACATCTGCTAAATATGTGTATGTGACCAATAACAATTGATTTTAAGCCGTTGTCCTGTTGGAATGTTTGCATCAAGGATCTCTTTGTACTTTGCTCTGTTCATCTTTTGCTCAATCCTGACTAGTCTCCCAGTCCCTGTCACTGAAAAACATCCCCCAGCATGATGCTGCCACCACCGTGCTTCACCGTAGGGATGGTGCCAGGTTTCCTCCAAATGTGACACTTGGCATTCAGGCCAAAGAGTTCAATCTTGGTTTCATCAGACCAGATAATCTTGTTTCTCATGGTCAGAGTCCTTTAGGTGCCTTTTGGCAATCTCCAAGCGGGCTGTCATGTGCCTTTTACTAACATCTGGCCACTCTACCATAAAGGCCTTACTCGTGGAGTGCTGCAGAGATGGTTGTCCATCTCCAGAGGAACTCTAGAGCTCTGACAGAGTGACCATTGGGTTCTTGGTCACCTCCCAGACCAAGGCCCTTCTCCCCCTATTGCTCAGTTTGAGGGGGGCAGCTCTAGGAAGAGTCTTGGTGGTTCCAAACTTCTTCCATTTAATAATGATGGAGGCTACTGTGTTCTTGGGGACCGTCAATGCTGCAGAAATGTTTTGGTACCCTTCCTCAGATCTGTGCTTTGACATGATCCTGTCTCGGAGCTCTACGGACAATTCCTTCGACCTCATGGCTTGGTTTTTTGCTCTGACATGCACTGTCAACTGTGGGACCTTATATAGACAGGTGTGTGCCTTTTCTAAATCATGTCCAATCAAATGAATTTACCACAGGTGGACTCCAATCAAGCTGTAGAAACATCTCAAGGATGATCGATGGAAAAAGGATGCACTGAGCGAAAAGTCGAGTCTCATAGCAAAGGGTCTGAATACTTATGTAAATAAGGTATTTATTTATTTATTATTATTATTTTTTGTAAATATGTTTTTTTTAAATGTTAAATACATTTGCAAAAATGTCTAAAAACCTGTTTTTGCTTCGTGATTATGGGGTATTGTGTGTCGATTGTTGAAGACCTGAATTTATGGAATCCATTTTAGAATAAGGCTGTGACATAACAAAATGTGAAAAAAGTCAAGGTGTCTGAATATTTTCCGAAGGCACTATAGTTTACGGGTAATAGATCCTCCAAACAGAGTTAAATACATAATCAAGCCTAACTGCACATGATAAACAAATATATTCCAATGACCAGTAAATAACTGGCCCCATGAGAAATTAGTCTAAGAACACAATGTAGTCGCTGTTTATTTGTACACGGCCTTTGACGACAAGCTCCCATGTATTGCCCTGCGAGGGCTACTCTGAGGGTCTCCCGGGGTTGGCTGTGCCATGTTGTCTCTGGTCAGAAATGTTGTACACTCAATCTAGTTTAACAAGAGAGGAGAACCATGGAGGGTTTGTAATTGATGTTCAGAACATTGGGATGTGTTCCAAATGGCACCTTATTCCCTTTATAGACCCCTAGGGGCCTCTGGTGAAAAAGTAATGCACTATAGGATATGATGTGGCATTTGGGACAGAGCCTCTTCACATGCACGGACCTGACCTGCCTAAATGAAATGTAATAACAGCACAACAGGACAGGATAGCGGCAGGTAACCTCGTGGTTAGAGCCTTGGACTAGTAACCGAAAGGTTTCAAGATTGAATCCCCGAGTTGACAAGGTAAAAATGTGTCCTTCTGCCCCTGAACAAAGCAGTTAACCCACTATGCAGTCATTGAAAATAAGAATGAGTTCTTAACGGATTTGCCTAGTTAAATAAAGATCAAATAAAAAAATGTAAAATAAGGATTAGACAGACGGCCAGTGGGTTTAAATGTTTATTAATGTGTGAGGGGCTTATTCACATTGATTACACAGGGTGTTTGTGTTCAGCTCTGTGTGGCAATCGTTTCGTAATTGTCTCAGAATATGTATACATGGTTGTTTGCATGTTTGTGTTAGGGTTTGCATGAAGGAGGCGTCTGTTCAGCTCTGTGTGGTAATCGTTTCGTAATTGTCTCAGAATATGTATATATGGTTGTTTGCATGTTTGTGTTAGGGTTTGCATGAAGGAGGCGTCTGTTCAGCTCTGTGTGGCAATCGTTTCGTAATTGTCTCAGAATATGTATATATGGTTGTTTGCATGTTTGTGTTAGGGTTTGCATGAAGGAGGCGTCTGTTCAGCTCTGTGTGGTAATCGTTTCGTAATTGTCTCAGAATATGTATACATGGTTGTTTGCATGTTTGTGTTAGGGTTTGCATGAAGGAGGCGTCTGTTCAGCTCTGTGTGGTAATCGTTTCGTAATTGTCTCAGAATATGTATACATGGTTGTTTGCATGTTTGTGTTAGGGTTTGCATGAAGGAGGCGTCTGTTCAGCTCTGTGTGGTAATCGTTTCGTAATTGTCTCAGAATATGTATACATGGTTGTTTGCATGTTTGTGTTAGGGTTTGCATGAAGGAGGCGTCTGTTCAGCTCTGTGTGGTAATCGTTTCGTAATTGTCTCAGAATATGTATACATGGTTGTTTGCATGTTTGTGTTAGGGTTTGCATGAAGGAGGCGTCTGTTCAGCTCTGTGTGGTAATCGTTTCGTAATTGTCTCAGAATATGTATACATGGTTGTTTGCATGTTTGTGTTAGGGTTTGCATGAAGGAGGCGTCTGTTCAGCTCTGTGTGGTAATCGTTTCGTAATTGTCTCAGAATATGTATACATGGTTGTTTGCATGTTTGTGTTAGGGTTTGCATGAAGGAGGCGTCTGTTCAGCTCTGTGTGGTAATCGTTTCGTAATTGTCTCAGAATATGTATACATGGTTGTTTGCATGTTTGTGTTAGGGTTTGCATGAAGGAGGCGTCTGTTCAGCTCTGTGTGGTAATCGTTTCGTAATTGTCTCAGAATATGTATACATGGTTGTTTGCATGTTTGTGTTAGGGTTTGCATGAAGGAGGCGTCTGTTCAGCTCTGTGTGGTAATCGTTTCGTAATTGTCTCAGAATATGTATATATGGATGTTTGCGTGTTTGTTTGCATGAAGGAGGCGTCTGCTAACCTGCAGTCGAACGGCATGCTCGTGTTTCCTCTTCATGTCGTTGATGTACCAGGCCACGCCTGTCATGGTGTAGATGGCTTCCTCCACGACCTCATAGCCCTCCTCTTGTGGGTCAAAGTGCTTGGCTATCTCCTGCAGAAGGAACACAATAGTTATTTAAACTAGTGCACTTCCCACAGACATGGCTTTTTAGTGAGAGTTGTTCTGTTTGTTCTAGTAAGAAGTTGAACCTACGGTGTCAATATATCTGAATAATTTCAAGCGGCTTTGGAGAATACGAGTTGGTTCCTTCAAAAATGCATCCTTTCTTCCTCCAATCCTCAAGAGTAATTACTGATCTGACATGGATGGATAGGGGAAATCTATGAAGTGGAAACCCATATTTACACCTATGAATGTGTGTCAGATCAGTGATAACTCCAAGGGAGGGTAGGAAGGAAAGATGCATTTATGCATTTTAAAAGTATTTGAACCAGGATGCTATGGCAGGGCATTCCTTTGGTGGTTAGTTGGAGCACCTGGAGCATCTACCTGGAGCAACTACCTGGAGCAACTGTGATACTTGATGAGCCTCTCAACAGGCTGTATTCCAATAGTATTAGTGCTGATCTAGGACCTAGATCCTAGATCAACACTCTTCTCTGAGATGCTTTGTGGACATTGGCCCTGATCTAGAATCAGGTCGCCCCCCTGTCCATATACATCTTATTCATTATGATCTAAAAAGGCAAAACTGATCCCATCTCTGTACCTGAAGCAATAGGTGGTACTTGAGGATCCTCTGTACAGGCTTGAGCAGGTAGGAGCCCAGGGGAAGGGAGCGTTTTAGTGAGGCCTGCCGCTCCCGGAACAACTTGGCCAAGGATTTGTTCCTCATGCAGTCTGTCAGAGCAGCCACAGAACTAGATGGAGACAGGACCGGGTCAGTACTACAGAAACAGAACTAGATGGAGAGAGGACCGGGTCAGTACTACAGAACTAGATGCAGAGAGGACCGGGTCAGTACTACAGAAACAGAACTAGATGGAGAGAGGACCAGGTCAGTACTACAGAAACAGAACTAGATGGAGAGAGGACCAGGTCAGTACTACAGAAACAGAACTAGATGGAGAGAGGACCAGGTCAGTACTACAGAAACAGAACTAGATGGAGAGAGGACCAGGTCAGTACTACAGAAACAGAACTAGATGGAGAGAGGACCGGGTCAGTACTACAGAAACAGAACTAGATGGAGAGAGGACCAGGTCAGTACTACAGAAACAGAACTAGATGGAGAGAGGACCAGGTCAGTACTACAGAAACAGAACTAGATGGAGAGAGGACCAGGTCAGTACTACAGAAACAGAACTAGATGGAGAGAGGACCAGGTCAGTACTACAGAAACAGAACTAGATGGAGAGAGGACCAGGTCAGTACTACAGAAACAGAACTAGATGGAGAGAGGACCAGGTCAGTACTACAGAAACAGAACTAGATGGAGAGAGGACCGGGTCAGTACTACAGAAACAGAACTAGATGGAGAGAGGACCAGGTCAGTACTACAGAAACAGAACTAGATGGAGAGAGGACCGGGTCAGTACTACAGAAACAGAACTAGATGGAGAGAGGACCAGGTCAGTACTACAGAATGAGAGTCTAGATGAAAGTATTGGACAATGATTGAATAATTACACACAACATTTCGTTATGTGAACAGATGAAACTGGTGCACATCTCCACACTTATCTCTACAATTCAATATTTGTGTCATATGTTCCCCCAATTACCCATTTCAATATGATCATATTCATCATTTTTGTTTCTCACCCATTTCATTTGAGAAAATGGACTACAATTTGTACATATCTCTGGAGTGGGTTGAAAACACAACTAGTAGGTGTCAACCCAATTTTTCCATAGAACAGCACAGCAAACAGAGTCTACTTTCTACCACTAGGTGTCAGTAGCAGACATCCCCCCCATGGTTTTCTTCACATGCTCAGTCTGTTTCTGTGAACAGTTGAGCCAGTAAAAGCTGCACATGCCAGGTACACTGGCCAGCTAAGAGAGTTCACTTACTTTGGGTAGTTGGTACAGTACTGTGTATAGATCTCAAAATACTCTCTCTGAAAGAAAAAAATGATACGTTACTTAGTCTCAATACTGTTCGAAAGGGATTGTTTATCCACCAAAAATCATGACGAGTTATTGGTTTTGAGCACTGGACAAAACTCTTCAGCAGGGCAGAGAATCATGCACAGCATAATAGGATTGGAATTGCACTAACCTTCATGACGAAGCACCTAGCGATGGCAACAGGGTCGTTGTCACACATATCTAAGGACTGCAACAGTTCACTGCAACACAGAGGTCAGAGATCAAAGATGAGGCCTGGTTCCATCAAATGGCAAATTATACAGGTATGACTTTTGCAAATATATTGCAGATATCGTAGTGCTGTACATTTCAATCACACTCGTAACATACAAACCAAAGCAGCATTTACGTCAGGCTGCTGTCGACAACTCCCTGAAATGCTACATTTCATAATCGATACTAGAAAAAGAGATGTGGTTAAATATGGTTGTGTGTCCATCTTGTCTTCCCAAAGTTGTTTGCTTTGGATCGTCGAGAGCCATGATCACAGGGAAATGGGCAGAAAGACAATCTTCCAGCGTTAGGAGTTCGAATCACACTGATGTCCTACCACACGAGACACAGACCGCACGCTATGTCCTACCACCGAGACACAGCAAACCCAGACCGCATGCCATGTCCTACCACACGAGACACAGCAAACCCAGACCGCACGCCATGCCCTACCACAGGAGAGATACAGCAAACCCATACCTCACGCCACATCACGCCATGCCCTACCACACGAGAGACCCAGCAAACCCAGACCGCATGCCACATCACGCCATGCTTTACCACACGAGAGACAAAGCGAACCCAGACCTCACGCCATGCCTTACCACACGAGAGACACAGCAAACCCAGACTGCACACCACACCTCAGCATGCCTTACCACACGAGAGAGACAGCAAACCTAGACCGCACGCCATGCCTTACCACACGAGAGACAGCAAACCCAGACCGCACGCCATGCCTTACCACACGAGAGACACAGCAAACCCAGACCTCACGCCACATCACGCCATGCCTTACCACACGAGACACAGCACACCCAGACCGCACACCACATCACGCCATGCCCTACCACACGAGAGACAC
Organism: Oncorhynchus kisutch; assembly: GCF_002021735.2. Classification (NCBI taxonomy): domain Eukaryota; kingdom Metazoa; phylum Chordata; class Actinopteri; order Salmoniformes; family Salmonidae; genus Oncorhynchus; species Oncorhynchus kisutch. Next base: position 12,236,294 of record NC_034185.2, on the reverse strand, counting down.
AGCAAACCCAGACTGCACACCTCAGCATGCCTTACCACACGAGAGAGACAGCAAACCTAGACCGCACGCCATGCCTTACCACACGAGAGACAGCAAACCCAGACCGCACGCCATGCCTTACCACACGAGAGACACAGCAAACCCAGACCTCACACCACATCACGCCATGCCGTACCACACGAGAGACACAGCAAACCCAGACCTCACGCCACATCACGCCATGCCTTACCACACGAGACACAGCAAACCCAGACATCACGCCATGCCTTACCACATGAGACACAGCAAACCCAGACCTCACGCCACAACTCAGCATGCCTTACCACACGAGAGACACAGCAAACCCAGACCGCACACCACACCTCAGCATGCCATGCCCTCAGTGCTAGCATGCACTTTGTCAGCCACTTCAGATTGGCAAACCAAAACTTACCATCCACAACCACTGGAGTAGCAAAAACAGTCCCCCGATAAGACTAAACAATCAAGGGACGACAACAGACAGATGTGTCAGTTTGGTAAACAGCTTCCGAGGCCTCTGTCTTCAACGTCTTTGGTCTCAGAGTTTAGCCATATAGCAGCCGGGAACACATGAGTTATTTAGGACAGGTTTTTAATTACAGTGCAGACTGGTAGAGGCAGTATAAGGAAAAGGAAAGACTGATAAAAGGTCAAGAGAGAGCGAGAGAGAAGCGTGGCTGAAGAGCGAGAGAAAAGCGTGGCTGAAGAGCGAGAGAGAAGCGTGGCTGAAGAGCGAGAGAGAAGCGTGGCTGAAGAGCGAGAGAGAAGCGTGGCTGAAGAGCGAGAGAGAAGCGTGGCTGAAGAGCGAGAGAGAAGCGTGGCTGAAGAGCGAGAGAGAAGCGTGGCTGAAGAGCGAGAGAGAAGCGTGGCTGAAGAGCGAGAGAGAAGCGTGGCTGAAGAGCGAGAGAGAAGCGTGGCTGAAGAGCGAGAGAGAAGCGTGGCTGAAGAGCGAGAGAGAAGCGTGGCTGAAGAGCGAGAGAGAAGCGTGGCTGAAGAGCGAGAGAGAAGCGTGGCTGAAGAGCGAGAGAGAAGCGTGGCTGAAGAGCGAGAGAGAAGCGTGGCTGAAGAGCGAGAGAGAAGCGTGGCTGAAGAGCGAGAGGGAGAGAGAAGCATGATCTCCCTTTAAAATGGGAAGCATGAACCATAATCTCCCTTTAAAATGGGAAGCATGAACCATAATCTCCCTTTAAAATGGGAAGCATGAACCATAATCTCCCTTTAAAATGGGAAGCATGAACCATAATCTCCCTTTAAAATGGGACGCATGAACCATAATCTCCCTTTAAAATGGGACGCATGAACCATGATCTCCCTTTAAAATGGGATGCATGAACCTTAAATGTTACAGGGACAATTTGGGTAAAAGATGAAGATAAATTCCTGATGAGCACCAGTTACACTCTGAAGTACAGCTATTGGGCATCGATGGTGAAGAAGCAGACAGGTAAAGAGCTTCAGGCCAATCACAGGTTAGGTTGACAACACCTCAGAACAGAACAGCTCATATCTCCTTTCTCCCCGAGACGGAAAACATACCATCAGCACATAATTGAAAAAAACAACCGTTATGGGGTTAAATAAGATTCACCCAGTAACCACGCCAACAGGACAAATGGCTTTTCTATCTCTAACCAGAAGTTAGAAAAACACAGGAATCAACAGAGTTACTTTGTTCCAGACGGGATGCCCTTTGGTTGTAGGGTGAGATCCACAAAATAACATGACACTTCAAGTCATCAACCATCCCATGTCAGTTGGGAGAAGATGTGTAGGTATACATCTATAACATAACCGTAGGGCCGGGACGATACCAGTATCGCGATACTCATTAGCATTAAGGCAAAGAAACAAAACATGAAGCGGATTTAACTTCTTTAGGAAAACAGCCCTAATGTTGGAAACAAACATCATTATGTCGTCATCCAGAGTCACATGTGTTGACTTTCCAAGCTACAGCATAACACAATATCTTACATACAGCGGGTTTTTAAAGGACCAAAGAGTTCGGTCTGCTTCGTTTACATTTTTGCCCTGGAAGAAACATGACGATCCTGCTATCGTCACAACCCTACATAACTCTAGCAGGCACAACTTTACACATTCAAACAGTAATTTGCACAGCCACAGGCGTCTACAATCAGCACCACTGCGGAGTGCCTTTTTGAAGATAGTATATAGACTGTGAGTATATAGACTGTGAGTATATAGACTGAGTATATAGACTGAGTATATAGACTGAGTATATAGACTGAGTATATAGACTGAGTATATAGACTGAGTATATAGACTGTGTGTATATAGACATATAGACTGTGTGTATATAGACAGTGTATATAGACTGTGTGTATATAGACAGTGTATATAGACTGTGTGTATATAGACTGTGTGTATATAGACTGAGTATATAGACTGAGTATATAGACTGAGTATATAGACTGTGTGTGTATAGACATATAGACATATAGACAGTGTGTATAGACATATAGACAGTGTGTATATAGACAGTGTGTATATAGACAGTGTGTATATAGACAGTGTGTATATAGACAGTGTGTATATAGACAGTGTGTATATAGACTGTGTGTATATAGACTGTGTGTATATAGACTGTGTGTATATAGACTGTGTGTATATAGACTGTGTGTATATAGACTGTGTGTATATAGACTGTGTGTATATAGACTGTGTGTATATAGACTGTTTTCCACAGTATACTATAACCAGTTGATATTACAGTTTCTATAAATTAATCTTAAATGGCACTTGCTTTTTTTTACTGACTGAATATATATGGGCCACTTTAGCAATGAGGATGTGTTATCTGTAATAGATATGATAAATTAGGCATTGTTGCGATCGGTTGGCATGTAGATAAATGCGCATATTTATTTTTCATTGCGGGCTTTATGTTCTAAACAAAAAGTACAAACAAATGAATAATGTGATTACTCTAAGAGTCAAAACATGACAAACACCCATCCCTAATACAGCACACCCCATGTACTACATTCCTGTGGAAGGAAGATATGTAGGGTAATGGTATCACACAAATACCATGGATAAAGGGGAGGGTGATATACTGGGCAAAAACTATTACACTGAGATGAAGGATTGAGAGGCCTGTAGACAGAAACCTTTTCCTGATCGACACTCCTGACGGCTGCGTTCTTGTTTAGTTTCACTTCACATATCAGTGTCGAGAAACAGAATGTATGCTCGCCAGATCAGGATGGTGGTACGAGGCTAGTGAGCACCAATATTCCATTTGCGAGCCTCTCAATCCCTTTTCACACAAATTCCAGACACACTTTATTTCAAGTGCTTTCTTATGAGCCAGCCACTCTACAAAATAATAATTAGGTAGGAAGTGCCACTGTGCAATGAAATTCATAGAGTTTATCATCTATACCAGTCTGCCTAAAATGGAACAAATATTCATCCATCTTGATTTGCTGGCTCGTTGTTAGAGGATGTACTCTACTGTGTACAAAGGTCTCTGAACAGTGACCCTGACTAAAGTGCTACTGAATGATCCTACTTCTTCTCCATAGGCAGGGCTAGAAAATGCTTATTTTGGTGCTACACCTCATTGAAATACTCCAGCGTGGGTTTTGTGTTTTATTCCAGTGACCGTGGGGCGAACATGGATGACATTCGTTAGAGGACATTGGGGGAAAAAAAACATGTCGTTTAGCCAATGAATATAAAGCACAAGGCCATTTTCATTGTGCTTACTTAATGACAGACGTCATATGTGCTACTGCAGTAGTAAGGGAAAGGGGAGGCTATCGGTGTACCATCTCTGACTTCAGGGAGTATTGCATGTCATCGTAAATCAAAGTTAAAAAGGACAGGACCCACCACTAACAAACATTGTTGTGGATGCTGGAGCATAGATGGGACTCTAATCTCAGGCACTGTAGGATAGCATTGGGTAGTGAGGTGGGTGGCCTGGACACGACCCACCACTAACAAACAGTAGGAGTGTGGTGACGTTACTGGTCATGAGGCCAGCTATCTTTAGCACACAGCTTTTGGTGTTCAGATGCTTCAGTGAATAAGAGGACGAGAGAGTAGCTATTTGTATGTGTGTGTGCCCACAGACATTGTTTTGGGAGGCAGTGTGGTTAAATTATTTATTTTTCCTAAACACAGGACTTGGCCCCTGTTCACTTGCAACCCAAATCTCTCTCTGATAGGCCTCTGTGGGTCTCTGGCTCTAGATCTGACACACTAATACAATTGGGCCTTTCAGAGCACAAAGGACCACAGTCAACACAGGCGGGCCTTCTGTAAACTGCTCCCCGGCACCATGAACCAACTGTGGTGTACAAAACCATTGATGACAAATGATGAGAGTGGTAGCCTGACACAAAAGTGTAACCGAGTAAATATGCTGTTTCATTGTCTACTGGAGCGAGACGTGCAAAGAACGTGTGTCTGTTGCAGGCATGCAGGCATGTGTGTTAACGTGTGTCTGTTGCAGGCATGCGTGTATTAACGGGTGTCTGTTGCAGGCATGTGTGTTAATGTGTGTCTGTTGCGGACATGTGTGTTAACGTGCGTCTGTTGCAGACATGTGTGTGTTAACGTGTGTGTTGCAGGCATGTGTGTGTTAACGTGTGTCTGTTGCAGGCATGCAGACATGCATGTGTTAACGTGTGTCTGTTGCAGGCATGCGTGTGTTAACGTGTGTCTGTTGCAGGCATGCGTGTGTTAACGCGTGTCTGTTGCAGGCATGCGTGTGTTAACGCGTGTCTGTTGCAGGCATGCGTGTGTTAACGTGTGTCTGTTGCAGGCATGCGTGTGTTAACGTGTGTCTGTTGCAGGCATGCGTGTGTTAACGTGTGTCTGTTGCAGGCACGCGTGTGTTAACGTGTGTCTGTTGCAGGCACGCGTGTGTTAACGTGTCTGTTGCAGACATGCGTGTGTTAACGTGTGTCTGTTGCAGACATGCGTGTGTTAACGTGTGTCTGTTGCAGACATGCGTGTGTTAACGTGTGTCTGTTGCAGGCATGCAGGCATGTGTGTATTAACGTGTGTCTGTTGCAGGCATGCATGTGTTAACGTGTGTCTGTTGCAGGCATGTGTGTGTTAACGTGTGTCTGTTGCAGGCATGTGTGTGTTAACGTGCGTCTGTTGCAGGCATGTGTGTGTTAACGTGTGTCTGTTGCAGGCATGCATGTGTTAACGTGTGTCTGTTGCAGGCATGTGTGTGTTAACGTGTGTCTGTTGCAGGCATGTGTGTGTTAACGTGTGTCTGTTGCAGGCGTGTGTGTTAACGTGTGCCCTAAAACTCCAACATCAAATCCATCATTGTAAATGTGGTCTTCCAAGCTCAGCAATCAACATTTTCATGAGAGCAATTTCACCCATCAAATCAGGCACATCAATTCTGAAATTCTCCTCTTGTAAATATTTAATGAACGTGACTGACTCAGAGAATCCTTACTTGTGTTAAGGACACAATAGTTTCATCAATAGTATTGCAATGACAATGTAAATAGTGTTAATCCGTGTGTAACTTGGGTACTGGGAAAAACACTCACTCACTCATTCTTTCATTCATTCATTCATTCAGTCATTCACTCCTTCATACAGTAATTCCTTACATCCTCACAAGGATAAGAGAAATGAGTTAGTCAGCGGCTCACCTGTTGAACTCGTAGATGTCCTCGATGTTTCCAAACAGGGCACACACCTGTTCTGGTCTAATGGGTAGGTCTGCCTGGTCGATGATGTGGGCCAGGTAGTCCTGCAAGGCAGATAGTTTCACCTCAGTCACAATTCACCTGACTACATCATGACGCAAAGTCTCAAACCAAGAAAGAAAAGTGGATTCATTTACTTTCATGTCTACATTTTAGTATGGACTTTCCACTTTTCATCAATGAGCATTTTAGGTCCACACACTATCTACTAAATAGAGTCTAATTAACTAGCACCTTGTTCATGAAACATGCTCACACCTAGTCTTAAAAACCCAGGTATGCTACATTTCCCTGACTGACTTGCCTAGTTAAATAAAATGCATGATTTTGTTTTGTACTTTTGTCACACTTTTCATCACGTATCTCTGTGGTGTTTGCATTCTGTTTCTATGAAAAACAAGAAGGATGGGAATGTATCAGGGACATCTCACTGTCTTTGACATGTATATGCAGTCTGATATAACTGTAACACAAGAAATTAGGGAGGACAGAAATGCAGGGAAACTGGATTGCAGAAATAGAGACTTTGTGTAGGAGTATGGCTAACGGTGGAATGTTTTTAACCTTTACTTAACCAGGTAGGCAAGTTGAGAACAAGTTCTCATTTACAACCACGACCTGGCCAAGATGAGGCAAAGCAGTTCGCTACATACAACAACACAGAGTTACACCTGGAGTAAAACAAAACACCCAGTCAATAATACAGTAGAAACAAGTCTATATACAATGTGAGGTGAGATAAGGGAGGTAAAGGCAACAAAAAAAGGCCACGGTGGCGAAGTAAATACAATATAGCAAGTAAAACACTGGAATGGTAGGTTTGCAGTGGAAAGAAAGAAAGTGCAAAGTAGAGATAGAAATAATGGGGTGCAAAGGAGCAAAATAAATAAATAAATGCAGTAGGGGAAGAGGTAGCCGTTTGGGGTAAATTATAGATGGGCTATGTACAGGTGCAGTAATCTGTGAGCTGTTCTGACAGCTGGTGCTTAAAGCTAGTGAGGGAGATAAGTGTTTCCAGTTTCAGAGATTTTTGTAGTTCGTTCCAGTCATTGGCAGCAGAGAACTGGAAGGAGAGGCGGCCAAAGGAAGAATTGGTTTTGGGGGTGACCAGAGAGATATACCTGCTGGAGCGCATGCTACAGGTGGGTGATGCTATGGTGACCAGGTCGCAGTGGTGGGTAGTATATGGGGCTTTGGTGACAAAACGGATGGCACTGTGATAGACTGCATCCAATTTATTGAGTAGGGTATTGGACGCTATTTTGTAAATTACATCGTCGAAGTCGATGATTGGTAGGATGGTCAGTTTTACAAGGGTATGTTTGGCAGCATGAGTGAAGGATGCTTTGTTGCGAAATAGGAAGCCAATTCTAGATTTAACTTTGGATTGGAGATGTTTGATGTGAGTCTGGAAGGAGAGTTTACAGTCTAACCAGACACCTAGGTATTTGTAGTTGTCCACATATTCTAAGTCAGAGCCGTCCAGAGTAGTGATATTGGACGTGTCACTAAGCATGACATCATAGACATAGGCATAGGCATGACATCACAATGCAGGAAAGGGTATAAAAGCCCAAATCCACCAATACTGATTCAGTTGAGTGACAGAGTGCCGTTGGTACATAGAATTAGGATACTTAAGAGCAATACAATCTGATCTCTATGCGTTGGTAAGTACCTTCATCTGACTTCAGTAATACCTTAACGCTGTGTCCCAAATGGCACCCTCTCTCCTAAATAGTGCACTACTACCTTTTATCCGGGACAGCCCACAGGGCTGAGGTAGTGCACTATACAGTCTGGTAGTACACAACCATAGTCTGTTTAATATGAGGATTTTTATTCGCTCTTTATTGCAAATATTCAGATAACTGCCTATAACTTTCACCAGTGACTAAAATAAGAAAAAGGTAGCTATACACCTGCATTGCTTGCTGTTTGGGGTTTTAGGCTGGGTTTCTGTACAGCACTTTGAGATATCAGCTGCTGTACGCAGGGCTATATAAATACATTTGATTTGATATGATATAAATATATTCTATACTGTCATTGGGAAATACCAGGATAAAGTAAACTAGCATTCACACAACCTATGAAAGCACATTTAAAATATAACCAAAAGTGGTGCGCTTGCCTCAACTGTATGTGTACACAAGTACAGCAGGCAAATGTTTGTCTCTGATTAGGCCTAACTGTTAAGGTGGCACTGGATACAAATCCTATTAAATTGTTTTCTATGTAATTCAATGGGGCAGAATACAGGACTCTATTGTGATGCTCAGCTGGTCAGCGTAGGCATGACATTAGAATGACATCACAATGCGTTGTCATGAGGTCAAACACAAAATCCCAAATCCATTACTGATTCAGTCACAGACAGTTAGCTGGAGTGACTAGATGGTGGTGAGTAGACATGTCTTCAATGTCTTACTAAAACTCCACGACTGGATAAATAGGAAACAGAGAGCATTGTGGTTACATGTTTTAACAATTCAACTACTTGTAAAGAAAGATAGTTGGTTTAGGGGAACAATGGCTAGTGTAAAGAAACTGTCTCTCAAAGCAAAGGATTCATATGAGGAATGAACCAATCAGTATATGTGGGTCTGGTCACAGAGGTCAAAGTTTAGGTTAGTGGTGGGGCTCGTTATTCGTACATGTATACTGTAGAACTGCTCATAGGCTCTTGGTGATGATAGTGTTCTTTGCATTCTCGCTCTATGGAATAAGACACATTGGATGTGTCTTGTGTGAATGGTGTATTTAGCCTATATGTTCTGGGAGTGTTGCATTTACAGTACTAGTCAAAAGTCTGGACACAAGCTTTTTTCTTTATTGGACTATTTTCTTGTTAGCTGCTTTTCCTTGACTCATTCCAAACCATCTACCTTGGGTAGAGGTCGGGGGATTGTAGAGGCCAGGTCATCTACCATTATTCTACAATGTAGAAAATAACTAAAATAAAGGAAAACCCTTGCGTAAGCGTGTCCAAACTTTTGACGAGTACTGTATATGTTCTGTTACTCCTGCTAGAAGAATGGCAAATGAATCGAGCAGTCCTGACCTAAGGGTCAAAGGTCAGAGAGGATTCATGGATAAAAGAGAGGATGGGTCAAAGAGAGCAGAGAGCACCAAGGAGAGGTGCAATATCGTACTCCATAAAGAAATGGAGAGCAGGTGGGAGGAGAGAGAGACGGAGAATCAGCGTCTGAAAGATAAGCTCCGCCGGATGGAGGAGGAAGAAGCAGAGCAGGCTCAGGAGGCCGCGCAAAGCCTCCTGGAGAGGTGCAAAAATACAATCAAGAAAGAGAGAGAGAAAAGGACTCAGCTGGTTGAGAGGGCCAGGACCATGATCCAGGAGGAGACCAACAGAAGAACAGAGTTGGAGGAAGAGCTAGGGAAGATGAAAGAAGGACAGCTGGAGAAACTCCAACAAATCAAAAGGAAGATAGAGATGCACCTTAGAAAGAATTTGGAAGAGGAGTTTGAAGGACGACTACAGGAAGCTATTCAAGAGATTGAGAGGAAGAAAAATGCTGAAATTGAGTGGTTCAAGGAGGAGCAAAACCTGAAAGACTATGACCTCCAGCTGAGACAGACGAGGATCATGAAAGCTGGAAGAGAGCATCAACAACAGTCTGAGATGCTAAGATGGCAGGCAAGGCAGACATTATGACCAAGATTATGATGATGTTATATGATGACAATAACAATGACAATGACTTTACATGAGTATTATGATGATTATTATTGAATAGCAGAATAGAGATCGTAATTGCAATTGTTGTTAATTTAGTATTAACATTTTGAATTACAGAAAGTGATTGAGAAAATGAGAGCCCAGAGCCTGACAGAGCAACAGGTGGAGGGTGATCAGGCTGCGCCGGAGCCCAAGGGCCTCATCGTGTGCAAGCCCAGGCCTCAGGCCGACCTCACACCACAGTCCTGGCTCCAGACCCAGACTGACCAAGCTCCGGAGCCCAACCAGGATTTAGAGCCTGAGATGGCTGCCGAGGCTCAATGTATAGTGATGGACATTGAGCTAGATGACAACGAATGGATCGATGTAGATGTTGCCTACAAGGAGAGGATCGTCCATTCATCGGAGATTGAAGATGCCAAGCAGAGGCTCCTCAAGGAGGCCGAGGAAGCTGAGCAGAAGTCTCAGGCCGAGGCCTTTGAGATCGAACGTCAGAAGATCATTGCGGAACTGAAGAAAAATCACAAACAGTTCCTGGTGGATGAAGATGAAGAAGAGGAGGACCCAGAGGGCTCAGATTGCTCAAGCCTCCAGACCGAGACCAGTGACGAAGAGGACAAGGACTTCCAAGATGAGGCAGAAAAAAAAGCGTTCATCAAAAACAGCAAGTGCAGAAGGGCGGTGTACTGGCTGAACAAAATAGTAAGACAAAACCACGAGACAAAGATCAAGAAGACCTTCGTAAATGAGGAAAAGAAAGGGGACCAGTTGGTCATCAAAGGCAATTTAGACCGAGGCATGACCTGTGCTATGTTTGAGCAGAAAAAAAGGGCCACGCTGCTGATGGCAATGGAAGAACGAAAGAAGGTAGAGGAGGAATGGTTGAGGAGCCAAAGGGAAAAGTCCCAGAAGAAGCAGGCCAAGAGGCAACAGAAGATGGAGAAGTCCAACACCCAACCCTATCCAAAACAGGTACGATTCTCAGGGTTCGACCACCTGTTGAATACGTGTGCGTCATTTGAGCATTTCACATATTATTACAAAGTAGATCCTCTTGATGGGTGCAAATGAACTGCCAGAATCAGACAACATGAAGGTAAATGTAGCACTGATACTTCTGAGGTAGTGAAATGGGTTAAGGTTTATTTAAAACCAATGTACAGTAGTTTTTTTGTGCATTAGGGAATCTCAAAACAGTGTTGGGTTTTCTAGCTCAGATTTAGTCCCCGAAGTAGGCATTAATATCCTGAAAGAGCTAATAATACAGACAGCAAAGTTCCATCCTGATTAAACTAATGTCAATTTTCTCTTCTCCTATTGTCCTCTATTGGGGGTGAAAGTCTGCCAGACAGAAACGTTTCCCCTAACTGCAGATGCCAGATCACTTCTCCCCTCCTGCCCCTCCTTCAAGCCTCTTTTTCCGTCCCTCCTCCTTTTTCACATCACTGAACATTTGAACAGCCCGAGTGAGCGCCACACACACACTAATTTCTTTACTTTTTCTACTTTGACTAATAAAGCCTATTTACCTAAATACGTTTTTTCATTCATTGCCTCTATTTGTATTTTTTAACATCTGCCCTGATTGTCTCTATATTATTTTAGTTTGTATCTAACCAATACATGTCAAAGTTCAAACATAAATAACAAATTATTCTGAGAAACTCCGTGTGACACTGATAACACGCCACTTAAATATGTTTTGAAAATTCATACTGTAGTTACTGTACCATTCTCTGGATGATGCTTGACAGGGCCTGCCATGTTGTTATGGTCAGGGCCTGCCATGTTGTTATGGTCAGGGCCTGCCATGTTGTTATGGTCAGGGCCTGCCATGTTGTTATGGTCAGGGCCTGCCATGTTGTTATGGTCAGGGCCTGCCATGTTGTTATGGTCAGGGCCTGCCATGTTGTTATGGTCAGGGCCTGCCATGTTGTTATGGTCAGGGCCTGCCATGTTGTTATGGTCAGGGCCTGCCATGTTGTTATGGTCAGGGCCTGCCATGTTGTTATGGTCAGGGCCTGCTATGTTGTTATGGTCAGGGCCTGCCATGTTGTTATGGTCAGGGCCTGCCATGTTGTTATGGTCAGGGCCTGCCATGTTGTTATGGTCAGGGCCTGCCATGTTGTTATGGTGAGGACCTGCTATGTTGTTATGGTCAGGGCCTGCCATGTTGTTATGGTCAGGACCTGCTATGTTGTTATGGTCAGGGCCTGCCATGTTGTTATGGTCAGGGCCTGCCATGTTGTTATGGTCAGGGCCTGCCATGTTGTTATGGTCAGGGCCTGCTATGTTGTTATGGTCAGGGCCTGCCATGTTGTTATGGTCAGGCTTTTACATTCGTCCGTAGACTGAAATCTGTATATACACAAAGGAGCAAATAGACCCTTTTGCAAACTGCTTGACAAGTCAGCATTATTTTAGGTTCTGGGTTGATCTCATAACTGTAAACCCTCAACGATTATTTTGACATCTAAACTTGGTCATGAGACAATATAACATGTGCAAGGGACAGCATAAGTGTGTGTGTTTGTGTATTGATATGCCACTTTGTGCTAAAATAAATACTCGGAGACCCTCCAGCTTCCAGATGCAGCACTTCCATAGTCATTCAGGTTGGGTGGAGTTGTGTGTGTGTGTGTGTGTGTGTGTGTGTGTGTGTGTGTGTGTGTGTGTGTGTGTGTATGAGTGTGCGCGCGCACGTGTGTGTGTGAGACAGTTAGTCATCCATCCACTAGAGGGCGTGAGTGAACAGCATGGTGAAATGTCTCATTTTTGTCTAGCAGTTCAAAACGCACCGAACAAAAGACAGTAATCATCATGCAGGTTGACCAAAATAACGCTGTTAGCGCCCACGTAACAGTCAGCTTCCAATTTGGCGCAAGCGAACGCAAAAGGTATCCGCTTTACTCAGTGTAAGCAAGCGTCAGAGAGGGGATCTGTGATGTTATGCTTATCATGCTGCATTGTGTTAATCCTCCGGGCAATGGGATGCAGTCCAACCATCTGCAGACATTATAGCACACTCAACGAGGATAAATAACAGATCTACGTGTGGGCTATGTGCTTTAACCGAAGTGGTCAACTCAGGTCAAAGGGATCATACGAGGTGAACAGAGAACACCAGCGAGACGAGAGATGCTTCAACCACGCCGCACATCATGACGGTTGTCTAAACATTTGAGTTTAGTTGTACCATAACCTAGGCCCAAAACAGGTTTTTGAAGCACACAACATTGTTCAGTCTGGTGAATTGAGGTTAGATAAAACTAAACAAAAGCTTATTGTTTACAAGCGCACACACAGGTCGGCGGGTGCATGTACATTCGTCTCGGTGTTAATCTTCGAATGCAAATCTTCATTGGAATAGTTCATTACACAATGACGTGTGCAAATTTCCCCTTATCCAAAAACACACTTACCTAATCCTTCTTAAATACACAAAACATGTTATTCAACAGATGCACATGATGAAGTTATCTTATAGTATGTACTGTACCAATTTACTTACACAAACACACACAAAGGGCACACACACATTCGGGGCAGGTACGTACAAACAAGTGTAAACTAGGCTGTGGTGGAGGCATGTTAGATTCCAGTTGATCTGAAATGCAGTCAAGGTATAATCAGAAAAGCAGATCAGACCTCAGATGGAGGATTAGCTCAGAATGTTCAGCCGTCTATTTACACTTTCATTTCTAAATCCAACACACACCACACCACACTGTTAGTATCTAAACAGCTACCCCCCCCCCCCCCCCCCCCCCGAAATAAAGCAAGATACTAATATCAATATGTTTTAGTTCGATTTCCTTCTCGTTTGGTATGTGGAATTGGAGACAAATAGACAGCCTGTAGTGTGGTTTTCCACTTTAATTTTGAGTGTGACTCCAAATCCAGACTTCCATGGGTTGATAAATTTGATTTCCATTAATCATTTTTGTGATTTTGTTGTCAGCACATTCAACTATGTAAAGAAAAAAGTATTTAATAAGAATATTTCATCTCAAAAAAATAAAGGGAACACTAAAATAACATGAAATATTCTTATGAAATACTTTTTTCTTTACATAGTTGAATGTGCTGACAACAAAATCACAAAAATGATTAATGGAAATCAAATTTATCAACCCATGGAAGTCTGGATTTGGAGTCACACTCAAAATTAAAGTGGAAAACCACACTACAGGCTGATCCAACTTTGATGGAATGTCCTTAAAACAAGTAAAAATGAGGCTCAGTAGTGTGTGTGGCCTCCACGTGCCTGTATGACCTCGCTACAACGCCTGGGCATGCTCCTGATGAGGTGGCGGATGGTCTCCTGAGGGATCTCCTCCCAGACCTGGACTAAAGCATCCGCCAACTCCTGGACAGTCTGTGGTGCAACGTGGCATTGGTGGATGGAGCGAGACATGATGTCCCAGATGTGCTCAATTCGATTCAGGTCTGGGGAACGGGTGGACCAGTCCATAGCATCAATGCCTTCCTCTTGCAGGAACTGCTGACACTACAGCCACATGAGGTCTAGCATTGTCTTGCATTAGGAGGAACCCAGGGCCAACCGCACCAGCATATGGTCTCACAAGGGGTCTGAGGATCTCATCCCGGTACCTAATGGCAGTCAGGCTACCTCTGGCGAGCACATGGAGGGCTGTGCGGCCCCCCAAAGAAATGCAACCCCACACCATGACCTACCCACCGCCAAACCGGTCATGCTGGAGGATGTTGCAGGCAGCAGAACGTTCTCCACGGCGTCTCCAGACTGTCATGTCTGTCACATGTGCTCAGTATGAACCTGCTTTCATCTGTGAAAGGCACAGGGCGCCAGTGGCGAATTTGCCAATCTTGGTGTTCTCTGGCAAATGCCAAACGTCATGCACGATGTTGGGCTGTAAGCACAACCCCCACCTGTGGACGTCGGGCCCTCATACCACCCTCATGGAGTCTGTTTCTGACTGTTTGAGCAGACACATGCACATTTGTGGCCTGCTGGAGGTCATTTTGTAGGGCTCTGGCAGTGCTCCTCCTTGCACAAAGGTGGAGGTAGCGGTCCTGCTGCTGGGTTGTTGGCCTCCTACGGCCTCCTCCACATCGCCTGATGTACTGGCCTGTCTCCTGGTAGCGCCTCCATGCTCTGGACACTACGCTGACAGACACAGCAAACCTTCTTGCCACAGCTCGCATTGATGTGCCATCCTGGATGAGCTGCACTACCTGAGCCACTTGTGTGGGTTGTAGACTCCGTCTCATGCTACCACTAGAGTGAAAGCACCGCCAGCATTCAAAAGTGACCAAAACATCAGCCAGGAAGCATAGGAACTGAGAAGTGTTCTGTGGTCCCCACCTGCAGAACCACTCCTTTATTGGGGGTGTCTTTCTAATTGCCTATAATTTCCACCTGTTGTCTATTCCATTTGCACAACAGCATGTAAAATTTATTGTCAACCAGTGTTGCTTCCTAAGTGGACATTTTGATTTCACAGAAGTGTGATTGACTTGGAGTTACATTGTGTTGTTTAAGTGTTCCCTTAATTTTTTTGAGCAATATAGCCTAGTTTACACTTGTTTGTACGTACCTGCCCGTGTGTGTGCATATATGCATATATATATATATATATATAGGCACACACACATTCGGGCAGGTACGTACAAACAAGTGTAAACTAGGCTGTGGTGGAGGCATGTTAGATTCCAGTTGATCTGAAATGCAGTCAAGGTATAATCAGAAAAGCAGATCAGACCTCAGATGGAGGATTAGCTCAGAATGTTCAGCCGTCTATTTACACTTTCATTTCTAAATCCAACACCACACCACACTGTTAGTATCTATACAGCTACACCCCCCCCCCCCCAACGAAATAAAGCAAGATACTAATATCAATATGTTTTAGTTCGATTTCCTGCTTGATCACGGGTTATCGTTTAGTGCCCCCCTTCTGTTCAATGCCTGCAACGCTTCCCTGGTGGCTCACTGAGGGAGGTCTCCTGTTCCCTTACTCCCTGTAAATCAAGGCTTTCCTCAGTCTGAAATCAGACAACCTGCTCCTTGGGGACTACTTTCTCTCATCTATTCAACACATGCTGGTGATGTAGACACACACACACACACACACACACACACACACACAAATATGAAAAGAAAAAAGAAAGAGAGGGAGCGAGCGAGCAAGAAAAAGTGGAAGAGAAAGAAAGACTTGTTTTCCTCACCTCTGGTCCTCATGGAAGGAAGCAAACTTTCTAGAGTGAAGTGTGTTAGTGTTTCCTTCTCTGTCATATTAATGCTCATGAGACAAGAGCATGCAGGCAACAATGGAAAGGATGCATATTGGGCTAAGTTAGCGTCGCTCACTGATGCCACCTTCCCAGAAACCTAAAATACTGGCCGACCCCAGGCTAGTGCTAATGTCACTGGCTTCATGGGTATGCTGTATGGTTGGGAACACTGGTTTGAATCTCGAGTCGACCGTGGCAGAGAAGGATCCTGTTACATATGGTTGAATGGATAATGGGGTGGGGTGGGGTAGTGTTTGGAGTCGTGCCTGAATACACTGACCTATTTGGTGCAAACGTATACGAGTCAGCATATTTCAACAAAAACGTACATCACGAATTTTAACGAATGAATATACAGGCAATCCACACCCAAATGGAGTTATGGTATCCGCTCATCAAATACAGTGGAGAAATGGTGTCAGTGGAGATGTCATTTACAGCACCGTGGACTAAAGCCCACGGTGAAATCAGTTCTTTCTGCTTCGACGGAAAAGTCAACATTCCCCCGAATGTGGAACACCGCTTCGGATTGTGTGTTACACCGCTCATTTTCCAATCTTACGGATTTACCTCACTGAGGCATACTTTTGCTAAAACATTTCCAAGTTCACAGGGAAATTCCAGCTCATGCGAAACCCGCACACGTACAATGTATCGTTTTACATCCCAGTTAAAGAGGCTCGAATGAAAATCAAACCAGGCACCATGGCCAGCACCCAAAACCCACAAACGTCAAAGAGGGAATTGTAATAGAAAATACTGGAATAGTAAGTATGGGTTTTCTCTATTGGTGAATGAATGGTCAGGTAAGATCCTGGACGATTGTGAAGTCATCTTTTTGTGGGTGGGGGGGTAATAGTATAGGAGTGCCCAGGGTTGGCGCTGTGTGGTTAGTTAAATAGATTTAGGGACCCTGCCTCTGTTGTTTGATATCTATAGAGAGGCCCTACCTTACATCCTCCAAGAACTCAAGCTTGAAGAGAATAAACCTTTGTCATTTCAGTGAGAAAGTAAAAAGGTGTCACACATAAATCAACCCATGCACGTTACCACTGACAGCAGGTTCTTCAATTAAGTCAAACAAATGTTAAGTCAGAGATACTAGAACAGTCTGCAGCACTCGGCCTCACCCTACTAGAATCTGAAGTCAAATGTCTACTGTTGGCTGATGATCTGGTGCTTCTGTCTCCAACCAAGGAGGGCCGACAGCAACACCTAGATCTTCTGCACAGATTCTGTCAGACCTAAATCTCAGTAAGACAAAAAATAATGGTGTTCCAAGAAGGTCCAGTCGCCAGGACCACAAATTCCATCAAGACACCATTGCCCTAGAGCAACAAAAAAAATGTACATACCTCAGCCTAAACATCAGCGCCAGAGGTAAATTCCACAAAGCTGTGAACGAGCTGAGAAACAAGGCAAGAAGGGACTTCTATGCCATCAAAAGGAACACACAAGTCGACATACCAATTAGGATCTGGCAAAAAATACTTGAATCAGTCATAGAACCCATTGCCCTATATGGTTGTGAGGTCTGGGGTCCGCTCACCAACCAAGAATTCACAAAATGGGACAAACACCAAACTATGACTCTGCATGCAGAATTCTGCAAAAATATCCTCAGTGTACAACGTAAAACACCAAATAACACATGCAGTGCAGAATTAGGCCTATACCCACTAATTATCAAAATCCAGAAAAGAGACGCTAAATTCCCTATAGAGAGATGAACTTGGAGAAGAGTCCCCTAAGTAAGCTGGCCTTGGAGCTCTGTTCACAAACACACCCCACACAGCCCCAGGACAGAAACACAATTAGACTCAACCAACTCATGAGCAAACAGAAAGATACGTAAATACCATACTTGGACACACTGGAAAGAATTTACAAAAACAACTGAGCAAACTGTCACGCTATTTGGCCCAGAACAGAGAGTACACCGTGGCAGAATACCTGACCACTGTGACTGACCCAAACTTAAGGAAAGCTTTGACTATGTACAGACTCAGTGAGCATAGCCTTGCTATTGAGAAAGGCCGCTGTAGGCAGACCTGGCTCCCAAGAGAAGACAGGCTATGTGCACACTGTCCACAAAATGCAGTGGAAACTGAGCTGCACTTCCTAACCTCCTACGCAATGTATGACCATAGAGAGACATATTTCCCTCAGATTACACAGATCCAAAGTATTTGAAAACAAACAAACATTTTATGAACTCCATCACAACAGCACGATTTGTAACCTGTTGCCACAAGAAAAGGGCAACCAGTGACCAACTGGTTGTAAATACAACCCATATTTATGTTGATTTATTTTCCGTTTTGTACTTTAACTATTTGCACATCGTTACAACATTGTATATAGACATAATGACATTTGAAATGTCTTTATTCTTGTGGAACTTCTGTGAGTGTAATGTTTACTGTTCATTTGTATTCTTTATTTCACTTTTGTTTATTATCTACTTCACCTGCTTTGGCAATGTTCACATATGTTTCCCATGCCAATATAGCTGTTAAATTGAATTGATACATTACAGTGATATAGTCTGAGCAGATGCTTCTGATCCTCTACTTGTGAGGTAGTCAAGTTCCAACTCCAGCCTAACATGCTAACAAAGACTTTCAGCCAGACTTGCCAATACTGAGCTAGAGCATTGATGGTGGTGTGGGGTCAAGGTCATGAAATAGGGGGAACTTTCCCCTAGAGACACTAATTGAAGGTCAGTTTAGCATTTTCCCACATAATGTATTGAGGGACGGTGCTCACCCTAGACTTGTGCCGATAGGCAACCTTTACCCAGTGCAGGAACTACAGTATGGGACATAGGACTGCTTCTGAGGCAGACTTGGGTCAATGATACTTTGCATCAATGAGAATGTGTTCAGGCAATTTACCTGGTAAAATAAAATGAATAAAAAAACACAACCATATGACCTCTGTTGAGACAGAGAGCGGGACATTTCTGTGCCCCGATTGGCTAATCTGGGGTTCTGAGCAATAATTTCATAGGTTTACCATGTTGATGGATCAGTTGCCACGTAAATGACATGGGAGATTGTATACAGAGTTCCTGAAGGTCGCTAATAGCATGTCAAGTTAGCCGAGAGCTCTTCTTCAGACCGAAATCAGTTACTTGAGTGGGATCTTGCTCTTTAAAAAAAAAATCTAATTCTGGATAGCCGCCTTTTGGGCACTCATGACTTCGTCAAGCAATCAAGTACTCCAACCCTAGCCCAATCAAGTACTCCAACCCTAGCCCAATCAAGTACTCCAACCCTAGCCCAATCAAGTACTCCAACCCTAGCCCAATCAAGTACTCCAACCCTAGCCCAATCAAGTACTCCAACCCTAACCCAATCAAGTACTCCAACCCTAACCCAATCAAGTACTCCAACCCTAACCCAATCAAGTACTCCAACCCTAACCCAACTGACTCCACTACTTCAAATAAATGTGATGGTAACGAATGGTATGTTGTAGAGCTGGGACATATGAACAAAAATCCATATCAATTTAAGTGTAATATTTTTAAAAAATCTGTCGTAGGACAACTACCACTACTTTAAATGTTGTGGTTATCATTGTCCCCTTATTTTACTTGAAACATCACTTTCCTCTTAGTAAAGGATACTATTCGTTATTTTGGATATCAGTAAAATGTCCTTGATAATGGTCAGTTCGGTCAGTATTGATCATTTTCGGTTTGTTGTCCCAGCTCTAGTATGTTGTCAGCTACACAAGTCATTCCAGAGTATCATCTTGGTCCTTTAAAATGAAACAGTGCTACAGTTTCAAGATGTCATTTATCATAAGATGAGAAAACATTTACTTCACTCATTTAGGTATTCATGGAATACGTGTTTATATGATTGCAATTTCTAAGAGTACTGTGTCTAGCTATCAATAATACAATTATCCAAAGGAAGACATGCCTGAGAGAACGAGTCTGTGAGCAGCCATTGGACAATCGTTTTCTCAGCAGGATTTGCTTGACTGAGCTCTCGACTGATGGGTGTGAGTGTGTGGATGAGCATGTGTTAAAAGCATAATGTGTGTGTATAGTATGTAAGTGTTGTGCTTGAGCGTGGTGTGTGTCTAAACCACAGCTGGTCTGGAATAACAGACCTCACTCCTTTGTAACAACACTATACCAGCATGGTGTGTGTGTGGTGTGTACATGAAATCACATTTTATTGGTCACATACTCATATGTATATACTGTATTCTATACCATCTTGCCTATGCCGCTCGGTCATCGCTCATCCATATATTTATATATTCTTACTCCATCCCTTTACTTAGATTTGTGTGTATTAGGTAGTTGTTGTGGAATTGTTAAATATTATGTCAGATATTGCTGCATTGTTGAAACTAGAAGCATAAACATTTTGCTACACTCTCAGTAACATCTGCTAACCAGGTGTATGTGACCATTCACATCTGCTAACCAGGTGTATGTGACCATTCACATCTGCTAACCAGGTGTATGTGACCATTCACATCTGCTAACCAGGTGTATGTGACCATTCACATCTGCTAACCAGGTGTATGTGACCATTCACATCTGCTAACCAGGTGTATGTGACCATTCACATCTGCTAACCAGGTGTATGTGACCAATACAATTTGATTTGGCAGATGTTATTGTAGGTGTAGCAAAATGCTTGTGTTTCTAGCTCCAACAGTGCAGTAATATCTAATGCAGTATGTAAACACTATTGTGTCTGTGTGTTCACCCACTAGTGTATGGCGTTTGCAAAGTTGTCATATTCGGATTATGTTTGATGAATCATTCTGTGCAGTGCATAATGTACACATAATCTCCACATGCAGCATCCAGTATGGAAGAAGAAAGACATTGACTTGTCTGCTTAAGCACCGGCGTGATCCTCCAGTCAAGACCCATTGTTATGTAAGGAGATGATCCCACAGCATTAGCCTTAAAGGGTTAATAATAGTCAACCCAGTGACGTCACACCTGGTATCCGTGGATTCCTATCTCCACCCACTGATAATAAGTCATTGATAAAAGTCAAAATGTTACAGTCAGTTCCATACAATCGAGAGAACTGGCATGTGGCTGAAATGGAGTGGCATGTGGCTGAAATGGAGTGGCATGTGGCTGAAATTGGGAGTGGCATGTGGCTGAAATTGGGAGTGGCATGTGGCTGAAATGGCATATGGTCACAAGCCTTGACACACGAAGAAGAAAAACATGCTCGCGCTGCAGTCTCCTTCGCACACAAACAAACCTGCTAAGCCCGCTAACGCTGCACTGGTCTGACCACGCTAACTGGATTTGCCATTTAAGTGAATGACAGCTCTCCAGCGACGCTCTTTTGGAGTTACTCAAATTGCTTGAGATTGAAGGATTCAACTCAGCATGAGGCCTTCCTACTGCAAACAACCAAATCCTCATAGCTATCTATGAATAGTCCAGCCAATCACCCGACTTGAGACCAGATGAAAGACCCTTGTTTACATTGTCAATCTCTTTGGTCCACACAATGCAATGTTTACAAACATGCCTTAAAATGTGATTTTATGAGCATTGTCATCCCAGACACAACACACAGTAAATCTGAGACTGACCTCTCGTTGCCCTTTTTGTTTGCGCCTAGCCTTAAGTGTAGGCCAATCATGGGACTGGCTTGACAGATAGGGTGTGCTAATGGGACTTGGACCATCGTGTGACCTGTCTAAGGGGTTGTGATGAGAAAACCCACCTGTCACATGCAAACATCCCAGGCCTGCGACACCGTCAGCCCGCCAGTGTCCCTCACGCTAGGGGTGCCTTTTCTACACTCGCAAGTGCACAAGTCAGTTTACATTGTGATATTTCACATGAACAGCCTACTCACTATACACAGAACTGTTATGATTTGACTACCAGCAGTGTATAGAGGGATAATGGCAAGTTCTGTATAAGCAAAACTTTGACTGAGCTCTTTTGCAATAAAGACATTTCACAGGCAAACCAACAAATACCAAGGTGAATTTGACTGTGTAATGCATGGGAGCGCTTTAAAAGCAAACCAACAAATACCAAGGTGAATTTGACTGTGTAATGCATGGGAGCGCTTTAAAAGCAAACCAACAAATACCAAGGTGAATTTGACTGTGTAATGCATGGGAGCGCTTTAAAAGCAAACCAACAAATACCAAGGTTAATTTGACTGTGTAATGCATGGGAGCGCTTTAAAAGCAAACCAACAAATACCAAGGTTAATTTGACTGTGTAATGCATGGGAGCGCTTTAAAAGCAAACCAACAAATACCAAGGTGAATTTGACTGTGTAATGCATGGGAGCGCTTTAAAAGCAAACCAACAAATACCAAGGTTAATTTGACTGTGTAATGCATGGGAGCGCTTTAAAAGCAAACCAACAAATACCAAGGTGAATTTGACTGTGTAATGCATGGGAGCGCTTTAAAAGCAAACCAACAAATACCAAGGTTAATTTGACTGTGTAATGCATGGGAGCGCTTTAAAAGCAAACCAACAAATACCAAGGTTAATTTGACTGTGTAATGCATGGGAGCGCTTTAAAAGCAGAGAGGATACTTTGTCACATACCTCCACGATGCTGCGCAGATCCCTCACGTACATGCGCTCCGTCTCGATGATCTCCATGACCACCCGATCCAAGTAGGTGATCTTGGGGTTGGGCGCCATGGTTATGGCTGCGAAGGGCGATAACGGGGGCGTGTGGCGGGTGCTGGCAGCCCGCGAGGGCGTGTCAGTGTTGTTAAGCTGGTTGAACTTCCCGCCACGAGAGACCAGTCCTTCCCCAGAAGGGTCCGCCGTATCGGGGTGCTGGCGGTCCTGATCGCCGACGCCAACCGGAGGATTCAGCTCCAAGTCGATGTCGTCTCCGGTAGGGGGCACGGTGCCGCCAGGTGGAGGCGGAGCGGGGCCGTCGTCCCGGGATGACCCTGACCCCGAGGACAAGGTGGAGACCAGGCTCACGGGGCGCTGGCCAGCGGAGGGGAAGTCGGAGCAGTCAGAGGGTGTGGCGGAGGGTGCCCGCTCATTACTACTGATGGAGGCAGTGGACAAACGGGGGGATTCTGGAAGGAGAAGAGGACAGGGAGTCAGGGAAAACGTATGTACATTCTGACTGACATTGGTGGAATTCATTGTGATTGGTCATCCAAAGGTGGGAAAAGCTCATCCACCAAATCACATATTCAACTCGCCTGAGTTTTCTGAAGCAAAATCAAAGATGAGTAAAGAGCTAGGCATCACTTAGTCAATCAACTGAACAAGTCCCTCACTGAGAAATAGCAGAGCAAAGATGCCTTGTGATTGTTTCACCAGAAATGTACCATTCATGGACCTCTATTGACATTGTACAGCAACTGAAGTTTCAGATGGCTACTTGACCAGGCATATTCTGCTAAATAAAAAGTATCCACTTGGTTAAATACCGCATGTAAGCAAGTTGGCTTCACTCAGTTTGTTTTGACAGCTGCAATTATGATTCACTGGTCAGGAGAAGAACATCTTATGCTTCAATGCAGTGCAGAATCCATTGCTATAGTGCCTATCATAACTATTTAAAGTGGGATTACAATGGATTTGTCATTTTTTTAGTCAACAATCTACACAGAAAAGTTGAACATTTGGTTTTTAAAAATGAATGAAAAATCAAACACTAATTTACCTCGATGAAATAAGTATTCGCCCCGAGTCAATACGTTAGAAACACCTTTAGCAGCGATGACAGCTGACTCTTATTAGGTCAATCTCGAAGAATATTGCCCACCTGGATTGTGCAATATTTACCGATTTTTCTTTAACATTTTTCAAGCTCTGTCAAGGTGTTGGAAATCATGGCTAGACAGCAATTATCTATTCTTGCCATAGATTTTCAAGCAGATTTAAGTCAAAACTGTAACTTGGCCACACTGGAACTTTCACTGTCTTCTTGGTAAGACACACCAGTGTAGATTTGGCCTTGTGTTGTAGGTTTCTGTCCTGCTGAAAGGTTCCTCGCAGTGCCTGGTGTCAAGCAGACTGAAGCAGCTTCTCCTAAAGGATTTTGCCTGTGCTTAGCTCCATACCGTTTCTTTTTATCCTGAAAAACTCCCGTCTTTGCCGATGAAAAGCAATCAAATCAAATCAAATCATACCCCTACCATGATGCAGCCACCCCAATGCTTGAAAACAAGGACACAGTTACTTAGTGATGTGTGGTGTTGGATTGGACCCAATCATAAGGCTTTGCATTTAGGCCCAAACAGTGTATTCCTTTGGTGCATTTGTTTTTGCAGGATTACTTTAATGCCTTACAGGATTAATGTTTTGGAATATTTGTATTCTTCTTTTCACTATAATTTACGTTATTATTGTTGAGTCACTATCACAGCCCTTGAAGTCTGAATCATGGTGAAATCCCTGAGCAGTTTTTTTTCCAGTCCTGCAGCTCAGATCAGAAGCAAAACCATCTTTGATGTGTCTGGATGGTTTATTATATATTCCAAAGAGCGTAATTATTAACTTGACCATGCTTAAAAATATATAACATTTCTGATTTGTTACCCATCTACCAATCCCTGCCCTTCTTTCAAAAAGCTCTTTGTAGTTTAATCTGTGCTTGAAATTCAATACTTTACTGAGGAACTTTACTAATGTTGTATCTATGGGGCACAGAGGAAGGGGAAGTCATTAAAAAAAATCATGTCAACCCCTATTATTTCACAGTCCATGTAACTTATTTTAATTGTTTCTCCTGAACTGATTTAGGCAGGGCCTATACAAAGGGGGTGAATAGTTATGCAGACAATATTTTAGTTCTATAATTTGTATTAAAAAAAATTGTGTAGATCAATAACAAAAAGAAAATCACTATTGAATCTATTTTAATCCCACTTTGTAATGCAACAAAATGTGAATACTTATGATGGGACACACACACACACACACACACCAAATAAATAAATAAATAAATAAATAAATAAATAAATATATATATATATTTCTAAAATTGAGTCGTTTCTTTCCTCATCAATCTACACACAATAATATATATATTTATTTATTGCTTTGTTATTATGGGGTATTGTGTGTAGATTGATGAGGAAAGAAACGACTCAATTTTACAATAAGGCTGTAACGTAACAAAACGTGGAAAAAGTCAAGGGGTCTGAATACTTTCCGAATTAGATATACACTAAATAAACTATAAGTATTAATACTTAAACTGTATATACTACATACAATACAAGTACTGAGATAGTACCAAAACTGTTCACGAAATGAAGACAGCGGAATGTGACACCTTGTTCTGCTTTTGATGTACAGTCGTGGCCAAAAGTTTTGAGAATGACACAAATATAACATTTTCAAAGTCTGCTGCCTCAGTTTGTATGATGGCAATTTGCATATACTCCAGAATGTTTTGGGTCCATGGCCAGGAAACTCCCCAGACCTTAATCCCATTGAGAACTTGTGGTCAATCAAAAACCCACAAATTCTGACAAACTCCAAGCATTGATAATGCAAGAATAGGCTGCCATCAGTCAGGATGTGGCCCAGAAGTTAATTGACAGCATGCCAGGGCGGATTGCAGAGGTCTTGAAAAAGAAGGGTCAACACTGCAAATATTGACTCTTTGCATCAACGTCATGTAATTGTCAATAAAAGCCTTTGATACTTATGAAAATGCTTGTAATTATACTTCAGTATTCCATAGTAACATCTGACAAAAATATCTAAAGACACTGAAGCAGCAGACTTTGGAAATTAATTTGTGTCATTCTCTAAACTTTTGGCCACGACTGTAATGTTGCTCATGAGGAAATGACAGTTATTTATGATCGATGTAATTTGCAATAGTGGTTTTCTTTTCCTGGCTTCTCTCTGAAGCCCGACCCATTCAACATCAATTCAGATGGTCTCATGTTGATTTTTCTCATTTCCAAAATTTGACCAACGGATTAGCTAACCATGCTTTTGGAATAACAGATAGATTTTCTTTCAGCATTAAAGCCTGTGAATTCCATTAGATATATATATATATATTTTTAAAGGGAGTGAAATCTCCTGGGAACTGGAGAAGGGACATGTTTTAGGTGTGTACCAGAACAAAGGACCCCACATTTGAACAGCCTGGTCATGCTAACCTAAAACTGTGGTGAAGGGCAACTCAGCCTCAAGTATTACAAAAGGACCTCTGTTAGGTCATCCTAAAATGTGCCTGAATTAAAAGACCACATCCTCTGGAAAATACAGAAATCCAGTAATTTCCTTCTGGATCAGTGAGAGCTTTTCCATTCTCAACTAAGGAATTTTGTGTTAACATTAGGACAGAAACAGTTGGTGGAAAAGTCATGGTGGACTTGGGAGACTTCCGAGCTGCCCACTTCACTTGATGAGCTGATAGTTTGAGCAGTGGTCATTTTACAGAATGGCCACGCTCTGAGGTCGATCTTGAGGCATCGGGTCCTCAGCACCCCATAAAGTCTACATATACTAACAAGGCCATGGTGGTAAAGACAGCACTGCTATGATAATACAGTATACGACTTCAGCTTCCATTAAAAAGGTTGAAGGAAACATTTAACAGATCTCTCAACGATCATATTGGGCCTATCCATGTATGCACTGTATATCACATTTTGATTATATCGTATAGTTCCAGTAGACAAGCACATAAATATACATAGGCCAAAGCAAATAATGAAACATATAGCTAATGACTGCTTTGTTATTTTACAACGCAAATGCATATAACATTGCATGAGTTCATCACTGTGAACACCGCATCAGTTGGAAAGCCCCCTCAGGTTTTGTTTGTGTGACTAGTTGCTTGGTAACTATCATTTCATAACTGAACAGAAGGAAATGTATGCCACAGTTTTCTAATATAAGCAAATAATTTACCATGACCCATTTTGTTCCCTCCACAGGATTTGAGCCCATGTCATCAAATATTTACATAATTGATGTATGAGTATGGCATTGCAAAAACAAGAGTGCTTCCCGAGAAAAAAATTAAGAGAAATTACAGAATTACTCCACACCCTGTGAGGTGTCATGCATTCCCAAACGACATAAGCAACCTAAAATATCAACATTTGCAAACACATGTCAGAACCTCACACCATCAAAGCATTAGTGGCCTCTAAATAGGATTTGCAGAGATGATGCAATTAAGTAAAGTGCTGCCATTCCAAAGAGCCCAAAACATTGGTCAAACTAAAACAATAGAACATCATACTGTAAATCATGTCAGTTAGGACCGCTGGAAAAATCAAAGACACTGTAGATTCCTCAAAACACCAGCAGGCACAAGACATTCCACAGCTGTTAACAAGGGTTTCTGGTGAAAGACTGTTCTTGGACTATAACATGTTTCTGCATGTTGACTCCCTGATGAGCCAAGAGGAAACAGGATATGACTAAGGGGAAGATCATTTATTGACATAGTAAGCTTATCAATAAAGCTATGAGAGTAATACGATCCCTTAGTCACAAAACACAAACAATATTTTTATTTATGTGATTTAGCTTTTTATTTAACTAGGCATGTCAGTTAAGAACAAATTCTTATTTACAATGACAGCCTATAATGTACACACTAGCATACCATTTAATAGCAATGCATTGTGGGTATGTATTCCAAGTTGTGTGTCAGTACGGACATTGGAAAAGAGAATCATAAAATCAGCCTATAAGGAACATGACTGAGCAAATTATAACTTCGTATTTGATCTGAAATGATCTGCATACTTGGAGAACTGGCTATGAACAAATCAATCGTGGTCAGGAACATGGTCACAAACAGTCAACGCGTGACATATGATACCAAGTATGGATGCATGATATATCGGTGAACATGTTGATGTTCCCATGTTAAAAATCGATGTCAATGCTACCGAGCATGCCTATATAACGTACATGATGTAATGATACCAAGTAAATTGTCGCGCTAAACGTGCAACACAGCATTCCTAACCTAGCCCAAGATGGCACCGGAGGAGATGGCCTTCGGTCTCCTAACCAATTGTGCGATTGTGTTTATTTTCACGTTATTTGTAAATTATTTTGCACATAATGTTTCTGAAACCGTATCTTAAGAAAATAGCTTCTGGATATCAGCACATCGGGACTCTAACCCGGAAGCTTACAAGAAATCCCGCTATGCCCTGCGACGAACCATCAAACAGGCAAAGTGTCAATACAGGGCTAAGATTAAATCATACTACACTGGCTCCGATGCTCGTCGGATGTGGCAGGGCTTGCAAAGTATTACAGACTACAAAGGGAAGAATAGCCGCGAGCTGCCCAGTGACATGAGCCTACCAGACAAGATAAATACCTTCTATGCTCACTTCGAGGCAAGCAACACTGAGGCATGCATGTGAGCATCAGCTGTTCCGGAAGACTTTGTGATCACGCTCTCCGTAGCCAACATGAGTAAGACCTTTAAACAGGTCAACATACACAAGGCTGCGGGGCCAGACGGATTACCAGGATGTGTGCTCCGGGCATGTGCTGACCAACTGGCCTGTGTCTTCACTGACATTTTCAACATGTCCCTGATTGAGTCTGCAATATCAACATGTCTCAAGCAGACCACCACAGTCCCTGTGCCCAAGAACACTAAGGTAAGCTGCCTAAATGACTACAGACGCGTAGCACTCACGTCCGTAGCCATGAAGTGCTTTGAAAGGCTGGTATTGGCTCACATCAACAACACTATCCCAGAAACCCTAGACCCACTCCAATTTGCATACCGCCCAAACAGATCCACAGATGATGCAATCTCTATAGCACTCCCCACTGCCCTTTCCCACCTGGACAAAAGGAACACCTATGTGAGAATGCTATTCATTGACTACAGCGCAGCGTTCAACACCATAGTGCCCTCAAAGCTCATCACTAAGCTAAGGAACCTGGGACTAAACACCTCCCACAGCAACTGGATCCTGGACTTCCTGACGGGCCGCCCCCAGGTGGTGAGGGTAGGTAGCAACACATCTGCCACGCTGATTCCTCAACACTGGAGCTCCCCAGGGGTGCATGCTCCCTGTTCACCCACAACTGCATGGCCACGCACGACTCCAACACCATCATTAAGTTTGCAGATGACAACAGTGGTAGGCCTGATCAACAACGAGACAGCCTATAGTGACGAGGTCAGAGACCTGGCCGGGTGCTGCCAGAATAACAACCTATCCCTCAACGTAACCAAGACTAAGGAGATGATTGTGGACTACAGGAAAAGGAGCAGAGCACATCCCCATTCTTATCGACGGGGCTGTAGTGGAGCAGGTTGAGAGCTTCAAGTTCCTTGGTGTCCACATCAACAACAAACTAGAAGGGTCCAAACACACCAAGACAGTCGGTTGCATCACTGCCTGGTACGGCAATTGCTCGGCCTCCGACCGCAAGGCACTTCAGTGGGTAGTGCGTACAGCCCAGTACATCACTGGGGCAACGCTGCCTACCATCCAGGACCTCTACACCAGGCGGTGTCAGAGGAAGGCCCTAAAAATTATCAAAGACCCCAGCCACAGACTGTTCTCTCTACTACCGCATGGCAAGTCTAGGACAAAAAGGCTTCAACAGTTTTTACCCCCAAGCCGTAAGACTCCTGAACAGGTTACCAAATTGTTACCTGGAATATTTGCATATTGTACCTCCCCCCAACCCCTCTTTTACGCTGCTGCTACGCTCTGTTCATCTTATATGCATAGTCACTTTAACTATACATTCATGTACATACTACCTCAATTGACCGGACCAACCAGTGCTCCCGCACATTGGCTAACCGGGCTATCGGGGCCTGTAAGAAAGCATTTCACTGTACACCTGTTGAATTCGGCGCACGTGACAAATAAACTTTGATTTATTTGAATGTCTGCTGTGTGGATCGAACAGTCATTTGAAAGAGTAAGAACTTTTCAGAGAGACAACCCAAAGGCGAAGTCCATTAAAGCCAACAGAAAGGAATTCATTGCCCTTGACAAGCAACCCTTCTCTGTCGTGGGTGATGTTGGCTTTCGTTGACTGGGCGAGCACACACACCAAGTGCGCCATTTTGCAGATGTTGCCCTACATCAGTTGCATAGTAATAGCGTCACTGCTATTAGCTTCACGACATACATACTATACTATGGAACGCCGTTTGGGTCTTTGCGTGTCAAAAAACATACAGTAGCACTGTCAAAGCTGTACAAAAAAAAGTCTGCAAACACTGACCACGAACAACGTATTTACGACGTAATAAAGCATAATTTGTTTGACCGCAACTTCTGAGGTAGCTAGCTTTAGCTTGGTACCTAGCTAGCACCAATTTAACCAGCCTGAAAACAAATGACGAGTAGAAACTGCAGTCATTTTCATTATTCTTAGCAATGATTTAGGAATCCTTGTGAGTAAGTATTAGCTAGGTTGCCAGTTGTTGTTCGCCTCTTGAAATTGAACTTCAGTTCATGAAAATAAATAGCTAGCCAGCTACTTAACCCGGTTTCCCAAAGCTATCATCAGAAGCAGCCAGCTAGCTTCATCAGGTTAGTGAGGCTTGACCGGACTGGGTTATGTGTTGTGAAGCTAGCCACAATAAGGAATAAGCACAATAGTGGAATTTGCCGTTTTGCCTTCAAAATAAAAGTATGTCATTGACAGTGATGCAAATGAATACAAATAGTAGAATTATGCCATACTTTTATTTTGAAAAGTCCACTATTGTGGCTAGCTTCACAAAGATGGGTCCGACCACCATTAATTAAATAAGAACTGTCTTCTGAATGAGGGTTATTTTAGATGACACCGAGCTATATAGTTAACTAGCTAACTACAGCTAGTGAAACTAGCTATGTTTTTTGAGGAAGAACATTGTTTGCATCCATGAGCAAGCTAGCTTTTTTTTATGACCAGCACTGTAGGTGTGAGAGACAACTTTACCAGCATCATAGCATACGTATCGATGAATCGTGACATGAAATACGAGTGATAGTGTAATCAATGTGTAATAATTACATAAAAACACATTAAATTATTATTTGAAGTGCAGTCATATTCAGGTCCTGATTGGTCAACAAGCTTATTTGACATATCAAATAGCGTTATTTGATGTGTATCTTTTGGACACGCAAAGACCCAAACGGAGTTCCATAGAAATCCTGGTCGAGAATGAAACAACTGAACAACGAAACAGCACAGCAAGTAAGTGAAAGAAATACGTTTTCATGATGTTTTACTGGTAATGGGGACATATGTAAATGACAACCAAATAACTTTTTGGTCAGTGTGGTGTGTGTGTAACCTTTATTTAACTAGGCAAGTCAGTTAAGAACAAATTCTTATTTACAGTGACGGCCCGGACGATACTGGGCCAATTGTGCGCCACCCTATGGGACTCCCAATCACGGCCGGATGTGATACAGCCTGGATTCAAACCAGGGACTGTAGTGACGCCTCATGCACTGAGATGCAGTGCCTTAGAAACCTGCGTCCATGTGTGTGTTAACTATTTAACTGCACAAGAAGGCATAAAAATGTTAAATATGGGTAATCGGCCAAAAATGTCACGTCAGTGCACCACTAATACCAAGACTTACTAAAAACATCTTGGGCCAGTTACCCAGACTCTGCCCAAATCCGCCTAGTCCTGAACTAAAAAGCATGAAAGTGCTTCTTCTTCCAAGACTAGTCTAAGTTTTCTTCCACTCGAACACAGAGCATGAAATTGAGTAACGGGAAATCATATCTGTGATGAAGATGAGCCGACAGGAAGATCACAGGACAAACTCGAAAGAGACTGACTTTTCTGTTAGTATGAAGGACACAACGTTCCCACGGCAGTGTCAAGCATCAGGATCCATTCTCCTCATGGGTGTTTACCATTAACGCTCAATTAAATCATTGTTAAATCATCCATTCGTGACAAGAGTGCATAATTAGCATTAGCATGTTTTCCCCTATTAGACTGCTCTGCAATGCAGTAGATCAGCCTTTGTAGCTTTTACATCAAGTTTCCACAATAGAATAATAATAATAATATGATCCATTCCTGTCTTGGGAGTCAATCGTTAGCGTCGTCGCACTATAACCTCATTGTCAGATCACCATTGCACAATAATCATTCATCTACATTATAAGCCGGTATGTTATGTCATTAGCAAATTTTCTGCATGCCAAATCAGATTAATTGATTGTAATACGTGGAGACGGATCATACAGAAAACCAAAGATTGATTTGTTGGTATTTTTAAAATGAAGTTTGATTGAGCATTTCTTTCTAGCATGCAAAAAATATATATACATGGACATACCCACTAACCAGTCCGGAGACAGTTCTGTAATACATTTGTACAGGACCGAGCCTGTGTTTCTACCTGGGGGGGGGGGGGAGGAATAGACAGAGACATTCAAACATAGAGTCATGCCAAAATATATAACTGTAGAGTTCATCAGCACTTAGCAAATCAGTAAGCCTAATGTACAAAAAGGGATATAGCATTACATTGGTCCACATACCCCTATCAAACATGGAGCAACTTGTGACTATCGGTTAGCAGAGCAACACTTAATAAACTCTTACAGCAGCAGCAATAGCAGAGTGAAGAGATGGGTGTACAGAGAGGAAAAGGTGGGCCTCCCTCCCTCGCTATGCTTAACTCTCCCATTGACTCGTTAAACCCCCTGGTCAAGGTCAGGCCTTGTTGTAGGAGCGAAGTCCAGCACTGATACAATTCCCTTTTTCCGGTGCATTCTCCTACTCCTAGGGCGCAAACTTTGAAAGAAAACATTTTCAAACCGGTAACGTCCATCTCCAGCCAGCCAGTCAGCCTTAAGAGGTAGTGGCTGGACTTTCACCTACACACAAACACAGCCGTTGGTTGAAGTACTACCAGTATGGAGCCACACAGACATTCAAATACACGGGGTTCTCACACATTTAGGACCTGTCCCCACTACGAGAGGAAGGAGAGTGTGAGGAGTGGATTGGCGAAAGAGATTTCATATTACATCCTTACCTTACGTTTGTGGACTGGCAAAGCCTATTCTTGGTCTGCAGCTCAAATTGACCGTAAATATCACAGTAGTCACTAGCCAATAAGCACAAACTATTCAACAACATTTATTCTAAAACATAAATAATGCAACAAAACCATATTACACAATTGAATAATGCAACAATCCACAAGCATGTGCAGACAATAAAAAGGTTCTCTTTTATCGTCCATACACATTCAATTAGCAAGCAAACAACATGCTTCACGATCAAGTAACGTTAGCATATGAATGAATGTTTCCACCTCCTATATGAATATAACAGTACAAAAAAGTTATCATCCAGCATCATTCAATACAGTATTATAATTTAGGCTACACAGCTAGGTAGCGTTAGCTAGCTAGCTAAACAAAATCATTTCTGCGTTCTCACATAAACATGCTAGCTATAGCTGAATGCTGACGTTTAGCTGAACCATAGCTATATAGGAGCTCCTATAGGCTTACACTAGCTACCATATTAAAAGTGAGCCTGGAACAAACCAAGCATCATTTGATCAATATCATGGATGTCATTATATGAGGTAAAATCAAATGGGGGGGTGGGGGGGGGGGGTTGCTTCTTGCCCAGACCTCAGTCGCTTAGTGCTATGGACGCTTATTCCCGCCACCGCAAACAACTAAAATGTTGATAATATCTAAAAATGTTGAGATAGTAACTCAAAATTGAGATCGTAGAACATACATATAGGTTATGGTTCTTAAATTTGTAACATTATGTGGAGATTTTGTTCGATTTATCCACATTGCAAAGATTAGCACAGTAGGGACGCCAGCAAACGCGTGGCAAGCTCGCATTTGTCCCCAAAAAATATTGACACAAAAGCGTTGAAAAGAGGGACAAAGTACTGTTGATTAGACTGATTTACCTCATGACTTGTTACCTCATGCACAATGAATCTGTCCTTCAGTCTGATCAACTGTAGCCTTCCGATAACCACAGCTGCAGGCAGCCTAAAGAAGCCTATGCACTATTGTATATTCCCCTATGGCCAGGGAAAACCAAGTGGTAACATCATGTATTTATGTCTAAGCTATGTATATATATATATATATAGCCTAAAATACATCTATTTATTTGTGTTAAGAGAAAATGTGAATGTGATCGAATTTGGTTTATACTCAAGCTTTGGGTGGCTAGGCTACCTAGACCTTAATAAAATAAAAATTAACCAAATAGTGATGACATACTGTGGGAGTAACGTTTTAACTACAGATGCAAAGACCTACACAACACAACCCTGCATAAAGCAAGCTAAACCTAGTTAGTTCTATTGTCTAATTGCAGTTGTTGTTTTAGTGGGTTTTGTAAACCCACATGACCTGATTAGAAAGAACGGATCAAATCACAGCCCGTAATAAAACTGTTTTACTATGCCATACCCTACAACTAGGGTCCAAAGTTTTACCTGGTTAGGTTAGCCTACCTAGGTCACACTCTGTCCCCCAGGAAAACACTCCTTTGGATACAATGCTACAAATGAAGAAACACATCCAATAAGTATGATCTACTATCTCAACATTTTTTTTATTTTGAGATACTATTTAAAAAGTGCAAGATACTACATATTTGTTTTACTATATTACTGGTGGAAAAGGCTTCCTTCCATACAGTGCAGTCAAGAAAATAATCTAGTAAACACTTGAGATTTAAAGCCATGTCGACAATTTCAGCCTGTCCGACAATTTCAGAACATAACAGGCTGTTACATAGTGACTTTCAATGATTAATAAGGAGTCAATCAATGTGTGCATACACGCAAAGGAGACATACTGTACATATAGTGTAGAATGAAACTGTAGAATGAAACACTAACGTGTACAAAGGCACTCAAACCTATCCAAACACTATACATCAAAATGAAGTCATTTCTCCATGCACACAGACATAAATCTCAAAGCAGGACACAGTCTCAGGCATGTGGTGACATCTTTGAACTAGCATTTACAAATATAAATCACAGGCTAGTATAAATACAAATCTTACTCCTGTAAACCCTATTCATGTAGACAGGCATGGAGGGAGAATAAACCAACCCATGTTCAGCATTTTCATGGTGAATGATTCTTTCACCTGGAGGGGGGGTCCAGGCTTTCTAAGAGATCCAGCTACGACTCCCCTAATACCAGTTGGGATACAACTGTAAACAATCATTATGATTCATATAAATCCTAAAATCAAATAACCTCTGCACCGTTGAAATATAAGTGCCTTCTTTGCGAAGTGGAGCACATCTGGAAAAGGTTCCCCGACCACCGCTGTGCCGTGAACACACAAATCAACCAGCAGGCACTTATAAAGCCACGGGACTTAACCGCCACTCCGGAGACAGACTGCCATGGATACCGGCTTCGGTCGCATGGATACCTGCTTCGGTCCCATGGATACCTGCTTCGGTCCCATGGATACCTGCTTCGGTCCCATGGATACCTGCTTCGGTCCCATGGATACAGGCTTTGGCGTCTGAAAACATCCAACTGGCTTTCTCCAAAGAATCCCAGAGGTCCTGTCTCTTGGGCTTCCTATAAGTAGGGCGAAGCTGCAATATCATGCTGACAAGAAATTATGCAGACTCCATTGATTGCAGCAATCTTAGTGTTGGTGCTGATTCTTTAAAAAATAAATCCCATTATAGTGGAAGTGAATGGCGATCAGAACGAGTGGTGGGTGAAGAAAGATGAAGGTAGAACAAAGGTTCCCAGATTTTACGATTCTTTGCAATATGACAACAAGCCTCTTAAGGCTGACTGGCTGGCTGGAGACGGACGTTATCAGGTTTTAAAATCTTGACCTCATTGCTTCCCCCTAAAACAAAGTGATCCTTGGGAGCGTTGTCAGGGAATTAAGACTGAATGTGAACATGGTAAATATGAACAGAGAATACTACCATCCAACAATTTCCAGAGATCGAGGACTCACCGAACCAACGGGTTAACTTGCGGTTGAATCCGTTCAGGAGCCTTCTCTCCTCCCAGGCGCTCCGGAGGGTGGCCATATCCATGCCCGGTCTGAGGGCGACCCCCCAGGTTTTGTCCTTGGACCGACCCAGAGTGCTCATGGCTCTCTCTTGCTTCCCACACACCGAGTGCACTGACCTGCTGGACTGACCCACTCCAGGCCACTTCATGGGGTACCAAACTTGAGTGCCAGGTCGTCTCAACAACACTTCTTAACCAGGTGCGGTCTTACACAAACCCATGGAGGTAAAAGTAGTGAGCAGTGTTCCCGGTGGGAGCTTCAGACATACTCCTCTACAGCTCCACAAGTGGAAGGCAACTGAGGAAGTCACCTGGACTTGCCGCTCCCACAACACTCATACACACACACGCCCATTTGAATCAGGGAGGGTGTTAGGTGTCAAACGCAAAGTATGGCCATAAGAGAAAGAGAGGAAGGGAGGTTGGAGGAAAGGGAGGGAGGGAGGTTGAAGGAAAGGAGGTTAGATTGTGATTGCAAGAATGCACAGCATGTAACGTTATCTCCCTTCCCAGCCTTGGCTTCCACAAGAGACTTGTCCCTCGCCCCCTCCTCCCTCTCTCGTTCCACTTCTCCGCGGAGAGGAGTGGTTGCCTAGGGAGGCAGTGCCTCGGCTCTCAGAACAATAACACCCAGTGTCTGAGGAATATTGCTGCACACAGAAACCGCATCGAATGAGAAACTTTTTTTTTTATAAAAAATAAAAATGGTGTAGAAGTAGCTACATAGAATTAAATGAATTATATTTCTATCCTAGAATTTGGCATCATAATACTATTCTCAAACCAGGAGCAGACAAGACCAATGGTTGGTCTGAGCTCAGTCCCAGGTGAAATGACTGAACCATGCCATATATAAACATAGTGCATGACAACAATAAGATGAATGGAATGTAGAACATGAGAACCGTCCTTTTACATTCTATACAGTGACAACTGCAACTTTCATATAGGCGCATTGACAGGCCACTGAAGGTGGGCTTTCCTAATGGTTGCTGTGGTATCACCCAGGTCGGTGTGTTAGGTGAGTTTTCACCATACAGTGTAACGTAAAGCTCTGGGTATCCTAGTCAGTTGCACAACTGAACGCATTCAACCAGAATTTGTCTTCCACTTTTAAATGTCGTTCTGCCCTTGAGCAAGGCAGTTACACCGGAGAGCTGCAGTTGTTGTGAGTTGTTACTGTGCCGACTCATATTCTCACCTACCCCGTGGCGTGTCACGGCAGAGATGTGGGCAGTGCGGTGGTGCCCACCTCTGTTATGAGTAACACATCCTTTCCAACCCCTGTTCTTTTTCAACACTAAGTTTTAGAAGACCATTCCCTTTTCTGTGTCTCGGGTCAGAGGAAGCCGTGGACTTAGTGCTCTTTCCCTACTGAACCTGTCGGTTTGAAGTCAGTCCTTATTTCTCTCTGACCTATGAGCGGCTTTGAAGTGGCAGGGAATCCTTGGGAATGTCAAATGGCACAGGCTGAGCGTGGGCGTGGGCGTGGGGGGGGGGTTACTGCTTGATGTGTGTGAGTTTGACTCATCTGGTAAAGGCACACACACACAGCTTACCCCCCCCCCCCACACACACACACCTCAAATACTGTCCTTCACTTTCCACTCAGGCACCCAGTGTTTCCCCTATACGACTAAAACTAGCCACCTAACGCCCTCCCTGGTTCATATGGTGTATATGACTGTTGTGGGAGTCCATGTGGCTTCCGCCGCTGCTAATTTTCGGGATGGTAAAATGTTTTCAGTGTAAACCTATATGATTAAAACTAGATTTAAAGTATGTAGAAAACATTATGGACCAATATCTTTTTAAATAAGATCCTCTTTGAGAAGTAACACATCTCATAAATAAAAAAACGTGCCTGTCAGGGAGAATATACAATACCAAAAATGGCATGGTGCCCCGTTGATTTTGTTATAACGTTTGAGTCACTCTGATAGCATAAGAATGCCGCATAAGCCATGGCAAAATGTGTAGAACTGCAGGAAATTTGCTTTAAAACTGTAAAATGTTCTCTCCACACCATTGGCAAAATATGTAATATTGCAGGAAATTTGCTTTAACCCTTTACACTCGTACCCATATGTATACGGGTTGAAAATGGGCATCGATAAACGGCTAAATTGGAAAGCCGAGGCTGTACAGTAACATGTTATACATGTCAGAGCTCTGGCTCTGCGATTCACAGCGCTGTATGGGTTTTGACTGAAAGCCGTTCTGAACTTGAGCTCCTCCCACAACAAAAAGTTCCCCCATCACTCCAACTAATTGGGCAACTTTTAGACATGTTTTGGTTGTCCAAGCGAGGGGAAATGCTGTTAATTAAGAGGACTATGTATTATGAAAGATGAGACTTTGAGGGTTATATCAAATACCACTTTGATGTCATACAAGCAAGCCAAACAGTCCAAATGTGCCCTTCACTTTTCCATATCATAAAACTCATATACATTTATGATCACTACGTTGATGTAGTTACCTGGTGACAAGGTGTCATACCCTGGACAGAATGAGTCAGTTTGCCTCGCACTCAAACCCTCGTCATTATTGTTTGTCTTAGGTTGCACCTATCCCACATTTCCAATTAATATTCTTATCATGCCCCTGAATGTATCCAAAGTATGTTCTGATTTTGTTATCAACAAATGGAGAGAAAAGTACAGTAAATATAGAAAGGCACATAAAATCAACAGTGTAATGTTTGGATTCAGTCTCATCAACTGTCCTTTATTAGACCAATTGTCCCATGCCACGGTTATGCATTTCATATTTATTCTGTAAGAAACTCAAAATGTAGCCCTATCCATATAAGCCCATTCCCACAAGTTTAAAGGGTTAAAACAGTCAGATGTTGTCTCTGGCCATGCCTTGCCAGTAATACTTAACCGGTGGGAGCATTTAGGATTATTCTTAGATGGCATTGCTGAGAAGGGTAGATGACGTAAGTGCCCGTTGAAAGCCTAATTCATTCAAAGTGAACTTTGGAAATCAGATAAGTGACTCAAAAGAGAGCCCAAATGGTTCATCTTTAAAGGGCAATTCCACCAATTTTCAACATTATATTCATTATCTTCCGCACCATACCGATGTCTACACAGGTGAAACTAGGCGATTCTATGATCTGTGGTTAAAGAGAGAAGGAAAGTCGTAAAAGGAAAGTCGTGCTTCTCTGTGACATCACAGGGTAGGATTAAAAGAAAGAAAAACAGTGATTTTCAAAACCTACAACTAGTTTCTAGCTCGAGGGAGGTTATTTTCTACAACTAGTTTCTAGCTCAAGGGAGGGTATTTTCTACAACTAGTTTCTAGCTCGAGGGAGGGTATTTTCTACAACTAGTTTCTAGCTCGAGGGAGGGTATTTTCTACAACTAGTTTCTAGCTAGGGAGGGTATTTTCTACAACTAGTTTCTAGCTCGATGGAGGGTATTTTCTACAACTAGTTTCTAGCTCGAGGGAGGGTATTTTCTACAACTAGTTTCTAGCTCGAGGGAGGGTATTTTCTACAACTAGTTTCTAGCTCGAGGGAGGGTATTTTCTACAACTAGTTTCTAGCTCGAGGGAGGGTATTTTCTACAACTAGTTTCTAGCTCGAGGGAGGGTATTTTCTACAACTAGTTTCTAGCTAGGGAGGGTATTTTCTACAACTAGTTTCTAGCTCGAGGGAGGGTATTTTCTACAACTAGTTTCTAGCTCGAGGGAGGGTATTTTCTACAACTAGTTTCTAGCTCGAGGGAGGGTATGTTCTTGCTCCCCACGTCCTCGCGACTCTCGTAGTGTTTGAACATCACTTTGTAAAATGTTTGAATTTTTGACGTCATCTGGTAGAATTTTTTTTACTTCATTTATTTTTCTACAAGACAGAACTGCACTGTTTTCACATATGTAGAAACTGGTATTGTGCTGGAGATGATATTAAGATGGCTGCCATTTAGCTCCGACCCAAGTTTGCTATTATGGGATTATTTTGTTGTTTATTTTTACTATATTTTCACGAAAAGTATCCGTTATTATTTCTTACAACTGACAAGAACTCTTGAACATCCGATAGGCAGTAATAAACCCCCAATTCCAGCTTCTACTTCGACCGCTCTGTCCTGGGCTCGCTCTGTAATTCCGGGCTACCAAAGAAGAAAAACGCAGGCGTTACAGAGGCAAGAGAGGGGGGATCCTGTTGAGATTTAGGCAAAGGGAAAACCGGCCACCTCTTCCTTATATTCTACTGGCTAATAAACGTCACTTGAAAAGATTGATGACCTCTGATCGTGGATTCGCTACCGACGGGACTTCAATATTCTTTGCTTTTCAGAAACATGGTTCTCGGACAAGATACCTCCCATAACCTAGATAGTTTGTGTGTATGCATTGATATCTAGGCAACGCGTGCCTTTAAAAAAAAATGTTCCGTAGTTCTGTCCTTGTCTAATGTAATCTTTATTTAACTAGGCAAGTCAGTTAAGAACACATTCTTATTTTCAATGACAGCCTAGGAACAGTGGGTTAACTGCCTTGTTCAGGGGCAGAACGACAGATTTGTACCTTGTCAGCTCAGGGATTCGAACTTGCAACCTTTAGGTTACTAGACCAACACTCTAACCACTATGCTACCCTGCCGCCCCATTTAATTCATTCATACATACATACATACATACATACAATACACACAATACATAACATACATATATGGCGAGATTCAATCTTGCAACCTTACAGTTAACTAGACCAACGCTCTAACCACCTGCCTCTCATTGCACTCCATGTGGAGCCTTCCTGTTAAGTGAATGCAGTAAGAAGCCAAGGTAAGTTGCTAGCTAGCATTAAACGTATCCTATAAAAAAACTATCATAATGACTAGTTAACTACACATGGTTGATGATATTACTAGTTTATCTAGCATGTCTTGCGTTGCATGTAATCGATGAGGTGCGTATTCGCGAAAAAGGACTGTCCTTGCTCCAACGTGTACCTAACCATAAACATCAATGCCTTTCTTAAAATCAATACACAGAAGTATATATTTTTAAACCTGCATATTTAGCTAAAAGAAATCCAGGTTAGCAGTCAATATTAACCAGGTGAAATTGTGTCACTTCTCTTGCGTTCAGTGCACGCAGAGTCAGTGTATATGCAACGGTTCGGGCCACCTAATTTGTCCGAATTTTACGTAATTATGACATAACATTGAAGGTTGTGCAATGTAACAGGAATATTTAGACTTATGGATGCCACCCATTAGATAAAATACGGAACGGTTCCGTATTTTACTGAAATAATAAACGTTGTGTTGATAGTTTCCAGATTTGACCATATTAATGACGTAAGGCTCGTATTTCTGTGTGTTATTGTGTTATAACTAAGTCTATGATTTGATAGAGCAGTCTGACTGAGCGGTGGTAGGCACCAGCAGGCTCGTAAGCATTATTTAAACAGCAATCTCGTGCGTTTTGCCAGCAGCTCTTCGCAATGCATCAAGTATTGAGCTGTTTATGCCTTTCAAGCCTATCAACTCCCGAGATTAGGTTGGTGTAACCGATGTGAAATGGCTAGCTAGTTAGCGGGGTGCGCGCTAATAGCATTTCAAACGTCACTCGCTCGGAGACTTGGAGTGGTTGTTCCCCTTGCTCTGCATGGGTAACGCTGCTTCGAGGGTGGCTTTTGTCGATATGTTCCTGGTTCAAGCCCAGGTAGGAGCGAGGAGAGGGACGGAAGCTATACTGTTACACTGGCAATACTAAAGTGCCTATAAGAACATCCAATAGCCAAAGGTTAATGAAATACAAAATGGTAGAGAGAAATAGTCCTATAATAACTACAACCTAAAACTTCTTACCTGGGAATATTGAAGACTCATGTTAAAAGGAACCACCAGCTTTCATATGTTCTCATGTTCTGAGCAAGGAACTGAACGTGGCACATATAGCACTTTTACTTTCTCCTCCAACACTTTGTTTTTGTATTATTTAAACCAAATTGAACATGTTTCATTATTTATGAGGCTAAATTGATTTTATTGATGTATTATATTAAGTTAAAATAAGTGTTCATTCAGTATTGTTGTAATTGTCATTATTACAAATAAATCAAATAAAAATTATGCAGATTAAATCTGTATCGGCTTTCTTTGGTCCTCCAATAAATCGGTATTGAAAAATCATAAAATCGGTCGACCTCTACTGTATACATTCCACCTCAGGACAATAATAACAAGCTGGTGCTTAACGAACTGTACAAGCAGAAGCTGAAACAGGAAGTACCGCAATTTGCTCTGTTGAGCAATGGTCACCAGAATCCGAGGTTATGCTACAGGACTGCTTTGCTAGCTCTGATTGGAATATGTTTAGAGACTCCACCAATAACATTGACGAGCTAACCACTTCCATCACCGGCTTCATTAGAAAATGCATTGCGATGTTATACCCACGGTGAGGGTTCGCTGCATCCCCAATCAATAGCCCTGGATCAACACAGAGAGCCAGGCTACGGCACACAGAGCTATCGTCGACAACCCTGATGCTGCAGTCCATTACAGATTAAAGGAAGACCCAACCCTCATCTGCCCAACGATGTGTCTCTACCAGACGAACTCAATGCATTTTATGCACGCTTTGACAACATCGAGCCGGGTCTGAGGGCCGTCACTGACCATGAGGATTGACTGAACTCGCTCTCCAAGGCCGACGTGAGAAGGGTCTTTAAAATCAGGTCAACACCCGCAAGGCCATGGGCCCCCCGACAGTATTCCAGGGTGCGTTCTCAGAGCATGCGCAAAACTGCTGGCAGGCATATTCACAGTCATTTTCAACCTCTCCTTGTCCTCGTCTAATCCACAAGTTAAGATGACCACAAGTATTTCTGTTCCCAAGAACTCTAAGGCTTCAGGCCACAATGACTACCGCCCTGTAGGACTCACTTCTGTAATCAAGAAGTGATTTGAGAGGCTGGTTATGGCACACATCATCTCCATTATCCCAGACCCACTCCAAATTACATACCGCCCCAACAGATCCATAGACGACGCAATCTCAATTGCTCTCCACACTTCCCTCATCCACCTAGATAAGAGGAATACCTATGTGAGAATGCTGTTCATTCACTACAGCTCAGCGTTCAACACCATTGTCCCCCCCAAGCTCGTCACCCACCTTAGGACTCTGGGTCTGAACATCTCCATCTGCAACTGCATCCTGGACTTCCTGCCGGGCCCGACCCCAGGTGGTGTAATCCTTGTTCACCCACGACTGTGTGGCCACGCACGAATCCATCACAATTATCAAGTTCGCTGACGACACGACGGTTGTAGGCCTGATCACCAGCGACGACGAGTCAGCATACAGGGAGGAGGGCAGTGTGGTGCCGGAACAGCAACCTCTCCATCAACATCAGTAAGACCAAGGAGCTGACCGTGGACTACAAGAAAACGGGTGGTAAGCACGCTACCATCACGTCGACTGGCTACCATCACAATCACGCAGCGGCAAGTAGACAGCTTCAAGTTCCTCAGTGTCCAAATCACTAAAGACATAAAATGGTCCAAACACACACAGTCGTGAAGCCATGATTGTCTCTTCACCCTCAGGAGGTTGAAAAAGTTTGGCATGGGCCCTCAAATCCCCAACAGGTTCTACAGCTGTACCATTGAGTAGAGCATGTTGGACTGGCTGCATCACTGCTTGGTATGGCAATAGAAACACCCTCAATCTAACAGAATAGCCACACGGACTCTCTGTGTTCACCTCGTCTCTTTATTGAGCTTTTATTTCAATCTTTGCCCTCTACATACACTGTCACTCCAACACACACACTCTCGCCATACACTGTCACTCCAACACACACTCTCTCCATTTTCTCACACATAATATGCACATACATTTATACCGACTCCACACACACCCACTCACATACAAGCTGCTGCTACTCTGTTTTATCTTATATCCTGTTGCCTCGTCCCCACAGTGTCCCTGTACATGTAAATATCTGACTTAAATATTTCCTGTATGCTTATTTACTAAATATTTCCTATTCTTATTTTTCGTGTGTGTTTTTTTTCTAGTAATACATTGCTATTAATTATTGTATTGTTGGGGTTAGCAAGAAAGGCATTTCACTGTACTTGTGCATGTGATATTAAAACCTGGAACTTGACGATGAAAATTAAGTTGAAAAGCAGTGGAACTGCCCTTTGGAGGTAACAGCATTCGTTAGTATGTTTTTCGAACAGACCTACAAAATAGATGCACTCGCAAATGAAAATAGACAAACAGCATAAGCTTGTGTGCATACACATCAGGATTTTCTCATCATACTGACTGTGACACATAGGAATTCTGAGTAGAGGAGGAATCTGCGTTTAAACTGCACCTGAATTTCCTGTCAACACCTATAGCTAAATTTAAAACCAGTATTGCCTGTCAACACCTATAGCTAAATTTAAAACCCGTATTTCCTGTTAACACCTATAGATATAATAAAAATCTGTATTTCCGGTCAACACATATAGCTATAATTAAAACCTGACACGAAATGCATGAAAGGAAGCTAGGGTCGCAACATTCCTGAAAACTCTAACAAACTTCCCAGCTTCACCACCCATTTGGAGAACTCCCAGAATCAGGAGGGAATTCTCCAACTGAGGGATTTGGTGAAAGTCTCCAGGATTTGGCAACCCTGAAAAAGGTAGCCATTATAAGCCTGGAATAAAAATGTTCTGGGAATGGAGTGTTCGCTACAGGTGTTGTGACAGACGAGACCAGAGGGGTGATGGGAGCTGGTTGATAGACAGCTACTTTGGAAGCAGGGAAACCATGGACTCTGACAACTGTATGCATCTATTGAGAAACAGTACAACAGTGCTGGTCCATAC
Organism: Oncorhynchus kisutch; assembly: GCF_002021735.2. Taxonomy (NCBI): domain Eukaryota; kingdom Metazoa; phylum Chordata; class Actinopteri; order Salmoniformes; family Salmonidae; genus Oncorhynchus; species Oncorhynchus kisutch. The sequence goes on along the minus strand of NC_034185.2, from coordinate 12,191,715 downwards.
TGTACAGCAGTGGTTCCCAACCAGTTCCAGCTCCCCTGGGCTCCTGAGTGGCGCAGCAATCAAAGGATACTGCATCTCAGCGCTAGAGGCATCACTACAGACCCTGGTTCGATTCCAGACTGTATCACAAACGGCCGTGATTGGGAGCCCTATAGGGCGGTGCACAATTGGCCCAACGTCGTCCGGGTTTGACCAGGTAGGCCGTCATTATAAATAAGAATTTGTTCTTAACTGACTTGCCTAGTTAATAAAAGTTTAAATAAAATATTAATTACCTCATGTACATTTTATCAGTAAGCCTATGGTCTCATGAGTCTTCTCATGTACCCCCTGTGGATAGGCCAAGTACCCCCAGGGTCCTAGTACCCCTGGTTGGGAACCACTGCTGTACAGTATGGGATAAGGCCACACAATGGCATTATCACAATATATACAAGCTCTTGGACAATAACAATATACATTGTGGTATTTTTGCTGTTTAGTGAGGAGTACATAGACAAAGATGGTAACAGTTATGTCATCACATTTTTTATATTGTTGTACCGCCTGCCCCCATACTAAAGAATAAGCAGCGCTGCCCTTTTGTGAGGGCGCTTGTTTATCCCATGGCTGGGTTTTCTGTCTTGGGCAGAAGCATAATGCAGGTCTGTTTGGAAAACACAAGGGTTCTCTTGAGGGGGTTTGCCTGGTGCGCCACAACCAGAACAAAAGATAACCAAATCAGAGAATAGGACAACACAGTCCGTTCCACACAGCATTTCATCCACAGGAGCGCTTCCTCCCTAGCCTTGTCCCCGGTTATTCTGTAGAGCCAACTCTTATGATAATAAATCACTGCCGTTGGTCAGACTGGGTAAACAGATCTTGGACCTGGCTACTTTCTCATTCCGCCCACCCTCTAATATGGCTATTGTTAACAAGCAAATGATAAGCAAAGTGGATTTGGATTAGCGCGCAGGGGATCAGACTCACGTGGTGTGGGGTTGGTTTTGTATCACCGGCAACACCTTTAATTGTGGTCATTCCTTTCTGAGAACGAGTCATTCGGCTTGAGCTTAATATCGGAAGCTGTATCCTAATTGGCATGTTTCACCCATAACTCTCAGCTGATGTGTAGTGAAGTCTGTGGTGCAGACGAGCTGCCATGACATCACCAAGGTGGGTGCTAGCTAAACATCAGTGGTGGATGAGGTGAGTTACAGCGTAAAGCACTGTTGTTATTATCACCCTACAAAACAGTTTCCACATTTCGGTATTCTAACATGCTGAGAGGGATTATGCAAGATTAACGACTCGTGTCCAGGGAGCGCACAAATATTTGATTAATTTGTGGGCTACGGACATGGCAAAATAACTGAGATTCCAGTCATTCTACACTCCTTATTGTAATTCTGCAAATTCCTGTTGAGTGTCTGTCTCTAGGGCTGTTAAGTAAAGTGGATGTCTGATGTGAAATAAGCAGTGGTGTAAAGTACTTAAGTAACAAAATAAAGTACTATTTAAGTAGTTTTTTTTGGTATGTGTACTTCACTATTTATTTTTTTGACAACTTTTACTTCACTACATTCCTAAATAAATTTACTTTTTTCTTGACACCCAAAAGTACTCTTTACATTGTGACTGCTTAGGAGGACAAGAAAATGGTCTAATTCACACAGTTATCAAGAGAACATCCCTCCTGCCTCTGATCTGGAGGACTCACTAAACAGAGCACATCCCTGGTCATCCCTACTGCCTCTGATCTGGAGGACTCACTAAACAGAGAACATCCCTGGTCATCCCTACTGCCTCTGATCTGGAGGACTCATTAAACAGAGAACATCCCTCCTGCCTCTGATCTGGAGGACTCACTAAACAGAGAACATCCCTGGTCATCCCTACTGCCTCTGATCTGGAGGACTCACTAAACAGAGAACATCCCTGGTCATCCCTACTGTCTCTGATCTGGAGGACTCACTAAACAGAGAACATCCCTGGTCATCCCTACTGTCTCTGATCTGGAGGACTCACTAAACAGAGAACATCCCTGGTCATCCCTACTGTCTCTGATCTGGAGGACTCACTAAACAGAGCACATCCCTGGTCATCCAGTGACTTTGACTTGAGTCATTATCTAAGGACTCTCTACTTTTACTCAAGACAAATTGGGTACTTTTTCCACCACTGGAAACAAGCCAATTAGCCGGTCCCGCCCTCGGTCTCTCTTAGTGACTCCCTCCAGAAAACATGCCCTCATCAGGGAGGTAACGCACAGCAACTGGGGCTAAGCTATATCCCAGCCTCTCTGGGGCTTGTCTAGAGATGTGCTTCGCTGGATTGTTGTGTTACACACTTAAAACAATAAATGATTTGTGCAGAGTTTCATGGCAGACTGGTGTGTGTGTGTGTGTGTGTGTGTGTGTGTATATATAAACCAAGTTCAGTGATAAAGTTGATGAGGCAGGTGCCTCAGTCCAACATCTCTTATAAAAGAACCATCACGTGGTTCTTAAATCCTCACAATTTGCATTTATAGTTTGTTTTGAGGCAACCAAACATGGGAAGTAAATGACCCAATGAGGATTGACACTGGGAATTATGAAATCCTGTATCATTTTGCATCTCGGGATTTATCAGGTTCTTAGCCCAAGTAACAAATTACGACAAAAGGCGCAGTACAGTACTCAACCGATGCAACAAGTTCTTGATCATTGCCAATAAAAGGAGGACAGTCTTTCTTTTCACTCAGAGTGGTTAGGAACCTGCGCTGCCCTGTGAGTGGACTTCATTTCATGTGTAAAAAGCCCAATAATCTCCACCTCTAAATTATAATTATGACAATGACACACTTGGGAGTATTGTAGTCCAGATGCACTAGAATGGCCTGCTGGGTAATTTGACTACTTGGGGATTAACACTGAGTCATCCTTCTTTGCGTTCTTAATACCAATCCGCCCTCCCGCTACAACTACAACAGATAAAACCCAAATGTGCTTGAGTGGCCGGTAATTTTTTTTAAAGGTCACATGCAGCCGTTTTTATCTCAATTTCAAATCATTTCTGTGATAGTTTTCAATGGAAATGGTAAAAAAGTAACAAAAATAGCTTCTTAGCAAAGAGCAATTTCTCAAGCTAGAATTTAGCTAGGACTGTCTGGTAGTGGTCTAATTGCGGAGGTGAAAACTGAAAACTAGCTATTATTGGCAGAGAGTTTAACTCTTTCTTATTAGTCTATTAACCAATTTACTGCTTTGTGATGTCATTAAGCAGGCCAAAACCCAATTCCACCAAAACAGCCTGAAATATATATCAGGTAGTCTTTTAAAATAGCTCTTATACTAAAAAGGACATTACCATAATTTTCACAATTTAACAGAATTACTCTCACCTCATAGTATGGAAGTATATATAAAACACAGGCAAATCACATTTTTGACTGCACTGGGCCTTTAAGGGAAATCTCCTGACCATCTGTGTTAATGGGCTTACAACTCTACTGTTCACAAAACAAGAGTGCAGCATCAATGCAAGTTTGTCCTCGCAGCCCAGCTAGATTATAAAGACATACTGTAGAACGAGGTTAATGCAATGTAGTAGACAGTAGTAGACAAGAGTCTACTACGTTGTTCAGACCTTAACCGTTACCTCATTGAAAAATAATGGTTCTGATAAAGTCATTAACCGTTTCGGAACAGACCTACAAAATGAATAGTAAACCAGGGAGTCCTTTTTTCCACAAAAAATAGAGACGACGTTGTTATTACACGTTTCCATTTGTCCTGCATCAGATGGATACAGGATTAGACAACCTATTACATAATGTACGGTTTTCAACTTTAAATGCATGTGTGTCAGACCACCGTGTGACCCAAAACAACTACTGATGACACACAAAATACGTAACCTGATTCCAGACCTGTTTGTGCCATCATGCCAACTCCGCATCACTTATTGTTATGCCAAACCGGTTTGTCTTGACAATGAGCAAGAGTTGTCAAGAGCACAAACAGACCTGGGATCAGGCTACAAAATAGGTGTTTTAAGTATATGACCTCAGCAGTAATGTTGATCTACCTGCATCCAGGATGGACGTAATGGGATGAACTTTGTTGAAATAGTTTTTGGCACTTGCAGAACAGTGTGGGGGCAGTGACAATTGGGTGAGGACAACTGACCCTCATAGGACTGTCTCTCAGAAAGGGACATGTTTATCTCTTGGAATCATTCCCATTGTACTGACCCTATTCTTGCTCAATCCAATGGGGCCAGATTAACCTAATCCCTGCTGCTAGGTGAGGTCAAGAGACCGGCTCTTGATCCTGATGCAGTGGTGTCCCCTGGGCAAGGGCCCACTAGTAGCTACTGAAAAAGCCATTGGCTTTCAAATAAACTGTAACCTTGGCACACTCCTAGGATCACAGCATTCCCTCACTTGGTTCAATTCACCGTGAGTGGTAACACATGAGACACAAAGTATAGGAGACGGGGGGACAGACAGAACTATAAAACGTCAATGAATGCAGACATCAAAGCCAAAGTATAGCATTTCAAAGAGAGAAGGAATGTGTAGGAGCTCTTTTTTGGGTCCCCACAAACCATGACACATTTCTCGAAGGAAGAGACAGACGGATGATTGTGACTCGTAACTCTAGGCAAAGGGAAGGATCTCCAACTAGGGCTTCCTAATATGGTCAAAAGTGGCCCTGAAACGCCTACCGGGGGCCCTGAAACGCCTACCGTGGCCCTGAAAAGCCTACCGTGGCCCTGAAAAGCCTACCGTGGCCCTGAAAAGCCTACCATGGCTGGAAATACATTTCAGCTGGGAAGACCATTACTGCTCAAATGCTTATGGATCCCTGTGGCAAACACACATTGGTTATATTACTTAATAGTTAAATCACACACTTCATATCTTATTTCTTCTCGACCTTATTTCTAAAGTGTTGCCTTCCCCCGGCCTGCACCTCGCTAACTCAGGTGTGCGTTTTCCTATTCCAGGAAAACAACTCAAAAAGGGACAGCTCTATTATGAGAGACTCTTGCCCTGAGGGCTGGCCTAGGAGCTGTATAACATAGGTGAACTCTCGAACTGCACTGTGTGTCCTGCGACTACTACCAGCTGACAGGAAAACAAAAACAGATTATCACTAAATCTTATTTCCCCTCACAATGATTTAATGCGAGGTAAAAAACACTGGCTTGGTCCTATTTAAAAAAATAAAAATATTTATTTATTTATTTTTTAAATCCCCTAAAAATGGAACTGGGCTCGTACAGGAGTTATTCATGATCATCTGATGATACGGTTATGAAATAAGGGTTTTGTTCATACAGCGCTTCAATGTTCCAGGACCAGTGTTTACGGACGAGATACCTACACGGCCTCAGGGATGGCTAACTCTGGAAATCCCTCTGGTCTCCTCAGAGGTAAAACTGCTTTTCATTGATTTGCACCCCATGTATAGAACAATCTACATACAGCGTTCCTTACAACAGGATGTTATGGTGCCTCTTAGGAAGTCCTACAAGTTGATTGGAGAGATCCTTGCTTATGAATGGGATTGTTTCTCTTGAATGTATTTGTATTCTATTGTATTGTGTAAATCATGTGTATGCAGGGCTCCCTTGAGAAAGAGACCCTGGCCTCAATGGGACTCCCTGTTAAACAAAGCAAAACAATTAGAATTCAAAAATAAATCCTCTGTAAAGGGACAAGTAACTGTCTGACAGGGATTTATTTTTGCAACTATATATTTTTTTTGTGAGACAAGGGCATCAATGAACTAAACAGGTGATATTTTCACATGGAAATTGCCACTTTTCAGGGGTTTTCTTGCAGGATTAGGTTGTAGTCCAAATAAACCAAATAGGTAGCATAATCACAATTCATTAAATAATGCTGAATACGCCTAACGAATAATGGAAAGTTGATAAAAACCCCACAACAACTTGGTGATTTGCTCACTATGAGGCTTGCCATCACAAACAAATACATTTTTAGAAAGATAACTAGTTCCATATACATAACAGAAACGTCCCATTAGTGCAATCAAAAACGGTACATTCAATGTCCTTAAAAATTACTACAAACCTTAATATCTTTCCTCTGGAAAAACTCCAAGAAAAATCCTTCAGAAATCCTGATTGACGTCTTTAAAACATAATCAAATCCCTCTTTTATCAAAAATGTTCAACCCTCACAGCATTCCCATTCATCAAATCAGATTGTTTGTATCCTCGGCCAAAACACACCTGCCTCCCTTCGCTGGTGGAAAAACTTCTATCCAATTAGTGTTAGTTCAGAGGGAAGTGACAGCATTAAGCCTGCGGACTGCACTGATCTGCAGCCAGGCTAGAGGTTCCACTCACACTGACTGCAGTCGTAGACAGCCCAGTGCAGCGGCAGACAGCCTATCCCTACTCTGCTGAACATGTCTGGAAGGTTAGGGATTGTAAAACAACAACAGTGCGATATGCATCTTAAAGTGTGATGTGGGGGATATATGTCGAAGTGTTTATATATGTCTAAGGTCAAACTAGAAGGAATGGTGGTGGGGAGAAAAACAACATTTGACTCATTTATTTAGTCAAATTCTTAGTCTAACAATATACTGTAGTGTGGTTTGGCATTAAGAGACCGGGTTGTTAGCAGAGGCACTTACAGTAGCCTGCTGTAATCAGATAAGCAGGACACCAGTGAAGTGCAGACAGCAACCTCCCCCTGGTGCATTCCTCTAAAAGGTACAGTGGAGCTTCTAAGTAACTTGGTATTCGTCCATAACACACTTCAGACCAAATATTACATTATTTATGTACAATTACCCAAATAGTACATCTGAGTGAGGTATCACATGAGTGTACTGCAGAACAAATATCCTCTTTCATGGCCAAATATTATCCACTTGACTCACCCAATCGGAGACAAATCACTAGTCAATCATTTGCCATATGAGATTATATATTCTATACAATATATTCTATATAAAATCACATCAGAACAATTCATCCATGTTAGAGTGTAGAGGAATGAGGAAAACATTTGCCAAGAACAAAACGTATGTCCCTGTACATCCTACCTAACGTTTCATTGGGTCTGTTAATGGCTCCGGTTTACACTCACAACATACAGTACTAGAAGGCTTGTATAGTACGGCCTGCCCACCAATGCCACTTAAACCATTTACCTACTTTAAGTCTCTCTCTCTCTCTCTCTCTCTCTCAGCAGCATAAGTTCACTGCCACAGACACCATTGATTGGTCAAAACATTGAGTCTCCAAACTGTTCAAGCAAACAGAGGGGGGCAAAAACTCCCTTCACCTTGTGTGCCAACAGTACACAATACACAGCGTTGTATGTTGCTAGTTGTTGTCAACTGCAGCTTCTCCCAATAACCACAGCAGTCCTTGCTGACTTGATAAGTAGCAGTGTTGGCAACATAAACAGTGTGAACATGATATACTATAATATACCATGCTAACAGTTCTCTGGGCATTCAAATCCAATGTCTGAGCTGAACAGTTTGGGGTTCAAAAACTCCTTTCCAACCATGTATCATGTCATGTATGCTCAGCAACCTAATAGTCTGGGCAGCATTACACACTTTGTTTATTCCTGACTGAATATACAGAATATCTGCAAAGGGGCTTTATATGAGGTGATTCTCAGAGCTGGTGAGCCTGTTTGGACAAGAAGCCTGGTTTCATTTATACGTCTGATTTATTAAAAACGATATCAGAGGTAATCCTCCCTGAAAGCATGTGTTCCACAGCAGTTGAGACTAAGATTTACAATCGATATGAACCTATGAATATTTGAGCTAGTGGGCTCTCAGACCTACTCCACAGCCAAACCGAATTTGGTCTATGTTCTTTCCATGTCTGGATGTAAGTGTGGAGCGTTCTCCTGCCAGGGAGAACACTGGATGGGTTCTAGAGACTGTAAAAACAAGCCATGGTACATACTGTACAGTATAGTGGTCAGATGTGTATCGAATGTCATGTCAGTCTGATTACAAATTTATTCCTTTTGCCGCCGTGAGGACGTAGGAACATCGTCAGGGCGTCTAATTTGACTTTTTTTCTGGATCTCTTACATTCTTCCTCGATACTATCCTGACCACCCACCCGCCCACCCACTCTTTGGAAACCTTGGTGTTGAGCTGATGATTGCTTGGAAGACGCTTGCTGGGTTTGTGTAATGAAAGAAAGCAGTCTGACAGGCATCGTGCTGGGCTACCGCTCAAACAAATCATCCCTCGGCCTGAGGTGGTATCTGTGGAATGCCCTCCTCCCTGTGTCTCATGGGCCAGGTGATGCTATGAGATGGATGGAGAACCAGAACTCAGTCTTTACTCCATGTTATCAGAGGCAACACACTGGGACTATCATAGAAAACAGGTTAACACAGTAACCAAGACTGGCAAATTGATCAACAGAGTGAAACACCGCATAAGGAAAATGGTCTAGTTTCAAGGGTCTTTTGTCATAATTCAGGCCAACATTCAGTTTCAGTGAGGCGAAGACTTACCTCCGTCTCTTCTGTGGCATTTTTACACATTCTGCTTTACCCTGCATTGATTAAGCTCTCTGAATTCTGTAGTGGTTATAGTAGGCTAGCTAATCAGCTCCATTTCAGTTGAAAATGAAACGTCTGGCATAATGTCACCAAAACACTCTAGGTAAAAGGTGCTGATCTTTTAATCTCCTTTCAAATGTGCTGAGAAAACATTCCCGGAGCAGGCATTTTTAAACCAGCCAACAAAATGTTCTCAAACATAGTGTGCATTAATAATTCTCTTAATGTCATTTATCTAACCAAATCCCAATGTCAAGAAGAGACCTTGGACTGAGCTTGTCATTTTCGCACCTTCACAGCTGACAGAGAATTCTTGACAGTTATAGCCTTAAGTCTTAACTGGGTGCCTAGTCATCAACCTGGAGACCTAGTCATCAACCTGGGGACCTAGTCATCAACCTGGGGACCTAGTCATCAACCATAAGAGGTTAAGAGGAAATATGGAGACCTAGTCATCAACCATAAGAGGTTATTAAGAGGAAATATGGGGTGCTATAAACCATTTGATTCTACGCTACCATAAGGACCGCTGACCTCTGTGTTTTGGATGTTTTTACAGACATAAAAAATCAGTCACAATGAATGTTTTTCAATATAGGCCTACTTTCAGGGTATTGAATAGGCCTACTGGCAACAATTCATGCACCTCCTTAATGAAGTGAAGCAAATTTAAAATAAGCAAATGACTATTAACTACCAATCACTGCTGTTCTATGTTTCTGCAAGGCATTTGATCCAGACATTTATTTACTAAAGAAGCCCATTCAAACCAAATCAAAGCTTATTGGTCGTGTACACAGACTTGATGTTATCGCAGGTGCAGTGAAAAGCTTGTTTCTCTAGCTCCAACAGTGCAGCAATAATAACTAGCAATACGCCTATATTCCAAAAAGTGTTTTTTTTTATATCAGAATGAGCAAAGTCATAGTCTGGAATATAAATACATACATTGATTGTACAAAACATTAAGAACACCTTCCTAATATTGATTCGCACAATCTCTTGCCCTCAGAACAGCATTAATTTGTCAGGGAATGGACTCTACAAGGTGTTGAAAGCGTTCCACAGGGATGCTGGTCCATGTTGACTCTAATGCTTCCCACAGTTGTGTCAAGTTGGCTGGATGTCCTTCGGGCGATGGACCATTCTTGATACACACGGGGAATCTGTGGGGAATCTGTGGGAAAACCCAGCAGCGTTGCAGTTCTTCTTCGCACAAACCAGTGCGCCTTGCACCTACTGCCGTACCCTGTTCAAAGGCACTTAAAATCATTTTTCTTGCCCATTTACCCTCAGTGGCAAACATACACAATCCATGTCTCAAGTCTTAAAAATCCTTGAACCGGTCTCCTCCACTTAATCTACACTGATTGAAGGGGATCTAACAAGTGACATCAATAAGGGATCATAGCTTTCACCTGGTCAGTCTATTGGAAAGGTCAGGTGTTCTTAATGTTGTGTATACTCCGTGTGCATGCACGCACGGTGCACACACAAAGTATGTGGACATCTGCCCGTCGAACATTAATATGGAGTTGTTCCCCCCCTCTGGGAAGGCTTTCCACTAGATTTCGGAACATTGCTGCAGGAACTTGCTTACATTCAGCCATAAGAGCATTAGTGAGGTCGGGCACTCATGTTGGGTGATTAGGCCTGGCTCGCAATCGACGTTCCAATTCATCCAAAAGGTGTTCGATGGGGTTGAGGTCAGGGTTCTGTGCAGGCCAGTCAAGTTCTTTCACACAGAGCTCAACAAACCATTTCTGTATGGATCTCGCTTTGTACACACAGGCAATATCATACGGAAACAGGAAAGGGCCTTCCCCAAACCGTTGTCACAAAATTGGAAGGACAGAATTGTCTATAATGGAATGTTATGCTGTAGAGTTAAGATTTCCCTTCACTAGAACTAAGGGGCCAAGCCAGAACCATGTAAAACAGCCCCAGACCATTATACCTTCTCCACCAAACTTTACAGCTGACACTGTGCATTGGGGCAGGTAGTGTCTCCTGGCATCAGCTAATCCCAAATTCGACTGTTGAACATCCAGATGGTGAAGCGTGATTCATCACTCCCGAGAACGTGTTTCCACTGCTCCAGAGTCTAATGGCGGTGAGCTTTACACCACTCCAGCCGACGCTTGGCATTGAGCATTATGATCTTAGGCTACTGTGCGGCCGCTCGGCCATGGAAACCCATTTCATGAAGCATCCAACGGTTCTTGTGCTGACGTTACTTCCAGACACAGTTTGGAACTAGGTAGTGAGTGTTGCAACCGAGGACAGCCATTTTTTACACTGTATTGACGTTGCCCTCTTTGGACATCGCGAGCACCATCCCCCTAACTCGGCACCATCTCTCTGTCTCCTACAACCAGGTCGTAAATTCAGAGAGGTTGTAAATTCTTGGAGGAGATGATCTCCTCATGGCCACAATATAGAGAGAGTGAGTTTCATAGATGATACCAAGGTGGCATAGCAGTTCAGACGTCTTTTGTCCTCGTCTTGTCGTGTCCTGTATATATATATATATATATATATATATATATATATATATATATATATATATATATATATATATATATATATATATATATATATATATATATATATATATATATATATATATATATATATATATATATATATATATATATTTACAACTTTTTCACATACATTTTATTTTTATTTTCCATCAACTCATCTTCAAAACACTCTCCTGCAACCCGCCTCACCAATGTATATTTATAAAAAAGTATTATTTACCTCAGATCTGTAATCCTCCAAGAAGCTAGCCAGAAACTCCAAGAAGCTAGCCTGAAACTAGCCAGAAGCTAATCCAGAAGCTAGTTCAGAAGCTAGTTAGCTCCTTTACTGGCAAATCGTTAGTATTCAGCTAACCACGGTTTGTGGTCATCAGCTATCCTTTAGCTCGAAAATCTATCGCCAGTTCTGTACGGCGCAGCGCGGCTCGGAACGGAACATACCGGACCAATTTTTCTCTCCATGTCCCTGGATTTCGACTGCTCTCTGGACATTCATACCCGGATCTCACAGCTAGCTAGCTGCTATCCGTGTGACTATCGGCCTTCGTCGATTCCGGAGCAAACATCAATTATTCCGGAGCTAGCAAGCTCCGTCAATCACTCCTGAGTTCCATCAATCACACCTGGGCTGCAGTCACCTATCCGGACCCGTTTTACTGCTTTCGCGGAGCCCCACCGGGCCTTCACAACTGGACTGCCGACGTTATCTACCCGAAGGAGTTATTCGGCTGGCTCCTCCGTCGCGACGTTACCTGAACGCCCATCTGCGGCCTGCTAACCGTTAGCTGTCTTACCGGCTGCTATCTGAATAGACAATCGGACAATTTTTTTATTATTTTTATTATTATTATTATTATTATTATGTTTTCTTCTTGGGCCTCTATAACTATATCTATTGTTTTTATTTTTGTTGTTGTTGTGTGATTTGGATTAATCCCCTCTACCACACGGAACCCCACTAATCTACTGACGGAACGCAAGAGGTAGCTAACAACAGACCTCCATCCTATGCTAGCTTGCTACCGATGCCCTGGCTAGCTGTCTAAATCACCAACCAACCTCTCCACTCACCGGACCCTTTTGATCACTCGACTAAGCATGCCTCTCCTTAATGTCAATATGTCTTGTCCATTTCTGTTCTGGTTAGTGTTTATTGGCTTATTTCACTGTAGAGCCTCTAGTCCTGCTCACTATACCTTATCCAACCTATTAGTTCCACCACCCACACATGCAATGACATCTCCTGGTTTCAACGATGTTTCTAGAGACAATATCTCCCTCTTCATCACTCAATACCTAGGTTTACCTCCACTGTATTCACATCCTACCATACATTTGTCTGTACATTATACCTTGATGCTATTTTATCGCCCCCAGAAACCTCCTTTTACTCTATGTTCCAGACGTTCTAGACGACCAATTCTCATAGCTTTTAGCCGTACTCTTATTCTACTCCTCCTATGTTCCTCTGGCGATGTAGAGGTGAATCCAGGCCCTGCAGTGCCTAGCTCCACTCCTATTCCCCAGGCGCTCTCTTTTGATGACTTCTGTAACCGTAATAGCCTTGGTTTCATGCATGTTAACATTAGAAGCCTCCTCCCTAAGTTTGTTCTATTCACTGCTTTAGCACACTCTGCCAACCCGGATGTTCTAGCTGTGTCTGAATCCTGGCTTAGGAAGACCACCAAAAACTCAGACATTTTAATTCCAAACTACAACATTTTCAGACAAGATAGAACTGCCAAAGGGGGCGGTGTTGCAATCTACTGCAAAGATAGCCTGCAGAGTTCTGTCCTACTATCCAGGTCTGTACCCAAACAATTTGAACTTCTACTTTTAAAAATCCACCTCTAAAAACAAGTCTCTCACCGTTGCCGCCTGCTATAGACCACCCTCTGCCCCCAGCTGTGCTCTGGACACCATATGTGAACTGATTGCCCCCCATCTATCTTCAGAGTTCGTGCTGCTAGGCGACCTAAACTGGAACATGCTTAACACCCCAGCCATCCTACAATCTAAACTTGATGCCCTCAATCTCACACAAATTATCAATGAACCTACCAGGTACCTCCCCAAAACCTTAAACACGGGCACCCTCATAGATATCATCCTAACCAACTTCCCCTCTAAATACACCTCTGCTGTCTTCAACCAAGATCTCAGCGATCACTGCCTCATTGCCTGCATCCGTAATGGGTCAGCGGTCAAACGACCGCCACTCATCACTGTAAAACGCTCCCTGAAACACTTCTGCGAGCAGGCCTTTCTAATCGACCTGGCCGGGGTATCCTGGAAGGATATTGATCTCATCCCGTCAGTAGAGGATGCCTGGATATTTTTTTTAAATGCCTTCCTAACCATCCTAATAAACATGCCCCATTCAAGAAATTTAGAACCAGGAACAGATATAGCCCTTGGTTCTCCCCAGACCTGACTGCCCTTAACCAACACAAAAACATCCTATGGCGTTCTGCATTAGCATCGAACAGCCCCCGTGATATGCAGCTGTTCAGGGAAGCTAGAAATCATTATACACAGGCAGTTAGAAAAGCCAAGGCTAGCTTTTTCAAGCAGAAATTTGCTTCCTGCAACACTAACTCAAAAAAGTTCTGGGACACTGTAAAGTCCATGGAGAATAAGAACACCTCCTCCCAGCTGCCCACTGCACTGAAGATAGGAAACACTGTCACCACTGATAAATCCACCATAATTGAGAATTTCAATAAGCATTTTTCTACGGCTGGCCATGCTTTCCACCTGGCTACTCCTACCCCGGACAACAGCACTGCACCCCCAACAGCAACTCGCCCAAGCCTTCCCCATTTCTCCTTCTCCCAAATCCATTCAGCTGATGTTCTGAAAGAGCTGCAAAATCTGGACCCCTACAAATCAGCCGGGCTAGACAATCTGGACCCTTTCTTTCTAAAATTATCTGCCGAAATTGTTGCCACCCCTATTACTAGCCTGTTCAACCTCTCTTTCGTGTCGTCTGAGATTCCCAAAGATTGGAAAGCAGCTGCGGTCATCCCCCTCTTCAAAGGGGGGGACACTCTTGACCCAAACTGCTACAGACCTATATCTATCCTACCGTGCCTTTCTAAGGTCTTCGAAAGCCAAGTCAACAAACAGATTACCGACCATTTCGAATCTCACCATACCTTCTCTGCTATGCAATCTGGTTTCAGAGCTGGTCATGGGTGCACCTCAGCCACGCTCAAGGTCCTAAACGATATCTTAACCGCCATCGATAAGAAACATTACTGTGCAGCCGTATTCATTGATCTGGCCAAGGCTTTCGACTCTGTCAATCACCATATCCTCATCGGCAGACTCGACAGCCTTGGTTTCTCAAATGATTGCCTCGCCTGGTTCACCAACTACTTCTCTGATAGAGTTCAGTGTGTCAAATCGGAGGGTCTGCTGTCCGGACCTCTGGCAGTCTCTATGGGGGTGCCACAGGGTTCAATTCTTGGACCGACTCTCTTCTCTGTATACATCAATGAGGTCGCTCTTGCTGCTGGTGAGTCCCTGATCCACCTCTACGCAGACGACACCATTCTGTATACTTCCGGCCCTTCTCTGGACACTGTGTTAACAACCCTCCAGGCAAGCTTCAATGCCATACAACTCTCCTTCCGTGGCCTCCAATTGCTCTTGAATGCAAGTAAAACTAAATGCATGCTCTTCAACCGATCGCTGCCTGCACCTACCCGCCTGTCCAACATCACTACTCTGGACGGCTCTGACTTAGAATACGTGGACAACTACAAATACTTAGGTGTCTGGTTAGATTGTAAACTCTCCTTCCAGACCCATATCAAACATCTCCAATCCAAAGTTAAATCTAGAATTGGCTTCCTATTTCGCAACAAAGCATCCTTCACTCATGCTGCCAAACATACCCTTGTAAAACTGACCATCCTACCAATCCTCGACTTTGGCGATGTCATTTACAAAATAGCCTCCAATACCCTACTCAACAAATTGGATGCAGTCTATCACAGTGCAATCCGTTTTATCACCAAAGCCCCATATACTACCCACCATTGCGACCTGTACGCTCTCGTTGGCTGGCCCTCGCTTCATACTCGTCGCCAAACCCACTGGCTCCATGTCATCTACAAGACCCTGCTAGGTAAAGTCCCCCCTTATCTCAGCTCGCTGGTCACCATAGCATCTCCCACCTGTAGCACACGCTCCAGCAGGTATATCTCTCTAGTCACCCCCAAAACCAATTCTTTCTTTGGCCGCCTCTCCTTCCAGTTCTCTGCTGCCAATGACTGGAACGAACTACAAAAATCTCTGAAACTGGAAACACTTATCTCCCTCACTAGCTTTAAGCACCAACTGTCAGAGCAGCTCACAGATTACTGCACCTGTACATAGCCCACCTATAATTTAGCCCAAACAACTACCTCTTTCCCAACTGTATTTAATTTTTATTTATTTATTTATTTAGCTCCTTTGCACCCCATTATTTTTTTATTTCTACTTTGCACATTCTTCCATTGCAAAACCACTATTCCAGTATTTTACTTGCTATATTGTATTTACTTTGCCATCTTGGCCTTTTTTGCCTTTACCTCCCTTCTCACCTCATTTGCTCACATTGTATATAGACTTGTTTATACTGCATTATTGACTGTATGTTTGTTTTTACTCCATGTGTAACTCTGTGTCGTTTTATCTGTCGAACTGCTTTGCTTTATCTTGGCCAGGTCGCAATTGTAAATGAGAACTTGTTCTCAACTTGCCTACCTGGTTAAATAAAGGTAAAATAAATAAAAAAAATAAATAAAAAGAGAGAACAGAGGAATTTCTTCCACCTCACAGAACTGGAGATCCGAACGACATTTATGTTCTGGAGAAGGTATAAAAGATCGGTGAAGAATCCAGCTACGAACTGGTCCATTTGGCACAATTATGTGAAACTCATGGGAGGCAATACGGCCACATTACCCACCTGGGTTTTCTATCACCAGACCAAGCTTACCTCAATTACGAAATGGCTGAAGGTTGCAGACCAGTTTACCACGAGAGGGCCAAGGTTTGAGTAGAGACCATAAACCGGAGTATAAGCTAAGGTTTGAGTAGATGGCTGAATCTTTTAACCATACCACGTGGTTAAACTCTGACTATCGATACCGACAGAATAAGAACAAGTCTTTGATATTAATTACTAGTCTGCAGCTAGGAATTTGGTATCATTGAACGCGAAGACCGACAACCGCCGAAACATCTATCCTATAACGACATGACTGAATATCACTCTGAACTATCCATTCTAACCAAGACAGAAAGAGAGCGAGAGAGCGCGGACAGACTCTCCAACAGAAACAAAATTTTCAACTGAGATCCCGACGACACACTGAGCGTAAATATATATACATACAGTGCCTTGCGAAAGTATTCGGCCCCCTTGAACTTTGCGACCTTTTGCCACATTTCAGGCTTCAAACATAAAGATATAAAACTGTATTTTTTTGTGAAGAATCAACAACAAGTGGGACACAATCATGAAGTGGAACGACATTTATTGGATATTTCAAACTTTTTAACAAATCAAAAACTGAAAAATTGGGCGTGCAAAATTATTCAGCCCCCTTAAGTTAATACTTTGTAGCGCCACCTTTTGCTGCGATTACAGCTGTAAGTCGCTTGGGGTATGTCTCTATCAGTTTTGCACATCGAGAGACTGAAATCTTTTCCCATTCCTCCTTGCAAAACAGCTCGAGCTCAGTGAGGTTGGATGGAGAGCATTTGTGAACAGCAGTTTTCAGTTCTTTCCACAGATTCTCAATTGGATTCAGGTCTGGACTTTGACTTGGCCATTCTAACACCTGGATATTTTTGAACCATTCCATTGTAGATTTTGCTTTATGTTTTGGATCATTGTCTTGTTGGAAGACAAATCTCCGTCCCAGTCTCAGGTCTTTTGCAGACTCCATCAGGTTTTCTTCCAGAATGGTCCTGTATTTGGCTCCATCCATCTTCCCATCAATTTTAACCATCTTCCCTGTCCCTGCTGAAGAAAAGCAGGCCCAAACCATGATGCTGCCACCACCATGTTTGACAGTGGGGATGGTGTGTTCAGGGTGATGGGCTGTGTTGCTTTTACCAAACATAACGTTTTGCATTGTTGCCAAAAAGTTCAATTTTGGTTTCATCTGACCAGAGCACCTTCTTCCACATGTTTGGTGCGTCTCCCAGGTGGCTTGTGGCAAACTTTAAACAACACTTTTTATGGATATCTTTAAGAAATGGCTTTCTTCTTGCCACTCTTCCATAAAGGCCAGATTTGTGCAATATACGACTGATTGTTGTCCTATGGACAGAGTCTCCCACCTCAGCTGTAGATCTCTGCAGTTCATCCAGAGTGATCATGGGCCTCATCAGTCTTCTCCTTGTATGAGCTGAAAGTTTAGAGGGACGGCCAGGTCTTGGTAGATTTGCAGTGGTCTGATACTCCTTCCATTTCAATATTATCGCTTGCACAGTGCTCCTTGGGATGTTTAAAGCTTGGGAAATCTTTTTGTATCCAAATACGGCTTTAAACTTCTTCACAACAGTATCTCGGACCTGCCTGGTGTGTTCCTTGTTCTTCATGATGCTCTCTGCACTTTGCCTGGTGTGTTCCTTGTTCTTCATGATGCTCTCTGCACTTTTAACGGACCTCTGAGACTATCACAGTGCAGGTGCATTTATACGGAGACTTGATTACACACAGGTGGATTGTATTTATAATCATTAGTCATTTAGGTCAACATTGGATCATTCAGAGATCCTCACTGAACTTCTGGAGAGAGTTTGCTGCACTGAAAGTAAAGGGGCTGAATAATTTTGCACGCCCAATTTTACAGTTTTTGATTTGTTAAAAAAGTTTGAAATATCCAATAAATGTCGTTCCACTTCATGATTGTGTCCCACTTGTTGATTCTTCACAAAAAAATACAGTTTTATATCTTTATGTTTGAAGCCTGAAATGTGGCAAAAGGTTGCAAAGTTCAAGGGGGCCGAATACTTTCGCAAGGCACTGTATTGATTGCAATTGTTCCCGAATGAGTGAGCGTTCATGTGCAAAGGATTAGCATTTCAATCAACTCTGTAGTGTCTCCTCAGCTGACCCCCCACTCCCCTTTTGTCTAACAAGCCGCCATGCCGGTTTAGCCCACTAGGGCACATTCTTCTATAATTTCTTTGTAACCATATCTACTTTGTTTGTTATGCATTCCTGTGAATTACTTAGTAAATAAATTATTTTAAGACAATTGATGTATTGACTCATAGTGGAGACTTGGTTCTTGCAAATAACCAACAATTTACGATGTTTGGAATGAGACTAACGTGAGGTAAAGAATAATTCATTAATTCGAAGACTAATTGATAAGATATTTTAATATCTGAAAGTTATATTAGAAAAATTATAACTTTGTAATCTGAATATTTTCCTTGGTGCCCCGACTTCCTAGTTAATTACAGTTCATGATTAATCAGTTTAATCGCGTAATAACAATTAGAGAGTTACTTGATAAATAAGTCTTCAGCTTTAATGATGCCAAAGACACGACAATGCGCTACTCATTTCAACACTCAGCGGTCCCGTTCTGTGAGCTTGTGTGGCCTACCACTTCGCGGCTGAGACGTTGTTGCTCCTAGACGTTTCCACTTCACATTAACAGCACTTACAGTTGACCTGGGCAGCTCTAGCAGGGCAGAAATGTTATGAACTGACTTGTTGGAAAGGTGGCATCCCATGACGGTACCACGTTGAAAGTCAACGAGCTCTTCGGTAAGGCCATCCTACTACCAATGTTTGTCTATGGAGATTGCATGGCTGCGTTCCCGATTTATATACGCCTGTCAGCAAAGGGTGTGGCTGAAATAGCCGAATCCACTAATTTGAAGGTATCCACATGCATTTGAATATATAGTGTAAGTCAGCAAGTCACACAAAGATAGAGGGGAACAGGATGGACAGACTCCTGAGGGATTCACAGGCTGCAGAGTCACTACCAAAAGTCTTTATAGTGTACAACATTATGCAGCCAAAGAGTTAACCTAGTTAAACATGCTGCGTGCTGAGCAGACAGTTGAAGACATCACAGACTTATAATAAAATACTTTACAGGAGAAATACAAGTTACATTCATATTGGCCCTCTGCATTAGGTCTCTCTCTGCAATTACCAACGAGAAGAGGTAGATATAAAGACTCTAAACCAGCCTCAAGGCACCAACTATCATTCATGCAGACGTTCCACCGACATGAATAATAACACACAACCTTAAATGGATGTCATAAATTCACTTCCAGACAATAATCTCATCAGAACACGCTCTTCAGGCCTGGAGGTGAGCCAATGAGAATATTCTGTAGGTTGGAGCACTGTTCTGTACAATCTCCCTACAAAGATGTTATTGTATTGCACTTTTTTTGAATCCAAAAGTATGAGCTCACCTCACTTCACCTTTCAGCTAAGTGTATGTGATGACAGAACTAGAAGCATTCCAGTGCTCCAGACTCCCTGTCCGATAGGAACCATTACAATGCCCATGGCAGGAGGCCATACCTCCCCCTGGCTGCATTAAAAACAGGACAGATCACTAGGCTCTCTCCGTAAAGCAGACAACAGGTCACTAGGCTCTCTCCGTAAAGCAGACAACAGGTCACTAGGCTCTCTCCGTAAAGCAGACAACAGGACACTAGGCTCTCTCCGTAAAGCAGACAACAAGTCACTAGGCTCTCTCCGTAAAGCAGACAACAGGACACTAGGCTCTCTCCGTAAAGCAGACAACAGGACACTAGGCTCTCTCCGTAAAGCAGACAACAAGTCACTAGGCTCTCTCCGTAAAGCAGACAACAAGTCACTAGGCTCTCTCCGTAAAGCAGACAACAAGTCACTAGGCTCTCTCCGTAAAGCAGACAACAAGTCACTAGGCTCTCTCCGTAAAGCAGACAACAAGTCACTAGGCTCTCTCCGTAAAGCAGACAACAAGTCACTAGGCTCTCTCCGTAAAGCAGACAACAAGTCACTAGGCTCTCTCCGTAAAGCAGACAACAAGTCACTAGGCTCTCTCCGTAAAGCAGACAACAAGTCACTAGGCTCTCTCCGTAAAGCAGACAACAAGTCACTAGGCTCTCTCCGTAAAGCAGACAACAAGTCACTAGGCTCTCTCCGTAAAGCAGACAACAAGTCACTAGGCTCTCTCCGTAAAGCAGACAACAAGTCACTAGGCTCTCTACGTAAAGCAGACAACAAGTCACTAGGCTCTCTCCGTAAAGCAGACAACAAGTCACTAGGCTCTCTCCGTAAAGCAGACAACAAGTCACTAGGCTCTCTCCGTAAAGCAGACAACAAGTCACTAGGCTCTCTCCGTAAAGCAGACAACAAGTCACTAGGCTCTCTACGTAAAGCAGACAACAAGTCACTAGGCTCTCTACGTAAAGCAGACAACAAGTCACTAGGCTCTCTACGTAAAGCAGACAACAAGTCACTAGGCTCTCTACGTAAAGCAGACAAAAAGTCACTAGGCTCTCTACGTAAAGCAGACAAAAAGTCACTAGGCTCTCTACGTAAAGCAGACAAAAAGTCACTAGGCTCTCTACGTAAAGCAGACAAAAAGTCACTAGGCTCTCTACGTAAAGCAGACAAAAAGTCACTAGGCTCTCTACGTAAAGCAGACAACAAGTCACTAGGCTCTCTACGTAAAGCAGACAAAAAGTCACTAGGCTCTCTACGTAAAGCAGACAAAAAGTCACTAGGCTCTCTACGTAAAGCAGACAACAAGTCACTAGGCTCTCTACGTAAAGCAGACAACAAGTCACTAGGCTCTCTCCGTAAAGCAGACAACAAGTCACTAGGCTCTCTACGTAAAGCAGACAACAAGTCACTAGGCTCTCTACGTAAAGCAGACAACAAGTCACTAGGCTCTCTACGTAAAGCAGACAACAAGTCACTAGGCTCTCTACGTAAAGCAGACAACAAGTCACTAGGCTCTCTACGTAAAGCAGACAACAAGTCACTAGGCTCTCTACGTAAAGCAGACAACAAGTCACTAGGCTCTCTACGTAAAGCAGACAACAAGTCACTAGGCTCTCTACGTAAAGCAGGCAACAGGTCACTAGGCTCTCTACGTAAAGCAGGCAACAGGTCACTAGGCTGTGTTAGGAAAGGGAAACGGGGATACCTAGTCAGTTGTAGAACTGAATGCATTCAACTGAAATGTGTCTTCCGCATTTAACCCAACCCCTCTGAATCAGAGCGATGCGGAGGACTCCAATCGACATCCACGTCTTCGGCGCCAGGGGAACAGTGGGTTAACTGCCTTGCTCGGGGATTCGATCCAGCAACCTTTCAGTTACTGTGGCCCAGTAACAGTTCAGAGTGCTGCACTTTTCACAAATACTCTAAGCTACAAAAATAAATAAAAAAATAAAAAAAGTACGGAAGACAAGCTTCACTGATGGCAATCATTTTAGAACATGTAAAGATCAAACTACATGTAGTCCCACCTGTCGGGAAAAATAACATTAGGCCTCATGCTGACAAATAAAATACATGGTCTCAATGAAGGAGGAGAAAGAAACCAGCTGGTGTCTAAAAATTAGGCTTGGGAGGTATACCGTATATTCAGTATACTGTGGTATTTGGAAAATAGCATCCTGATGGTTTTTCAATACTGTTGAAACTATTTATTTGAAGTTTTTCAATACATTTTACGATTTGTAGCTACTTTTTAAACAAATCCCTGCAGTCAACTTGTGAAATAGGTTAGGACATAAAGCAGATTGCATTCTTAATTTCACTTATCACATTATTTTACATTATAAAGCTCACCGTAGTTCCCCAGAACAGTTGAGTAAGTCACGTGTTTGTTTGTAAACATCACAACAGGAGAAAGCCAGAGCAGGTGAGTCCAGCTGTGTGTTGACAGGGGTTGTGTTTTATATTGAAAGTCAGTGTGTTTTTGCTTCAATAGAGTGATCAGGGACGTGCAACTATAGTTTTCCTCACAGAAAATACATTAGTGCAACACATTCGGGCAGAAAATAGCTACCTTTTCATCAGATGACAACAGAAGTGCAACGCTATTTGCGAGCCGTTTCAGGAAGCTAGGCGCATGTCACACGTCACCACCACAGGTAAAACAAAGACAGATATTTCACCGGATGTATAAAATGTCAAGCCACTGCTTGGCGTTTCCACTCACTACCAAATATGGTAATGAGAGGAAGCCCAGTGTCCAGAGAAGACGGAATGAGATGGATTTTGGCCGACATTCAATACAGTTATCTTTTCTCAAAAACTAGAATCTGTTACAAACAGAGTGGACACATTTTTGTAGACTTTACCCTTTGACAAAGTTTTTTTTAAATTGCATTGTTTACAAGGAGTGAAAAGGCGAATTTTAGTTACAGTATTGCACACGCGCACTTCAGAGTAGGTGTTCCCTAACGGAAATATGCAAATATATGCTTGAACGCTCCAATACAAGCGTTTTTGCGCGTGCTTGGCTCTGCCCACCTTGCTTGTTCTGCCCACTAGGACTAATTTGATCCCATTGAAAATGACATGCTGAGGTCTATCTTGGGTTAGTAATAAAAAAATGTGCTCTGGTATTGTGCCTGGCAGACCATGCACAAGCTTCATCAGTCTGGAACTTCCCTTCATGATCACAAGCCTCACCAAGTTGCTACGGCCTCATCAAGCAGCACTTCAGACAGACCAGAGTGAACACTGTCAGAGATTCCAGGTGTGGTGAAGAACAACACTGACAGGGGTTAACATCCCGCAGATGGTTGGACTGGAGGACGGCACGGTGCTGGTGGAAAGATACGGCTGTCAACAACACCTGACTCTGTTCTTCAGGCCGCTGACACATATCAAGCAGTACCAGCACTTCAGGTGAATATAATTTTCATTGTATAAAGGTTATCATTATCTAACCTTGGGAGGTGAATTGATGTTATGCAAGGCTGTAAATGTCTTACATTTTTGTTGGGACTATTTTTCGTGTTTTACAGCGTCACAGCTCTGGAGCTTGGTGTTGTTGTCGCCAAGGAGCGTTGGGACTCAATCAAGACCAGGTTTCAGCTGCTGCACAACGCTGACATCCTTCCTCCCATAGATGGTCTGCCTGTACAAGCACCACCTGCACTGGACACAACTAAACAAACGTATAATCTTTGAGAAGATCAGGGAGTTTTGTGACAGAGGCCATGGATATCACATGCCTCTCACCAAAGTCAAGGGCAGGACCGAGGCAGGCTCTCCGCATACAGATGCGTGGGGCAGACGAACCAGTTCATTACTGGGGCGAGTTCCCACTCATCCGGACTATCTGCAGTGACTATGCACATTCACATGACCTTTTCCTAACACACAAAGGTTGCTGCTACTATTTTCACCGTGCTGTTCAGCTACTTTATCCCTGATTGTATGCGTATAACTACCTCATCTATCACCAGGGTCTCTGATATGGGTATTGATATGGTTCTTGATTTGGTTCTTGATATGGTTCTTGTATATTATTTTGTTCTTTCTCTACTGATACTGTTTTTTGATCTGGACACTTTCTAGTTTTGATATCGTTACTATCAGTGTATCAGTGGTGGAAAAAGTACCTAATTCTCATACCAGAGTCAGAGTAAAGATTCCTTAACAGAAAAGGTAAATGTGAAAGTCACCCAGTAAAATACTACTTGAGTAAGTCTAAATGTATTTGGTTTTATCAAAAATAAATGAAGTTGCTAAAATATACTTAGTTTCAAAACTAAAAAGTATGAATAATTTTTTAAAATCCTTATATTAAGCTAACCAGCACAACTGTATTTATTTACAGATAGCCAGGGTACAACTCCAACACTCAGACGTTATTTTCAAACAAAGCATTTGTGTTTAGTGAGTCCGCCAGATCAGAAGCAGTAGGGGTGACCAGGGATGTTCTCTTGATAAGTGTGTGGATTTGACCATTTTCTGTCCTGCTAAGCTTTCAAACAAGTACTTTAGGGTGTCAGGGAAAATGTATGGAGTAGAAAGTAGTTTGTTTTTTTGAAAAGTCGCAAAGTAAAAGTTGTAAAAAATATTAAAGTACGGATACCCCAAAAATCAACTTAAGTAGTAATTTAAAGTATTTTTACTTTACACCACTGGCTACTATACAAATACGCAAGTAACCATTCCACCGTGCAGTTTACACCTACTGTAGAGACCAATTCACTTAGCTAGGCATGGCTGTGGGGTGGGGTGGTTCTACTGGAGCATCTTTCACAAGACCCATCAAGTTCTCCCGGTGTGTCTGGGGGTGATTACTGCCATCTATTGTATTTTATATGTACAGCGCATTCGGAAAGTATTCAGACCCCTTGACTTTTTCCACATTGTTACGTTAACAGCCTTGTTCTAAAATTGATTAAATAACCCCCCCCCCCCCCCCCTTATCAATTTACACACAATACAATAACAAAGTGAAAACAGTTTAAAAATGTGAAAAACATTATTTACATAAGTATTCAGACCCTTTGCTATAAGACTCAATATTGAGCTCAGGTGCATCCTGTTTCCATTGATCATCATTGACATGTTTCTACAACTTGATTGGAGTCCAGCTGTGGTAAATTCAATTGATTGGACTTGATTTGGAAAGACACACACCTGTTTATACGAGGTCTCACAGTTGACAGCGCATGTCAGAAAAACCAAGCCATGAGGTTGAAGGAATTGTCCGTAGAATTCAGAGAAGATTGTGTAAAGGCACAGATCTGGGGAAAGGTACCAAAAACATTCTGCAGCATTGAAAGTCTACACAGTGGCCTCCATCATTCTTGAAATGGGAAAAGTTTGGAAGCACCAAGAATTTTCCTAGAGCTGGCCGCCCGGACAAACTGAGCAATCGGGGGAGAAGGGCCTTTGTCAGGGAAGTGGGCAACAACCCGATGGTCACTGACAGTGCTCTAGAGTTCCTCTGTGGAGATGGCAGAAACTTCCCGAAGGACAACCATCTCTGGTGAACTCCACCAATCAGGCCTTTATGGTAGATTCACCAAACGGAAGCCACTCATCAGTAAAAGGCACGTCAGCCCACTTGGAGTTTGCCAAAAGGCACCAAAAGAATCTCAGACCATGAGAAACAAGATTCTCTGGTCTGATGAAAAAAAGATTGAACTCTGTGGCCTGAACGCCAAGCGTCACGACTGGAGGAAACCTAGCACCATCCCTACAGTGAAGCATGGTGTTGGCAGCACTGGGAGACTAGTCAGGATCGAGGCAAAGATGAACAGATCAAAGTACAGAGAGATCCTTGATAAAATCCTGCTCCAGAGCGCTCAGGACCTCAGACTGGGATGAATGTTAACCTTCCAAACAGGACTACGGCCCTAAGCACACAGCAAAGACAACACAGGAGTGGCTTCGGGACAAGTCTCTGAAAGTCCTTGAGTGGCCCAGCCAGAGCCCGGACTTGAACCCGATCGAACATCTCTGGAGAGACCTGAAAACAGCTGTGCAGCAACGCTCCCAATCCAACCTGACAGAGGTTGAGAGGATCTGCAGAGAAGAATGGGGTTAACTCCCCAAATACAGGTGTGCCAAGCTTGTAACGTCATACCCAAGAAGACTCGATGCTGTAATCGCTGCCAAAGGTGTTTCAACAAAGTACTGAGTAAAGGGTCTGAATACTTATGTAAATGTGATCATTTTATTTGTATAAATAAGCAAATATTTCAAAAAAACTGTTTTTGCTATATCATTATAGGGTATTGTTTGTAGATTGATGAGGGGGGAAAAACAATTTAAATCAATTTTAGAATAAGGCTGTAAAGTAAAAAATTAAATAAAAACATGAAAAAGCCTTGGGGTCTGAATACAGTCCCAAAACACTGTACATGTATAACTTTATGAGCTGGATTGCCTGTCTTTGCAATTAGCTTATTTTGGTTTGGTTTAGTTAGCAGCCTCCATTGAAATTCACTATTAAATTCACTATTACTCTGGTAATAGATGCCCAGTGGTCTTTGTTGCTTTTGTTGGCAGCCCCTTGTGTACTAAACTGGTAATACCGTATATCCCGCTATGAGAGAAGGACAGTATGACGATATGTAAATCTGGATACCACCCAACCCTACTAACAATATCACCAGGCTGTAATTCTGAAGGGATGTTAACCCCTATTCAACCATGTTGGTGTGGTCAGTGTTACACCACTATGATAAATTATCTCTGGGAATGTACCATCTGAGTGGGGGGGGGGGATATAGGTGTGACTTTATAGTGGCTTGTCCGACTGAGTTCAGATGAACTCCACTAAGAATTACATCTGTTAAACAGGCAAACCCCCCCCTCCCCTGTAAAAATACATGAACTGCAGCCGCAAAAGTTCCCCACTTTGATCATGGCCTCATCCAATCCAGGGAACACAAAATCTGTGTTGTCTAAAGCCGATGTTGTAACAACAAAAATATATAATATTCTGTGCTTTAAAATGTTTAAATCTAACCAGATTCCTTTATAGTGCATGAGACCAGGGCACAGAAAGAACACCATTGTGAGAAACTCAGACCCTGGAAAAGGATTTGTGTGACTAATAATTGAGCCGGTTCCCTCCACTGCCACACAGCACCAGAGAGAGAGAAGAATGGAAGTACACAGTGCAGACACCACACAATCACCACTGTTGTACTGGACACTTCATAAGGATTCAGATTCCCTACCCTTCTCCTTGAAGTTTCCTATTCAACCTGCCACAACTCTATGGTTGTATCCCAAATGGCACCCTATTCCCTATGGGTCCTGGTCAAAGGTAGTGCGCAATATTCGAAATAGGGTGCTATTTAATTACTTCTTAGATAGATGGGAAAAGTGCTTATTGTTGCAGGTGTGTGGGAATAATGCAATAGCGTCATAGAAAAGACAAAACCTACACACTGGTCTTGCTTGTTTCATTTTGAATTAAAACAAGTTGCAAGAGCAGAGTGCGGGTTTCTCTTTTCTTTGAAGGACATGGCCTGCGTGAACAGAACAGATTAACTTCATTGCCAGGCCAGCTGTATGATGTAAAAAGAACATTCAAGAAGAGAGTGTGGGAGAGAAAATAGTCTCCCTAGCTTCCTGGTAAATGGCTGGCATCTATTTGGAGTTCAGGAACTGAAATGTCAGGAGGCAGACAAAGAAGAAGACACTCAGAATGCACAGTTCAGCAGAAGATTCTAACCTCTTCAATATTCCATCATTGCTTTAAAACTGGACAGCAAACTTGGGCTTCCACATTTGCATGCAAATGTGCTTGGTTGAACAAGAGTATTATAATAGTATAATTGTGTTCATACATTCACACATCTCCCAGAGAGGTTATTCAATGAAGGTCCACTCAATAAAACGGCCTATATTTTTAGCAGGACGAGACAAGTAGACGCAGTATGAAAAAGAAACTGCTGGCTAGGCCCTCTACAGCAAATATATTTCCCTGTTGACAACTCATTTTAGAAATTCTCACTTGATGCGATCTTCCAGAAAATTTGGTAACCAGTTTTGAGAAATCACAAACATCCCAATATTGTCTGGGTATATCTTTAAAACCATATCTTTAAGAAGCAGGAGAGCAGTGAGTCGTCTTACCTTCACCCATTGGGACTTCATAGGTGGCGTTGAGAGATCCCTCTGGCATGACACTGCGGCCTCGGGAACTGCAAGAACACATGACGATGCAGGATTAGGACAGCGAATGAAAGACCTCATCAGATCCCCTTGTCAAGAGACTAGAGGACCACAGTTAAAAATCACCCATCTTGTGACATACTACTGCTGTGCACAGCTGCTGACCAGAGTCTTAACAGCTCATCAATCCCACAACGCACCATTACAGGAAGTGCCATAATCCTCCTTTCCCCCAAAAGAGGAAGTACAGGTCTGCTCACTAAGGTAATTATGCGTGGGAAAGTCGTCAGTTGTCATTTGAAACAAAATGTGCTTTTTTACGGTGTAGGTGTTATCTTAGCTGCTGTGGCCTGGAAAAGGACTAGAAACTGAGAGATCGTGTTTTTCCAGCTGGGCATTTGTAAACAGACAAAGAAAAATCGTACCGTGACTGATTTATAGAGAACTCTAGACAGAACTTGGATATATCATCGCCACTCAACATTGCAAATCATGCAGGTGTTTCAGCGAGTCGGTTTAACAGCTCCCCTAACTCTGAACCCTGCTGAACACAGCAGGAGAAATTCAACTTAACCTCAGTATGTATTAGAAATAAAATAAGTTCAGAATCCTGTTAATAATTGCCTCAAGCTGCCGCAAAATTGTTATTTTTAATTGCACAAACTTTTAAAAGTTTATAAAATAGCTCTAATGATTTGTAACTTGGCAAACAATGCCCACTCAGCAATATAATATATCAATTGACTCCCATTTAAAACAAATCCTAAAATAAACAAAAAATTTAGATCCCACGGGCCACGGCAGGCCAAACTTTCCTTGGACACGAAGGTGTTTGCCAGCCTAATAAGTACATGGGGCGGCAGGGTAGCCTAGGGGTTAGAGCGTTGGACTAGTAACCGAAAGGTTGCAAGTTCGAATCCCCGAGCTGACAAGGTACAAACAAATCTGTCGTTCTGCCCCTGAACAGGCAGTTAACCCACTGTTCCTAGGCCGTCATTGAAAATTAGAATTTGTTCTTAACCGACTTGCCTAGTAAAAAATAAAATACCAAAATACAAAATATTCAAGTCAGTATATAATTACTGTGCTCTTCATGTGGTCCGAGAAAACAGATTCCACCAATGTCTTTATGGTTCTTCCTACATCTTGAATGTCCACCAGACTACTTAGATGGCATTCAAAAGAATCCAAGAAGTGAATCCATCTCACATCTTCAAAAGGGTCTTTAAGCTGTTACTTCATACCACTAATGCCAGGCTTTCCAACCAACCACAAACTCAAGTTTACTTTTCTAGCAGTCCCATCTTCCATGGTGTGACAGACCACACAGTAGAAAGATGCTTCTTGTAAGGTATTGTCCATGACTGCTGGCTTTGTCTGCCTGGGTGGCTGTCTCAGTCCACGGCTCTATTCACACTGTGCAAGTTTGGCAAAACACTACATTTTCCACACACAGGACTAACTTACTTGATTTTCCACAGGGCAAGAAAGCAATAACTTAGGGGCACTGACACAGCTACTTCTCCAATCCAAATTTCCTCTCACTCCTCCCTTCAGTCATTTAAAAGGTTGAGGGCACAGTGGATTGACGCAGTCAGGCCCTCGGTGAGCTCAAAGCACCGTTGCCCTTGTATAAGGTGGGTCTGCAGGCAGCCTATTCATCTGTTATGCTTGGGGTGCAGCCAAGGCAATTACAGTGGGCAGATATGTATTTATCACACCATTATTACACCTTTAAGCACTTTCTGCTTGCTCTCACCTCATACAACTCTGAACAGCACTAAACCATTAACGTAAATTGTTACAGAAAGCAGTGCTAGACTTGGACTGAAATAGGTGCCAGTACTCATGTTGGGTGCCAGGGCGGTTTATATTTAGCTCCAGGAGCTCCACTAAACTTTAGAGCTAATATTCTTTAAGAGGAACGGGAGCTCAAGCAGAACATTTGAGGTGCCGGTACTCTGCTCCGGTGAGCTCCTGCCCAAGTCAAGCACTGACAAAAAGTATATTGCAACATTTAAAGGACAGGGAAATTGTATTTTGTCTATAAGAATTGTGGACTGACAATTTCACACAATATGAGTGAGTAGTTACTGCAACAAAAAAGTATTGTGCTAAAAATCTGTCTGAATTCATGAAGTAAAAAACAAAAGTCTTGTGAAACAAAAATGGAACTCAAATGCCTATTAATTCAAACATAATAGAACATGTTCAATGCACATCCTGGGATCTTGGTTAGTGGTGTTGGTTGAATGAGGGCTTGTAAAGCTCTAGTGGTGTTGGTTGAATGAGGGCTTGTAAAGCTCTAGTGGTGTTGGTTGAATGAGGGCTGTAAAGCTCTAGTGGTGTTGGTTGAATGAGGGCTGTAAAGCTCTATTGGTGTTGGTTGAATGAGGGCTGTAAAGCTCTATTGGTGTTGGTTGAATGAGGGCTTGTAAAGCTCTAGTGGTGTTGGTTGAATGAGGGCTTGTGAAGCTCTATTGGTGTTGGTTGAATGAGGGCTGTAAAGCTCTATTGGTGTTGGTTGAATGAGGGCTTGTAAAGCTCTAGTGGTGTTGGTTGAATGAGGGCTTGTAAAGCTCTATTGGTGTTGGTTGAATGAGGGCTTGTGAAGCTCTATTGGTGTTGGTTGAATGAGGGCTTGTAAAGCTCTAGTGGTGTTGGTTGAATGAGGGCTTGTAAAGCTTCTGTGTAGTGCTTCTGTGAAGCTGTAATGATTTTGGTTGAATAAAGGCATTTAAAGTCAGAAAACATGAACGCAACATAATTGAGCAACTAAATAATTGGGTATGATATTGTAAATGTGTGTGATTACAAATGAGTATAAGACTAATTAGAAATTGGGTGGTTTGAGCCCTGGATGCTGATTGGCTGACAGCTGTGGTACATCAGACCGTACACCACAGGTATGACAAAACATTTATTTTTTCTGCTCTAATTACATTGGTAACCAGTTTATAAATCTCAATAAGGCACCTCGGGATTTGTGGTATATGGATAATATACCATGGCTAAGGGCTGTGTCCACGCACTCCGCATTGCGTCGTGGCTATGAACAGCCCTTAGCTGTGGTATATTGGACATATACGCCACACTCCCACCAGGCCTTATTACTTAATTTTACCATAGCTGCAACAGTCAAATGTCTCAAAAACATTACAATGATCGATTTTGTCATTATTGGTTAGTGTGTGTAGATTAATGGGGGTGATGAATTTAGCCATTTTAAAACCTGTACGAGTGTAAGGTGTGAAATGGAAATGTGTTTTTTGCATATCCTCAACTCCCTCGAAGAGTGGGGTCCCAGCAAGGGATCAGCCATTACTGACAGCGACCATGGAGCAATTACGTTTAAGGCGACAGATTTTTCACCTTGTAACCTTCTGGTTACTAGCACAGCGTTCTAACCGCTAGGCTTCCTGCAGTCGACATACTTAGGGCTTCAAATGATCCAAAATATTTATACGTTTGTTAGATGTTTATATTACGCTAAAACATTGGATTATTATTATTTTTACTAACCTTTTAACACCTAGTTATGTAGATGGTGCCTGAGAAAACATGATGAAGCAGCTCTGTAACAGCAGTGTGTTCCACTCAGAACAAACAGCTGAAGGAATACAGTTCTCAAGGCATATCATGCCATTCCACAATCATGAGTTCTGCTGGCACGAGAAACCCATTGGCTGAGCTCATCCCCGGAGGCCAATCTTTTAGAGATAGTGAAACCTGGCTTTTATTTTGCTTAGAATGATTCCTGATAAAAAAAACAGTTGGTTGCTTCATTGATGCGTAATGAAATCAAAACAGAGAAGATGGCATGATGGCGGCAGGAACGATTCCACCTTACGTGAGCACAACTGACTCAGTAGCCTTTACTAGAAGAATGTGAAGTTTGAAATGGGACAATAGTAGCTGCGATATTCAAAGTAGTAGTTTTAAGGCTTCTATAAAAAAAGTAATTGGTGCACATTAATGTTATAAACGTATCGTTCATTTTATCATTATAATTCAGTCAATTTATAGTGATATGGATTTGTCCACATCGCCCAGTTCTAGTAAATTATTCCAAAAAGTACATTACTCCTGAACAGTCTGAACAACGTTGAAAGATTTTTTTAAAAACGTACTGAAAACTAAAATTACCTGTATTATGTTGATAAGAATTATTTCTGACAATATGAGTAGTTAAACAAAGTACATTTTTCTTGTGTTGAAAGAAACAATGTTTGGATTCAGTCACTCAAAAACAAAACGGAACTCAATTGCCTATTGATATAAAGTACTAGAACATTTTCAATACACTTCCTGGGATCTTGGTTAGTGGGTTTGGTTGAATAAGGGTTGTGAGAAAGTCATTTCAGTTACAGCCAGTAGATGTCCTTACTCAGTCACTGCCCTCAATAATGAATTGCAGTAGTGAGTGATTGTCTCCACAAAAGGTATTTAAAATCGTCAGAAAACATAATTGAGCAACTAAATAATTGAGTATGATATTGTTAACGTGTGTGATTACAAATGAGTCAGACTAAATATACCCAGGCTGCAACAGTGAAATGTCTCAAAAAAACATTACGATGGATGAATGATGGAATATGTCTAGTCAGATTGTTGTCGGATTTCATGCTGTCTGCATCTTTCAAAGACCTGTGATAATAACTCATTATTTTCTTCCCATTTATAGCAACAGTGTTTTGCTAGAAGTAAATCAGAAATCACGAGGCCAAACCTGAACATCTTCTGCTAACTTTAGACACACTTATGACTAGTATAGTCAGGTGACTAGATTCTGTATCCCAGTAGAACAAATGCCCTTTAACGTTCTTGAACTGGGTCAAGGCTGTTTCACACACAGGAGGCTGCAGAGGGGAGAACAGCTCATAATAATGGAGGGGATTCCGCTGCAGTCATTACCACAAGCTTGTTCTCCCCAATTAAGCTGACACCAACCTCCTGTGCCGTCACACCATGCCACCATGGAGGCCAATGTTACTCGTGTATATTTTGACTGGGAAAATAAACCAAAAACCCATCTCCCCTATAGCAATACCACATTGGTTTATGCACCTGTTGATTTCCTGAGGGGTCTCACTGACCAAAAGCAACGTACAGACAGAAAAAGAGATGTCTCACAACTTTGCTAAACAGAAGTATTTATTTGGAGCTTGGTATTGAAGCCTATTAAAATCAACCATTTCAAATAAGGGGTGCTTATATTTGTCCTGTTTCACTGCATGTACAAGTGGGTAACCTTTACAGGTGTGAAATGGAAATGTGTTGTTTTTTTGCATATCCCAATTCCCCCTGGGATCACGGCCAGGGATCAGCCATTATTGACAGTGACCTTGGAGCAATCGACAGATGTTTCACCTTGTTGCTCATTTGAATTCATGAGCTGACCTTACTGGCCCAACGCTCTAACCGCTAGGCTCCCTGCCGTCGACAAACCTAAGGTATCAATTCATCCCAATTGTTTTAAACATTTTTTGGGGACTATCCCTTTAACACATGGTTTGGTGGAGTGTGGCTGAGAAAACATGATGAAGCAGCTCTGTAACAGCACAGTGTGTTCCACTCAGAACAAACAGCTGAAGGAATACACCTAGACATGCCATTTTCCCCACACGCCTCAGGGTTTTCAACCATCAATCTGTAAATTCAATACTCTGTAAATTCAATTTCACTGTGAGTGAGTATTGAAGCTCAAGCACACAGGTAACTGCCAAAATAAAGAAAACCCATGAGGGATACAAAGAATATTGAAAGCGGGTGCTTCCACACAGGTGTAGTTCCTGGGTTAATGAAAGTATTAGCATCCCATCATGCATACAAATGCTGGGAATGTCATTATTCTGGCCATTGTTTTGTCTACCATGGCTAAAAGAAGAGATCAGTGACTTTGAAAGAGGAGATACGAAAGAGCATAGGGGGTTTAAAGTGTGTGTAGTCACCAGATCTCAACCCAAATGATGGGAGATTCTGTAGCAGCGCAGGAGTGTTTTCCACCACGATCAACAAAAACATTTTGTGGAAGAATGGTGTCGCATCCCTCCAATAAATTTAAAGTCACTTGTAGAATCTATGCCAAGGTGCATTGAAGCGGTTGTGGCGGCTCGTAGTGGCCCAAAGCCCAATTAAAAAGACACTATGCTGGGGGTTTCCTTTATTTTGGTAGTTACCTGTAGAACACAAGGTTCAAAAGTTGAGGAACATCCTGGGATAGTAGCCTGGGTTCCCGGCAACGCAACGCTAGATGTCCACCGGGGACTGATATGTGGGGTGCAATAAAGGGCCCGGGGTGTGATAGCTTCACCCAATCACGTCCACTAACGTGTTGACATATCTACAACCGTCCATCCCTAATCAAAACTATGGGCCAGGCTTTGGGTCAAGTCCTGCATTATTCCCCTGACAATCCCTCATTTCTTCTCTGGCGAGAACACCGAAGTGGGGGCGCTTGGGGGGGGGGGGATTTGGATTTCACTTGCCCACCCACTGAGGAGCCAGGCCCAGCCAATCAGAATGAGATTTTCCCCCACAAAAGGGCTTTATTACAGACAGAAATACTCCTCAGGTCATCAGCGGTCCAGGTGGCTGGTCCCAGACTATCCCGCTGGTGAAGAAGATGGATGTGGAAGTCCTGGGCTGGCGTAGTTACAAGTGGTCTGTGGTTTTGAGCGCGGTTGGACGTACTTCCAAATTCTCTAAAATGACGTGGCTTATGGTAGAGAAATTAACATTAAATTCTCTGGGAACAACTCTGGTGGACATTCCTGCAGTCAGCATGCCAATTGCACACTCCCTCAAAACTTGAGACATCTGTGGCATTGTGTTGTATGACAAAACTGCACATTTTACTGTGGCCTTTTGTCCCCAGCGCAAGGTTCACCTGTGTAATGATCATGTTTCATAAGCTTCTTGATATGCCACAC
Source organism: Oncorhynchus kisutch (assembly GCF_002021735.2). NCBI lineage: Eukaryota > Metazoa > Chordata > Actinopteri > Salmoniformes > Salmonidae > Oncorhynchus > Oncorhynchus kisutch. The sequence continues at coordinate 12,157,032 of NC_034185.2, read as the reverse complement.
CCGTCAGATGGATGGGTTACCTTGGCAAAGGGGAAATGCTCACTAACAGGGATGTAAACAGATTTGTGAACAAAATTTTAGAGAAATAAGCTTTTTGTGCGTATGAAACATTTCTGGGATATTTAATTTCAGCTCATGAAATGGGACCAACACTTCACATGTTGTGTTTATATTTTTGTTCAATTTACAGTGCATTCGGAAGGTATTCAGACCTCTTGCCTTTTTAAACATTCTGTTACGTTACAGCCTTACTCTAAAATGGATTCAACTGTATCTTTTCCTCATCAATCTAGACAATACCCCATCACGACAAAGAAAAAACAGGTATAGAAATGTTTGCAAATTAATTTTACATATTCAGACCTTTAATCAGTACTTTGTTGAAGCAGCTTTGGCAGCAATTACAGCGTCAAGTCTTCTTAGGTATGACGTTACAAGCTTGTCACACCTGTATTTGGAGTGTTTCTCCCATTTTCTATGTAGATCCTCTCAGGCTCTGTCAGGTTGGATTGGGAGCAATGCTGTACAGCTATTTTCAGGTCTCTCCAGAGATATTCGATCGGGTTCAAGTCTGGACTCTGGCTGGGCCACTCAAGGACATTCAGAGACTTGTCCCGAAGCCACTCCTGCGTTGTCTTGGCTGTGTGATTAGGGTCGTTGTCCTGTTGGAAGGTGAACCTTCACCCCAGTCTGAGGTCCTTGAGCAGGTTTTCATCAAGGAGTTATTTGTACTTTGCTCGGTTCATTGTTCCCTCAATCCTGACTGGTCTCCCAGTCACTGAAAAACATCCCCACAGCATGATGCTGCCACCACTATGCTTCCCCGTAGGGATGGTGCCAGGTTTCCTCCAAATGGATATTGGCCATAAACCACACCCCCTCAGGCCTTATTGCTTAAGCATATCAGCATTGGTCTTTACGCTAGCCTGAAGAGGAAACATCATGGTTCAACTAAGGCAGGATCAACTGGTGACATTTGGGGGGACTGACAGAGCTGACCCCTCAGACACATCCGGCTGCAATTGGGAGTCCCATAGGGAGGCGCACAATTGGCCCAGCATCGTCCGGGTTTGGCCGGGGTAGGCCTTCATTGCAAATAACAATTTGTTCTTAACCGACTTGCCTAGTTAAGGAAAAGGTTAAATTAAATGGTTACAATTCTCATACACCCCAAATATTCTTATAGGAATGTCTCAACTCCCAACTGAGGCAAAGCCAAAATGTTGACGGTTTAGTCCAAACAAAACAAGCCAGAGGGGACAGAGATGGGAAGAAAAGAAGGTAGCAATGGCAGAGCTTCAACAAAAGGATGCTGACTGGCTCACTTCCTGAATCCTGACAACATAACTGGTTGTAGGGTCTACGACCCATTCAATAAGTCTTTGGAATGGGTACTAACAATGAGGACCACTCTGGAAATGACCCTCATGGTTGCAAGGAAGTCTCTTCTAAGGGCGTTTTCACACATAGTTCTGAGCAAATAACTTTGATTATGTGCTACATTGTGTATATTTTGGTTGGTCCAGTTGCTTTCTTATTGCCAAACGAACTAAAATGCCTTGACAACCACGTGTTCAAATCATTTGTTTTATTGGAGGAAAACATCACGCTAAATCCATTCTATGATTATCAAGAAGAATATCTTGTGTCCCAAAACATCATTAGTTTGGCTTTGGTCTTCCACAACATGCGGGAGAAAACCATAGCTGTTGTAACCGCTAGTGAACAGGCTAGATTCTGTAGCCTATATCCCTGGCAGGTTATAGCACCCTCTCCCCTAACCTGCATCAGATGCCTCAAAATGCACTGCTAATAACAAAATGTTTCAGAGATATTAAGTTAAGGAGGGCTACGGTGTGCATTTCATCAAATGCTCGCAGTCAAACAATCAATAATACTTCTCACCTGCTTTGAACCGCACCATGGCGCGAATGGAATCAGACCAAGACCATACTTTTTGAGCGAACCACAGTGCGTTGTTAAGTCCAAACTAAGCAGGAAAAAAAAAGACAAATATTTGTTGTGAAAGCCCCATAAGAAAGAGCGAGGATAGCAATCATTGGCTGTAATGACATACGTAAGAGCTGCAGCTAATACAGTTAGCATGTCCATGTCCCTCAATACTCAAAAACCTAAGACAAAGAAGAAATAACTTCAATCCTGAACTTCTTTGAAACAGCTGAAGCTTTGGGTGAGGTAAATGTGGTGTACTCTATGCTTTACGTATGTTTTAGACCAGGGTTGGACGTTTTGGTTTTTGCCCTAGCACTAAACAACGGACTCAAATAATCAAAGCTTGATGAAGAGTTGGTTATTTGAATCAGCTGTGTAGAGCAAGGGCCAAAAAACAAAAATGTACACCCAGGGAGGGCCCCAGGACAGAGTTTGGGAGAACTGTTTTAGAGAACTGTGATGTCAGAAAGCTACATTATGAGTTGTGCCACCCCATTGCGTTGCATATTTCTTGAGACACACTTTCAAAACGCATTGTCTAACACGCTCAGTGGCATTTCTAGTTCACAAAATGTGTATGAAACACTGTAGACTATAAAAACCCTTCCTGTAGGGCTTCCAGTCAAGGGCCAGCAGACAAAATGGGAAGACTCACTTTTTTCACTCAAACTGCCATACACGCTCGTCAAATTCCAGAAGCTTATCTTGGGGCTTCCGAGTGGCACAGCGGTCTAAGGCAATGCATCTAAGTGCTAGAGGTGTCACTACAGACCCTGGTTCGATTCCAGGCTGCATCACAACCGGCTGTGATTGGAAGTCCCGTAGGGCGGCGCACAATTACCCCGGCGTCGTCCGGGTTAGGCCGGGGTAAGCAGTCATTGTAAAATAAGAATGTGTTCTTAAGACTTGCCTAGTTAAATAAAGGTTAAATAAAATAATGAGTGGGACCATTTTTCTGGGTAGGAGGTAAATCCCCTAAGTGTTAAAAATGTACTAAAAATATGCCCATGTGGTCAATCCACCCCCTCAGTTTCAGAGGCTTCCTGTGAGAGGAAATGTGAGGATTCATCCCTAAAACTCCACTCCAATGAGGCCCTAGAGGACTCTGGGAGTGACAAATTCCCCTACTGGGAAAGATGTTAGTTGATAGGCTATATATGGAATATGGACAACCACGCATTAAGCTGGAATAGATTTGCCAGTTTGCCCAGGGAGAATATATATATTTTTTTAATGGAATGCTCTTTCGTTATCATTTCAAACATGCGTTTACATTTTCACACTAACCAGGTTTCCATCCAACCTTTTTATTCAAGTAAAGTATGTCTGATTAAAAAAAATTAAGCAAAGTCACAACAGGCCTGATGGAAACCTCAAATTTGTTTGTAAACTTTCCAAATGTAGGCAAAACGAAATACGCTAGGCAAGGTGGGATATAATTTTGTTTCTAAAATGATGGCAGTGGAAACACCTTCATGTGCAAATGTTGATATAATAACCATATCAAAGTACACTTGAGAGTCACCAGATGACACGACTCAGGAAAACATGTAGTTTATTAGGCTACAGATTAAATAAGTTATGAACTTCACAGGGTGGTGAAAGTGCAGTGATGAGCTTGATGCTCATTGTCAAAAAAATATAATCGAGGGTCTTATTCTGGTGACATGATCGTTGATTGCCTGCCTTTTGACAAATAAAAATGACCTTGCTATTTTGTCCATAATCATTTCATCATGTAGGTACTGTAGCCTACCCGCACAGTATCCACAAGCTGTTGGCTAGAGCGCAAGTACCAAAACCAGAGTGGGCACATACGCTATAATGCCATTTTAGAATATTTGCAATTTGTTGGATGGAAACTTAGACATGAAAACGGAGTATACAAATCAATTCTGTATTATCATAGGATGTCATTGATTTTATTATTGGTATCAAATTGGTAGTTTCGGTCTTGTCTCATTGCTGCAAGTCCCGTATGGACTTGGGAGAGGCGAAGGTCAAGAACCATGAGTCCTCCGGAACACAACCCAACCACTGCTTCTTGAAACAACGCCCGCTGAACCCTTAAGCCAGCCGCACCAATGTGTCTGAGGAAACACCATACACCTGGCGACCGTGCACAGCGCCCGGCCTGCCACAGGAGTCGCTAGTGCGCGATGAGACAAGAGAGGCAGAGAGGCAGCCAAAGCAGAGACAAGACATCCCCTGCCGGCCAAACCCTCCCCTAACCCGGACGACGCTGGGCCGATTGTGCGCCACCCCATGGGTCTCCTGGTCGCGGCCGGCAGCGACTTGAACCAGGATCTCTAGTGGCACAGCTAGCACTGATACAGTGCTTTAGACCACTGCGCCACTCGGGGGGCCCCGTCATTGATTTTTTTTATTTTATATATCCAACCACCTGTTGGCTAAAGACTAACCTAAATTTTGAGAGTTTGTGTTTTGCCTCAAGATGGAGGACATTCTATTTTTTGGTGTGTTTTTGGTTCAGCTGTTGCTACATCGAAGACTGCTTCAAGTCTGAACATGAGAAATGGAACTGGCCAACAAACGCCTTACACGTATAATCATGATATGAGGCAGATCATGGAATGGAACCATTTCATAATCATGAGTTCTGCTGGCAGGAGATACACATTGGCTGAGCTCATCCCTAGCGGAAAATCGTTTCGAGATTGTGAAACCTGTATTTTCTTCTGCTTAGAATGATTCTTGATAAGAACAGTTTGTTGTTTGTTTCAACATTTGGACAATTTGAGAGTCACTGACGTCATTGATGAGCAATGAAAACAGAAGACGACATGATGGAAGCAGCAAAAATTCCACACCTCAAATGAGCACAACTGACTCTTTGGAGGCAGGTCTTGTTGCTTGTAATTGTCCTTTGACAAGACAAGACAAGTACTAAGAAGCCTTCACAGTTGACAAGATGTGGGTGTCTTTTCACAAGTGCTGTGATCATTTTTAAAAGCAGTGCCACGTCATTCAAACAGCACTTCACCCGACACTTAAATATTTTCCCAAAAACTGTGAACAAACTTACCCTATGCCTACGATGTAGTCTACTTGCTTTGCATCCCACTTTCTTAAAATAAAATAGTCACCATACACATGCACCACCATTCATTCAATTACCAATAACATATCTAGCTCAGTGCAAACCTGATACACAACTCCAGTCATTTAGAAGATACATCTAATTACCAAAGATTCACTTTGGAAAGTGCACTGATGGCTCCAGGAATTATCTTGTGGGATCCACTTAGGGCCTGTTTCCTGGACATAGTTCATTGCTGGACCTGGACTAAAAAGCACTTTGGGAGTCTCCATTCAACAAGTCCAGGACTACACTGAAGCTGTTCTGGGGAAACTGGCCCTTAAAAAAAGGGTACTCCTATTTTCTGAAGGAAGACACCCTGACGGGGAGCTGCTTGCTCTCCTTTCCAAACAGGAAAGGCCTCATCCTGTACGGATTGAAGGGTGGGGGGGTGGGGTCCCTTACTACAGCTTCCTGAACCAAGCTCTCCAGAGAGAGTGGGTCATTTGAAAACCAGCCAAGGCAGCATTGTTGTGCCACTGCCATCAGCCAAACCTATTCCGCTATACCTTTTGTCTTCTTACTCAATGACCCGTTCAGACTTCCAGAATGGTGAAGCTTGTGCTAGGATATCATTTACAAATCCTGTGAGTGGTTAAGGCAAGACCTGTGTGTGTGTGATAAATATATATATATTTTTTAATCACACAGTACCAGTCAAGTTTGAACACAGCTACTCATCCAGGGGTTTTTCTTTATTTTTACTATTTTCTACATTATAGAATAATAGTGAAGACATCAAAACTATGAAATAATTCCATATGTTATGTAGTAACCAAAGAAAAAGTGTTAAACAAATCAAAATATATATTTTAGATACTGCAAAAACCATCAAGCGCTATGATGAAATTGGCTCTCATGAGGAACGCAACAGGAAGTGTTTTCTTTACTTAACTAGGCAAGTCAGTTAATGAACAAATACTTATTTCCAATGACGAACTACCCCGGCCAAACCCTAACAACGTTGGACCAATTGTGCACCGCCCTATGGGACTCCCAATCACAGCCATTTGTGATACAGCCTAGAATCGAACCCAGGGTCTGTAGTGAAGCCTCTAGTACTGAGATGCAGTGCATTAGACCGCTGTGCCACTCGGGAGAGTTCTCTGCTCCAGAGAATAAGGTCATTAGCGTTAACTGCACCTCAGATAGCAGCCCAAATAAATGCTTCAAGTAACAGACATCTAAACATCAACTGTTCAGAGCGTGAATCAGACCTTCATGGTTGAATTGTTGCAAAGAAACCACTACTAAATGACACCAATAATAAGAAGAGACTTGTTCAGGCCAAGAAACACGAGCTATGGACATTAGACCGGTGGAAATCTGTCCTTTGGTCTGATGAGTCCAAATTTGAGATGTGGGAACTCCTTCAAGACTGTTGGAAAAGCATTCCAGGTGAAACTGGTTGAGAGAAAGCTGTCATCAAGGCAAAGGGTGCCTACTTTGAAGAAAAGTTTGATTTAACACTTTTTTGGTTACTACATGAATCTGTTTTATTTCAGTGTTTTCACTATTCTACAATGTAGAAAATAATTTTAAAAAATAAAGAAAAACCCTTGAGTAGGTGTCCAAACTTTTGACTGGTACTGTACACACACACACACACACACACACACACACACACTAGGGGAAGTGTGTACTGTTATTGACAACAGATAGAAAAATACTAATTTGATTAGAGCATCAGGAGTTACTGTCTACATAAAGCAGACTCTTCCTTGCGAGTGTATTCATACAGCATTCCATCCCCAGTCCATTGTGTGATATCTGAGTTGGACCGCAGGCAGACAGTAGTAAAATGGAGAATTCATGGCATGTGGATTGGGCCCAGCAGAGCATTTCAAAGCCCTCCTTCCACAAATGCAGTAGGCTTCCTGCACCACCACCACCATTGACTGTCCTTGTTAGAGCAGGGTTTCCTTCATTTGTGTATGTGCCCTTCGTGGTTGTAGGGTTAGCAACACACACTTGGCTATAAAAGATCCTAAGCAATAAGCTTGATCATTTACATGTCGTCACGGCAACAGTTGAGATCATTGTAAGCACGCCAGGGTAGGTCAGAGAGCAAAATACAGCCGTAGCTGCAAGACCATTAAGGACATTGTACTGCATTCCCTAGTCAGCCATCTGTTCAGGGTAGCACTAGTCAGCCATCTGTTCAGGGTAGCACTAGTCAGCCATCTGTTCAGGGTAGTACTAGTCAGCCATCTGTTCAGGGTAGTACTAGTCAGCCATCTGTTCAGGGTAGTACTAGTCAGCCATCTGTTCAGGGTAGTACTAGTCAGCCATCTGTTCAGGGTAGTACTAGTCAGCCATCTGTTCAGGGTAGTACTAGTCAGCCATCTGTTCAGGGTAGCACTAGTCAGCCATCTGTTCAGGGTAGCACTAGTCAGCCATCTGTTCAGGGTAGCACTAGTCAGCCATCTGTTCAGGGTAGCACTAGTCAGCCATCTGTTCAGGGTAGCACTAGTCAGCCATCTGTTCAGGGTAGTACTAGTCAGCCATCTGTTCAGGGTAGTACTAGTCAGCCATCTGTTCAGGGTAGTACTAGTCAGCCATCTGTTCAGGGTAGTACTAGTCAGCCATATGTTCAGGGTAGTACTAGTCAGCCATCTGTTCAGGGTAGCACTAGTCAGCCATCTGTTCAGGGTAGCACTAGTCAGCCATCTGTTCAGGGTAGCACTAGTCAGCCATCTGTTCAGGGTAGCACTAGTCAGCCATCTGTTCAGGGTAGCACTAGTCAGCCATCTGTTCAGGGTAGCACTAGTCAGCCATCTGTTCAGGGTAGCACTAGTCAGCCATCTGTTCAGGGTAGTACTAGTCAGCCATCTGTTCAGGGTAGCACTAGTCAGCCATCTGTTCAGGGTAGCACTAGTCAGCCATCTGTTCAGGGTAGCACTAGTCAGCCATCTGTTCAGGGTAGCACTAGTCAGCCATCTGTTCAGGGTAGCACTAGTCAGCCATCTGTTCAGGGTAGCACTAGTCAGCCATCTGTTCAGGGTAGCACTAGTCAGCCATCTGTTCAGGGTAGCACTAGTCAGCCATCTGTTCAGGGTAGCACTAGTCAGCCATCTGTTCAGGGTAGCACTAGTCAGCCATCTGTTCAGGGTAGCACTAGTCAGCCATCTGTTCAGGGTAGCACTAGTCAGCCATCTGTTCAGGGTAGCACTAGTCAGCCATCTGTTCAGGGTAGCACTAGTCAGCCATCTGTTCAGGGTAGCACTAGTCAGCCATCTGTTCAGGGTAGCACTAGTCAGCCATCTGTTCAGGGTAGTACTAGTCAGCCATCTGTTCAGGGTAGTACTAGTCAGCCATCTGTTCAGGGTAGTACTAGTCAGCCATCTGTTCAGGGTAGTACTAGTCAGCCATCTGTTCAGGGTAGTACTAGTCAAACAACTGTATGTACAGACTGAAGGTCCCAGAGGCATGAATAGCGATGGCATGTTGACTGAGCATTATGTTCCATACAAAGAAGGTAAAAACTATACCACATGCCTCAGTTGTCCAATGAACGACAGACTGTTGACACACTGTACCACATTGTTTTCATATTTCCATCACAGACCTTTGCCACATGTCGATGGGGGCAGAAATTCCCCGGGAGACAAATCGCAGCAAAATGTCAAACATGCTTTCTTTCTCCAGGGCCAGTTGCACCTGATTCACAAAGCTGCCGCTGATCAACCAGATCTCAGCAACAGACAATATAGGACAAATGTCTTGAGGATCATAGAGTTCTTGAGGCTTGGTGCCTTTGTAGGCCCACATGGCTCAGATTTCATTTTTTTGTGCTAACGGTTTCTTTTCCCACAGGGTGGCCTTTATCTGTCTGGGATCAGAAAAATGGCGAGAGTGGATTGGCACCCCAGCGCTGCGAGCCACAGGCCAGACTCAGTCATCCCAGAGAGGAACTGGGTGTGCCTACCACTGCCCCTGCCTTGACACTGCTTAGCCCTTACACATGGGACCTATTGTTGCATACTTTCCACATGTTCCACCACTCAGAAATGGCTTCACAATGCTAGTCCCAGCATGAGGGTGTGATTGATGGAGGATGGAGAGGACAATTTTTTTTATATATATATATATTTTTATGTAACAAAATGTGGAATAAGTCAAGGGGTCAGAATCCTTTCCGAATGCTCTGTGTGTGTGTGTGTGTTATATAACACACACGGTGCATTCGGAAAGGATTCCGATCCCTTGACTTATTGCACATTTTGTTACGTTACAGCCTTACTATAAAATTGATCAAATAGTTTTTCCTCAATCTACACACAATACCCCATAATGACAGAGCAAGAACACGTTTAGACATTGTTGCAAATGTATAAAAAAAAAACTGATCACATTTACATAAGTATTCAGACCCTTTACTCAGTACTTTGTTGAAACACCTTTGGCAGCGATTACAGCATCGAGTCTTCTTGGGTATGATGCTACAAGCTTGGCACACCTGTAGTTGGAGAACTTCTCCCATTCTTCTCTGCAGATCGTCTCAAGCTCTGTCGGGTTGGAGGAGCGTCGCTGCACAGCTATTTTCTGTTTTCTCCAGAGATGTTCGATCGGGTTAAAGTCCGGGCTCTGCATGGGCCACTCAAGGACATGGAGACTTTTTCCAAAGCCACTCCTGTGTTGTCTTGGATGTGTGCTTATGTTAGTTGTCCTGTTGGAAGGGGAACCTTCACCCCAGTCTGAGGTCCTGAGTGCTCTGGAGCATGTTTTTAATCAAGGATCTCTCTGTACTTTGCTCTGTTCATCTTTCCCTTCATCCTGACTTGTCTCCCAGTCCCTGCCACTGAAAAACATCCCCACAGCATCATGCTGCCACCACTATGCTTCAGCGTAGGGATGGTGCCAGGTTTCCTCCAGATTGAACTGCCAAGTGTCACATCTTGGTTTCATCAGACCAGATTATCTGGTTTCTCATGGTCTGAGAGTCTTTAAGTGCCTTTTGGCAAACTCCAAGCAGGCCGTCATGTGCCTTTTACTGAGGAGTGGCTTCCGTCTTATCACTCTATCATAAAGGCCTGATTGGTGGAGTGCTGTAGAGATGGGAGAACCTTTCAGAAGGACAACCATCTCCACAGAGGAACTCTGGAGCTCTTTCAGAGTGATCATCGGGTTCTTGGTCACCTCCCTGACCAAGGCCCTTCTCCCCCCTGATTGCTCAGTTTGGCCAGGCAGCCAGCTCTAGGGAGAGTCTTGGTGGTTCCAAACTTCTTCAATTTAAGTATCATGGAGGTCAAGGTGTTCTTGGGGACCTTCAATACTGGAGAAATGTTTGCTTTCCTTACCCAGATCTGTGCCTCGACACAATTCTGTCTCGGTGCTCTACGGACAATTCCTTCAACCTTATGGCTTGGTTTTTGCTCTGACATGCACTGTCAACTGTGGGACCTTTTCTAGACAGATGTGTGCCTTTCCAAATCATGTCCAATCAATTGAATATACCACATGTGGGCTCCAATCAAGTTGTAGAAACATCTCAAGGATGATCGATGGAAAAAGGATGCACCTGAGCTCAATTTCAAATCTCATGGCGAAGCTCTGAGTACTTGTTAGATTTTTTTTTTTAATACATTTGCAAACATTTCTAGAAACCTTTTTTTTTTTTTCGCTTTGTGATTATGGGGTATTGTGTGTATATTAAATGAGAATTTTTTTCATGTAACTAATTTTAGAATAAGGCTGTAACATAACAAAATGTAGAAAAAGTCAAGGGCTCTGACCGAATGCGCTGTATTATAACATCACGAGACTGAATTCAATCAATTGCAGATAAAAAGGAAAACTGCATTGAGGTTTAACTTTGAACATTTACTCTGTATTTTATCTCTTTTGGGCTAGGGGGCAGCATTTTCACTTTTGGATGAATAGCGTGCCCAGAGTAAACTGCCTCCTACTCTGTCCCAGATCCTAATACATGCATAGTATTATTAGTATTGGATAGAAAACACTCTGGTTTCTAAAACTGTTTGAATGATGTCGGAGTATAACAGAACTCATATTGCAGGCAAAAACCAGAGACAAATCCAACCAGGAAGTGGGACATTTGAGGTTTGTAGTTTTTCAAAGCTTGGCTTACATTGAGATATTGAGATGGATAAAGTTGCACTTCCTACGGCTTCCACTAGATGTCAATCGTCTTTAGAAACTTGAATGAGGATTCTACTTTAAAGGAGAGGCTCATGAGACCTCTTTGAGTCAGTCAGTGGTCTGGCAGAGAGCCTTGGTCTCATGATGCACACTCCCGGCAGAGTTACCTCTCATTCCAGTGCTTTTCTTCAGACAAAGGAATTCTCCGGTTGGAACATTGATGTTTTATGTTAAAAACATCCTAACGTTTGATTCCATACATCGTTTCACATGTTTCTAAAGGACTGTAACGGAACATTTCAAGTTGTCTGGACGAAGTGCCTGCGCCTCATGAAGATGGATTACTGGGCTAAACACGCTAACAACAAGTGGCTATTTGGACATAAATGATGTAACAAAATCAGTCATTTAGTGTCGAACTGGGATTCCTGGGAGTGCCTTTTGATGAAGATCATGAAAGGTAAGTGAATATTTATGGTGTTGTTTCTAACTTCTGTTGACTCCAAAATGGCGGATATTTCTCTGGCTGGATTGGGCTCTGAGCGCCGTTCTCAGATTATTTTAGTTTTTTTTTATCTGACACAGCGGTTGCATTAAGGAGAAGTCTCTTTAATTCTGTGAATAACACTAGTATCTTTTATCAATGTTTATTATGAGTATTTTTGCAAAAATCACCAGATGTTTTGCAATCAAAACATTACTGCACATCACACACCAATGTAAACAGATTTTTGGATGTAAATATGCACATTATCGAACAAAACATACATGTATTGTTTAAAGGACACGTGTAGTTTCACGTCCATATCCAATGAGAATGTCTGCTAGAAAAACAGCTTACGGGAGGAAGGATTAACACCGCAGATACAGATCTAACATTCTGCAATGCAGTGTACCTTTATCTGTAACTGATTCCTTCAGCATTTCCATGTATCGTTCCACACATTTAAATGTTGATGGAAGTCTCTCCATCTGAATAAAGAAAGATAGCGTGCTGTCATATGCATGTTGCCCAGTGTGGCAGTGGAAAGAGTGACTAGCCTGCTGGCAACCACATTTGTGTTGGCATGGGCTGTATTATTTCCATGTGAAAAATGGCTTATAACTTAGGCCATTGATTCAACATATCTTATGACTCATTGATATTTTTAAAAAAAAATACAAATTATCCCCTAACATTTTACATGTTCTCAATGCACAACAGCAAATATCTATTTGCTCAGTGGTGACAGTGTACAAAGCCCAAATAACAACCACAAGGTTGTTTCTGTTGACCAAGACACTGATAACGAGGTTTGTGATGAGATAACAACGCATGTTTCTTTGGTCCACAAAGATATTCACAGGTCGGCCCAGGCGATATATTCTTTATACCGTATATACAGGTGTGTTTCAAAATACCGACTGTAAGATTTTCCGTACCGGGGAGGGGGGGCATCCCCACCTCACGGGAGGGTGCATGCTACGCCACTGCTTGTGACTAACTAGAAGTTAAGTATAACTATAAGAAATCTAAGATGACTTGCTAGCTAAGTGGCTAGACATCAAGATTCCTTTGTTGATTGTATGTCTCTGCTGTAACCCTCTCCTGGATCAAGATCCCTGTTGCATAAATTGTTTTGTGTGTAAAGATTTTGAATAGTGCCCCTTTGTGCACACTTCTGGTATTACCATACATCTCATTATGGTACAGAAACTGTATGAGAATCTGGATACCGCCCAGCTCTATTCCCAGGCACTACATAGCTATTCAAGAAAGATATGAACATGGATGGTAATGCAGAAGGTGACTGAGGATTGACACTGGAGGTGACAGGACGATGATACTTGGTTATTAACTGTAGAATCCTTAGTAGTGTGAAAGGAACAGAAATTCACAACAAATGCAGAGATGTCTCGAATATGTCTGCAGGATGTGCTGTCTGAAAGGGCATTAACCTAAGGAATGCAAGGCCTTTGGCCCATCGAAACTCATTCAGAAAGAGATACCAGACATTGAACTATCAACAACACATTACTGATTCCACTGGCCTTGTGGCCAGTGTGGTTTCACAAGTGGGCAGCACGTGATGGTCATTTTTTCAGGTGGCCATGCTCAGGTGCAGTAGCAGGCTTAGTGGTGTTTAGAAAAGTGTGGAGCAAACCCATCTCTAGGCCAACAGAGCAATTATCCCACAGGCTGTTGTAATACAATCAGCTGATGTAAATGGACAAATTGCCAGGTTGACTCTACAATGACGCACATACTCAAGGTGCAGGCAATGATGTATTAAATGACTTACCTTGGAGTAATCGGAGGCTGAAAATATAGGCTAGTGAAATACTATATGGACGTATGGTAGAAAATAGCTGAAAATTAGATTTTTTTTGCAAAGAAATGAACTATTCCTATTGAGAGATTTGGCCATTAAACAGGATTGATAGCACTTAGATGCGTACATGAGTCGGGCTCACAGTTCATCATGTAGCCCTGTCTGCAACCTCAAGATCGGTGTCACCATCAGTCCACGAGAGGATTCCCTCAAGGACAGGGGTCAAACACATTAAACATACTGCCTGCGAAGCCGGAGGGTGGGTTTAGTAAAAACGTTTCATATTCTTTCAAATGACTACAACCAAATCAAAACTGGGCAGAAATGATAATGGACTTATATTTATACAGTTTCTTGACCGTATCCAGTTCGCTAATAATCACTGAAACTAAAGCTCGACGGTCAGGGAGTATTGAAAAGAGGACTATTGTTTGCAAATTTTGCCAGCGAGGAAACAGCAAATTTTCCAAGCAGTCCTCCGCTGAACACTGAATGTAGCCCCCGGGGCAAAATTTGTTCGACACCCCTGGTCTAGGCGAACAGTTAAGACGCTGGTTACTCCTGTGGATCCAGGTTTTAGACCCTGCTCATGTTGCATCCTATGATAAATACATGTATATGTGTCCCGTTCCACATATGTACAAGTGTGTAACCTGTACAAGTGAGGGGAAATGGAAATGTGATTTGTTTCTTCTTCTTCTTCATATCCCACTCCCCCTCCTGAGAGTGGGGTCACGGCATGGGATCAGACATTATTGATGGTGGGTAGGGTTTAGTGCCCTGCTCATGGACAGGTCGACAGATTTGTTTTACCATGGTTTGCTCAGGGATTTGAACAAGCAACCAACGCTCTAACCCTTAAGACTACCTGCCATCCACTTGTAGTCTCTCTGTTTTGCATTGACAGTATAACATGTCAGTGATTAGGCTTTTTGTAAGCTGTCCCAACATTGGATCATTGATATACTCCTCACACCCATAGAACAACTTCTCCAGAATGTTTCAAAACTATGAGCTGCTTTTATCTCAGGCATCTGAACGTGTTACTTTTAAAAATGGGTCACAATGTTACCATACAGCCTTTGTTCAACAATGGTCTGTCAGTGGTCAGCTGATGATGACCACAACATTGCATATTATTTGCGTTAAACTGCCAGTTTGCACATATACAACATCTAACACGACATTAGGCTGTTTGCCCTCCATGTTGTCAGACAGACAGATAAATAACTTTAAGGAATCAGATTTATTTATTTTTACAACCGACGAAGGAAATCGACGAAATGCACATTTCCGACACATCAACATATTGTATCAGCTGTAACCTTTCACATCTCATCAATTGACAGGGTTTAAAATGAACTTTTGCAACTTACCGCAGTGCTGAAAGTTTCTAAAACTTTACTGAGAACTCCTTTGTGGCACGACAATGTTGCGGTTACATTCGCAGTATTATTTTACAATTATTCAAAGACCCTAAAAGTTCAAAACGTTCTTATAATTCCGAGGAGTTTGACTGCGCCTGGACGAGCCGATGTAGGCCAACTGTAGTGTTTGATTCTGTCCGTACAGTGGTTTTCATGAATTCCACTGACTGGTGAACGCCGCCCCCTTTCCCCTGCGTCCCTCGTTGAACTTATTTTAATATATATATATATTTGCATCGTCTTTTTGTCAGCATGAAAAAGACGATGCAAATAAAGTTAACACAGTTATCGAAAGTGTTGTTTAAAAAAAAATGTAACAGCTATCGTTGGATTAGAATGCACCACGATTATTCACGGCATAATGAAATGTAAAACATGCGTCAGCAGGAAGTCATCCTTTGCTTGAGATGCACGAGGCATTTTTTAAAAAGTGGGCTGGCGTGACGAGCAATACTGTAGGCTAGTGTTCGTATTGTCTCAGTCCCTAAATATGCGATGATTGTCATGTTTATTGAAGGTGTAGGCTACATAGGTGTGACAACACGTGTCATGTTCCCCTCAGTCAACGAGATGGTGAATGCACCCAACAAATATCTATATAAATGCACAGTCTGACCCCATTTTTGTTGCTTGTTTCTCTAGTAATCTAGTTTGTTTATCTCACATAATCTCTAAAAGCAATATGGTGTCATGCCACATTACATTTTATAGCATATCTATCACTATCAAATGTGTGAGAATAAAATTGAACACAGTGTTGGAATTGTTACACCTGCAAGAACTACTGTCCATATTGGGCATCTATCCCCACTCCACCAGTATAAAAGCCATAGATAATCTATGATAACAGCACCGCAATGTCAGACAAATAGCTGCGAGAAATAGCCTACATTAAAGCATGTCTGACTTCCTGCCGGCTGAGTGTGTGAGAGTGATGGATCTTGCAGTTATTCCCTCTCCCCGAGGGATTACAATGTATTGTGTGTGTAGGTGTGAGAATGGTGTACAATGTACAGGTGTGAGAATGGTGTTGAGCCAGTTTCCATTAATCCACACCCACCGCTTGTTAATCCACACCCACCGCTTGTTAAATTGTCCCATCTAGTGGTTTTTCAACTGGGGACCTAGTCTGTCGTTTCCAGGAAGGGGAAAGATACAGTGCCTTGCGAAAGTATTCGGCCCCCTTGAACTTTGTGACCTTTTGCCACATTTCAGGCTTCAAACATAAAGATATAAAACTGTATTTTTTTGTGAAGAATCAACAACAAGTGGGACACAACCATGAAGTGGAACGACATTTATTGGATATTTCAAACGTTTTTAACAAATCAAACACTGAAAAATTGGGCGTGCAAAATGATTCAACCCCCTTAAGTTAATACTTTGTAGCGCCACCTTTTGCTGCGATTACAGCTGTAAGTCGCTTGGGGTATGTCTCTATCAGTTTTGCACATCGAGAGACTGAAATTCTTTCCCATTCCTCCTTGCAAAACAGCTCGAGCTCAGTGAGGTTGGATGGAGAGCATTTGTGAACAGCATAGGACAACTTCACATCACAGATATGAAAGGACTGGAAAGATTAGGCAATATGTCAGAAACGTAACCTAGCTAAATTGTTTATACCCACACAATAATTTCATATCGGAAATGGGGGAGTCAATAGATTATCTGCATGTGACCCTTGTGGATGGGAAATTGATGTAGACACTACACACTCCCCCTCCTGAATAAAGCATATACTGTTTAGCATATCATGCATACTGCGGCTATTATTCTCAGGCAAGAAGGCCTACAGTACCGTCATGTCACTTGAAGGTAAAAGCTGCCCCTTACGACAGATCTATAGCAATAATGTATATAAACCCTGGATTGCATATGCTATGTACTGGCCAATGAGAGGCTTAATAGACACCGTGCGCCAAATTGGCACTCCCCAGAAGGGGTAGTATTTCAATAAAATGTTTCAAGGACAAAATCACATGTACAGTACCAGATGAAAAGTTTTGACACATCCACTCATTCAAGGGTTTTTCTTTATTTTTTGCATATTTTCAACATTGTAGAATAATAGTGAAGACATCAAAATGATGAAATAACACATATGTAATCACGAAGTAACCAAAAAAGTGTTCAACAAATCCAAATATATTTCATATTTTAGATTTTTCAAAGTAGCCACCCTTTGCCCCAGATGACAGCTTGGCACACTCTCGCCATTCTCTCAACCAGCTTCATGAGTTAGTCACCTGGAATGCATTTCAATTAACAGGTGTGCATTGTTAAAAGTTAATTTGTGTAATTTCTTTCCTTAATGCGTTTATTCCAATCAGTTGTGTTGTGACTAGGTAGGGGTGATATACAGGAGATAGCCCTATTTAGTAAAAGACCAAGTCCACATTATGGCAAGAACAGCTTAAATAAGCAAAGAAAAATGACAGTCCATCATTACTTTAAGACATGAAGGTCAGTCAAATTTCAAGAACTTTGAACGTTTCTTCAAGTGCAGTCACAAAAACCATCAAACGCTATGATGAAACTGGCTCCCATGAGGACCGCCACAGGAAAGGAAGACCCAGACTTACCTCTGCTGCAGAGGATGTGTTTATTAGAGTTACCAGCCTCAGAAATTGCAGCCCAAATAAATGCTTCACAGAATTCAAGTAACAGACATATCTCAACATCAACTGTTCAGAGGAGACTGTGTGAATCAAGCCTTCATAGTCGAATTGCTGCAAAGAAACCACTACTAAAAGACACCAATAAGAAGAAGAGACTTGCTTGGGCCAAAACACGAGCAATGGATATTAGGCTGCTGGAAATCTGTCCTTTGGTGAGTCCAAATTTGAGATTTGTAGTTCCAACCGCCATGTCTTTGTGAGATGCAGAGTAGGTGAACGGATGATCTCCGCATGTGTGGTTCCCACCCTCAAGCATGGAGGAGAGGTGTGATGGTGTGGGGGTGCTTTGCTGGTGACACTGTCTGTGATTTATTTAGAATTCAAGGCACACTTAACCAGCATGGCTACCACAGCATTCTGCAGCGATACGCAATCCCACCTGGTTTGCGTTTAGTGGGACTATTGTTTGTTTTTCAACAGGACAATGACCCTATGCACCTCCAGGCTACGTAAGGGCTATTTGACCAAGGAGAGTGACGGAGTACTGCATCAGATGACCTGGACTCCACAATCACCACAATCATCTCAACCCAAGTGAGATGGTTTGGGGGTGATTTGGACCGCAGAGTGAAGGAAAAGCAGCCAACAAGTGCTCAGCATATGTGGGAACTCCTTCAAGACTGTTGGAAAAGCATTCCAGGTGAAGCTGGTTGAGAGAATGGCAAGAGTGTGCAAAGCTATCATCAAGGCAAAGGGTGGCTACTTTGAAGAATCTAAAATATAGTTTGGTTTAACATTTTTAGCTACTACATGACTCCATGTGTTATTTCATAGTTTTGATGTCTTCACTATTAATTCTACAATGTAGAAAATAGTAAAATTAAAGAAAAACCCTTGAATGAGTAGGTGTGTCAAAACGTTCGACTGGTATTGTAAGTATTTCTTTATTTTAGTGGGGACAGTACAACATTTTTGAAATAGAAAATATTAGTGAAAAAATTATTTAGACATGAATTAATGCATATCTATAGCTTCCAGAATTTAATTTTTTTTATGGAGTACCAAAATGGCTGCGTGGATTCAAAACAGCGCCCCTGTTCGTCATCTACGGTTAAAACATATATCATTGATCTACAGTACGATCAGATTACCTTTGCCCCTTACTCTAACCTTAGAGTGAGTGCATTTAAAAAGCAACAAGAGCGTTCAAAAATGGCCTATGTGGCATCAATGTGAGACAGAAACAGTCATTCTAGTGTGAAAATATACTAGAAATTGTTAATAGTATAATGTTGGTCATAAAGTCCCTCTCGTCTAAATGGAGTTTGGAACATCCACGCTTCACCACGGTAAATGAAGGTTGGGTTTTAATTTGAATATGTACATTTGCCCACTAACATGGGGTGGACAGCTGTGGTGATTGCTCTCTATC
Source organism: Oncorhynchus kisutch (assembly GCF_002021735.2). NCBI lineage: Eukaryota > Metazoa > Chordata > Actinopteri > Salmoniformes > Salmonidae > Oncorhynchus > Oncorhynchus kisutch. The sequence continues at coordinate 12,138,088 of NC_034185.2, read as the reverse complement.
CAATAGCATAGACAGGTACACAGACCTGCCCAGCAGTCTGACTTTGTTTCCCAAAGACATGTCGCACATTTTTTTACTTGAAAAATACTGCACCAAACACCTTAGTTAATATAAAATTACGCAACTAAAACATCCTCGGCATTGTTTTGTAAGGTAATTACAGATTTATTGAGTTCTTATATTCATTCTGGGGATTTGGAGGAAGTGAAAAGGGCTAGATAGGCTACAGTGTCTCAAGTGGGACAAACATTAACCAAACAGGGAATCAGTCAAGAAACACACCCCCCAAGACTGAAATCAACATTTTCTGATAAGCAAAAGAAAAACACTTGCCAATCAGCTTGTTCAGTGGCTCTTTAATAAAAACCATTGGGAGGGAGGAAAAAAATATATCTGAGTCTGGCCATCTGACCATAACTGGATGTCTACTCTAATTGGTGAACCCACTCTTCAGGAAGCCCACATACATTATCAAATCATTATACACAAGACACACTTTTCCATTTAAATCCAGGATTGTGTAATGCATTGCAACAAGCTCAGATTGCATTACCAAGCAGGAAGTCTAACATCTACAGGTGACCCTATTCTGGAGGTAAACAAACTAAGGGTAGGTCCACGCAAGTCAGGACCTGTCAGGAATCTTCAAATTGCTTGGGGAAAGTATACACTTAGGAGGAGAAAGCATACACAAGCTTAAGTCAAAAGCAATCATGAAGGCAAAATATAAATTTTGGCTTGTTATGCATTCGATTATGAAATTTGGGGAGGATTCAAAACTGTGTTTGCCTATTCAGAACAAGTAGGTGATTGTGTTACATACAATTCCATTTAAATTCTATGGACAATTTTGGATTGCTTTCACTCTAATAATCGGCACCCAGAACCAAATATGTCTCTAAGGAGAGATTACTTGAGGATATATCCTGAAGGATATTGACCAACCATATACCTCTATATACCGTAAATATAAGACAGCATGTGACTGGAGCAAGCTACGTAGGCTACTCCTATTCTACAGGCATGTAATTCCTAATCAAACTCGAAGAATTTTACATACTAATAATGGATAGTGGTTTGTGTCTATTGATTTGGAGTTGACAAATGATGCACAAGGCATATTGTGCATGCATTGGTGAAATATCGCCATCTAGTGACTAAACACACACATGTAAAGCCCTGTACATATTATATAGAAACACCACAACGTTCAATTATGGAATTACGATTTTATTACAGTTAAAAAGGAAACATGAAACACAAAAACATTTTAAAAAAACAGACACCTACCTTACAGTCTAGGTCATGGTTGTTACTTAAAGTAAGAAATGATTACAGTATGATAACAATTTAGTATATAGACACCCTGGTACATAATATTAGTAACAGAATCATTTCAGTAAGTAAAAATGTACATAGATCACTTATTGGTACCTACATTTAAATCTGGTATTCCTTATGAATTTATGACAAAACAAACGGCTAATGCAAACATCAACCCCAGCACCAATCACATTTTATAAATAAAAGTTTCAAAAAAACAAATCTTAAGAAAATCTGTAAGAAAAACCTAGTACAGAATTCTTCCCCCCTGAGAATGTGTTCCAAACAAAACACACTTATAAAAGCCCACACAGTTATAGTATTTGGATCTGTGCCCATGTCTCATACTTTTCGTTCACTCAAGCTCCGCAGAATGGTTTTGACAGAGCATGCTAATATATCATCAACTCCTTAATGCAAAATTCTGTGAAAGCAAAAACCGGTTGTCCAAGGAGGAGCCCAAGCAAGAGCCAAAGCTCTATTCAAATGAAATGTTGCTTAAAATCCTCACTTACTGACTGCATCTGGAGTTTGTAGACCTGTGTGGGAGATGTGTGTATATATTGGTCTGGTCTTGCTCTGGTTAGATCAGTATATACGCAAGAACACAATAAACCAAGGTCCTGAAAGACAGGCAGGTGCTAATTGTTTCAGACAGGCTTGGTGGTGGTGTTGTAGACCAGGGTGTCTCGTTCTTCGAAAGCCACATGGGGGATGTTGGTGGCCACGGGCTGGTGCTGAGAACGGTCCTTCCTGTGCTTCAGGAAGCAGTAACCCAGGGCAGCCAGCACTGCCATGATGGCTACCGATAACACTATAGCTATAGCGATGGAGCCTGGAACAAAATTATGAAGGTTTAGACCAGCGTTTAATCTGTTTAGTCGTCTAAACCAGTGTTTCTCACAGGATTTTTGTTCCGTACCTGCAATAACACACCTGATTCAACTTGTCAAGCCAATAATTGAATGAGATGTATTGGTGCATGCAGGCGAGAAGAATCATGTGAGAACCACTGGTTTAGGCAACTAAACAGAGACCAGAGGAAGATTCTGGTCTTTCCTCTGGAAAAGTGAAGTTACCCAAGTGTCCCCACTGTATATGGAATATAGTCTGGCTATGTACACTAGACAATGCTGGGAAAGCATAACATAGCAGACCAACTGACAAACTTTCAGCATGTTTTTCCACAACAAGAGATGACAGTGGAGGAGATAGACAGTGCTCGACTTGGACTGAAATAGGTTCCAGTACTGTTTATGTTAGGTGTAGAAGCTCCACAATACCTTTGAACTAATATTCTAGAAAGAGGAACCAGAGCTCAATCAGTAGAACATTTGAGGTGCTGGTACTCAGCTCCAGTGACCTCCCACCCAAGTCAAGTACTGTGTACAGACAGACAGGTTCTAACCCCCAGAGGAGGGAGGTACAGACAGGTTCTAACTCCCAGAGGAGGGAGGTACAGACAGGTTCTAACTCCCAGAGGAGGTACAGACAGGTTCTAACCCCCAGAGGAGGGAGGTACAGACAGGTTCTAACCCCCAGAGGAGGGAGGTACAGACAGGTTCTAACCCCCAGAGGAGGGAGGTACAGACAGGTTCTAACCCCCAGAGGAGGGAGGTACAGACAGGTTCTAACCCCCAGAGGAGGGAGGTACAGACAGGTTCTAACCCCCAGAGGAGGGAGGTACAGACAGGTTCTAACCCCCAGAGGAGGTAGGTACAGACAGGTTCTAACTCCCAGAGGAGGTAGACAGGTTCTAACCCCCAGAGGAGGGAGGTATAGACAGGTTCTAACTCCCAGAGGAGGTACAGACAGGTTCTAACCCCCAGAGGAGGTACAGACAGGTTCTAACCCCCAGAGGAGGTACAGACAGGTTCTAACCCCCAGAGGAGGTACAGACAGGTTCTAACCCCCAGAGGAGGGAGGTATAGACAGGTTCTAACTCCCAGAGGGAGGGAGGTACAGACAGGTTCTAACTCCCAGAGGAGGTACAGACAGGTTCTAACCCCCAGAGGAGGGAGGTATAGACAGGTTCTAACTCCCAGAGGGAGGGAGGTACAGACAGGTTCTAACCCCCAGAGGAGGTACAGACAGGTTCTAACCCCCAGAGGAGGTATAGACAGGTTCTAACCCCCAGAGGAGGGAGGTACAGACAGGTTCTAACTCCCAGGGGAGGGAGGTACAGACAGGTTCTAACCCCCAGAGGAGGGAGGTATAGACAGGTTCTAACCCCCAGAGGAGGTACAGACAGGTTCTAACCCCCAGAGGAGGTACAGACAGGTTCTAACCCCCAGAGGAGGTACAGACAGGTTCTAACCCCCAGAGGAGGTACAGACAGGTTCTAACCCCCAGAGGAGGGAGGTATAGACAGGTTCTAACTCCCAGAGGGAGGTATAGACAGGTTCTAACTCCCAGAGGGAGGGAGGTACAGACAGGTTCTAACCCCCAGAGGAGGTACAGACAGGTTCTAACCCCCAGAGGAGGTATAGACAGGTTCTAACCCCCAGAGGAGGGAGGTATAGACAGGTTCTAACTCCCAGAGGGAGGGAGGTACAGACAGGTTCTAACCCCCAGAGGTACAGACAGGTTCTAACCCCCAGAGGTACAGACAGGTTCTAACCCCCAGAGGAGGTATAGACAGGTTCTAACCCCCAGAGGAGGGAGGTACAGACAGGTTCTAACTCCCAGGGGAGGGAGGTACAGACAGGTTCTAACCCCCAGAGGAGGGAGGTACAGACAGGTTCTAACCCCCAGAGGAGGGAGGTACAGACAGGTTCTAACTCCCAGAGGAGGTACAGACAGGTTCTAACCCCCAGAGGAGGGAGGTACAGACAGGTTCTAACCCCCAGAGGAGGGAGGTACAGACAGGTTCTAACCCCCAGAGGAGGGAGGTACAGACAGGTTCTAACTCCCAGAGGAGGTACAGACAGGTTCTAACCCCCAGAGGAGGGAGGTACAGACAGGTTCTAACCCCCAGAGGAGGGAGGTACAGACAGGTTCTAACCCCCAGAGGAGGGAGGTACAGACAGGCTCTAACTCCCAGAGGAGGGAGGTACAGACAGGTTCTAACTCCCAGAGGAGGGAGGTACAGACAGGTTCTAACTCCCAGAGGAGGGAGGTACAGACAGGTTCTAACTCCCAGAGGAGGGAGGTACAGACAGGTTCTAACCCCCAGAGGAGGGAGGTACAGACAGGTTCTAACTCCCAGAGGAGGGAGGTACAGACAGGTTCTAACTCCCAGAGGAGGGAGGTACAGACAGGTTCTAACCCCCAGAGGAGGGAGGTACAGACAGGTTCTAACCCCCAGAGGAGGGAGGTACAGACAGGTTCTAACTCCCAGAGGAGGTACAGACGGGTTCTTACCGGACTCACTTTCCTCTTCCTCGTAGCGTTCAAACATTCCCCTTGCAAACACGTCATGTTCTATAGAGAAAAAGACACCCAGCCATTAAGAATAAATGCTTCATGCTGCATGACCTCAAAGCCTTTGAAAACTTTTGCTTGACCACACAGAGACTTAAAGGAGACGACCTGCAATAAATACAGCAGATCAAAATAGCACTACGTTGAACAATACAGTTGCAGGTAGAACTACCATAAATAGAACTGACATGATTCCTTCCTCTACATGTCAATGAAGCGGATCAGTTGAAAATAATATTTTAACATCTGAACATTCCCATAACATTTTACTGAACGCAGCCCTAAAGTGTAGCTCAGTTGTTCAAAGAGTGTCTCAAAGTAGGAGTACTGATTTTTATTTTATCTTTATTTAACTAGACAAGTCAGTTAAGATCAAATTCTTATTTTCAATGATGGCCTAGGAACAGTGGGTTAACTGCCTTGTTCAGGGGCAGAATGACAGATTTTTACCTTGTCAGCTCGGGGATTCGATCTTGCAACCTTTCGGTTACTAGACGAACACTCTAACTCCTAGGCTACCTGCCGCCCAGGATCTAGAATCAGGTCCTCCTAATCTTAAATCATTATGATCTAAAAGGCTAAACTGATCCTAGTCCAGCACTCTTACTCGGAGACTGAATACAGGCCTAGAGTTCTGTACCAGTCACGCCTTTGCAGGTCTCTTTGCAGCTCTCTTCCACGTCAAAGTTGTTGTCGTTGCCGTCACAGCCACCATATGTGAAGCGATTGCACTTCCTGTTGAGCGGGTCATAGTACCAGTGGGAGTGGCTGGCGCGGCATGGCCCCGTCCTGGGGGGCTCGGTGCAGCGGGCTGAGAGAGAGCAACAGACAGACAGAGATGTGATAAAGGTATTGTCCACTACAGGACTGTGTGGACTGGATACTTGGGTTGTGACTGTAGTAAGGGAACTAGGATTGGGCAAGGCATCTAGGGCTGGGACTATTGTAAGCACACTAGCGTTGTCACTGGTAAATAGGCTCGAGGTATGGGTACTAGGGCTGTAGTAGGATAAATGGTATTGCTTTGGTAAGGGTTTATAAGGGGCTATAGTAAGCTTGGGTGTGAAAATCGAAATCAACTCACCCCTGCTTTTGTCCACATGAATGTTCAGCAGACGAGTGAAGGTCTGGTTCACTGCCAAAACAAGCGTCATGTTATGTTGCTGTACAGACACAGCATGGGAACATTTAGGAGTTTGTTGTATCCATGAAGCGTACCTCAATCTTTTAAGAGTCACTCTTTATGGATGGTCTAAAACTAAGATGGTTTTGATCATGTGTGAGGTAAAGTGACTTGAGACTAGCAGACTTCCTTGTTTTCATTGCAGTTGATAAGTTTCAAGTAAATGTCACGTGCACAAGTACAGAGAAATGGCTTTCTTGCAAACTCTAAACCCAACAACACTGCAGTAATCAATATTGATGTAGCACTAAAAATAACACAAGGTAGAACAAAAACACACAACAAGTAAGTAAGAAGCTAGAGAGTATACTGGGTAAGTCAGCTCCAATACCATATTTACAATGTGCAGGGATACTGGAGTGATATAGGTAGATGTGTATAGATATTGGCATCAGGATACGATAAACAGTGTAGCAGCACCGTATATGATTGTGTGTGTGTGTGTATGTATATAGAGTCAGTATAAATGTGTGTGCATGTTGTGAGTGAGAGTGTGTGAGAGAGAGATCAGTGTGCGTGAGTGTGTAGAGTCAGTATAAATGTGTGTGAGAGAGAGATCAGTGTGCGTGAGTGTGTAGAGTCAGTATAAATGTGTGTGAGAGAGAGAGATCAGTGTGCGTGAGTGTGTAGAGTCAGTATAAATGTGTGTGAAGGAGAGAGATCAGTGTGCGTGAGTGTGTAGAGTCAGTATAAATGTGTGTGAGAGAGAGAGATCAGTGTGCGTGAGTGTGTAGAGTCAGTATAAATGTGTGAGAGAGAGATCAGTGTGCATGTTGTGTGAGAGAGAGAGATCAGTGTGCGTGAGTGTGTAGAGTCAGTATAAGTGTGAGAGAGAGAGAGATCAGTGTGCATGTTGTGTGAGAGAGAGAGATCAGTGTGCGTGAGTGTGTAGAGTCAGTATAAATGTGTGTGAGAGAGAGAGGTCAGTGTGCGTGAGTGTGTAGAGTCAGTATAAATGTGTGAGAGAGAGAGATCAGTGTGCATGTTGTGAGAGAGAGATCAGTGTGCGTGAGTGTGTAGAGTCAGTATAAATGTGTGAGAGAGAGAGAGAGATCAGTGTGCATGTTGTGAGAGAGAGATCAGTGTGCGTGAGTGTGTAGAGTCAGTATAAATGTGTGTGAGAGAGAGAGATCAGTGTGCGTGAGTGTGTAGAGTCAGTATAAATGTGTGTGAGAGAGAGAGATCAGTGTGCATGTTGTGTGAGAGATCAGTGTGCGTGAGTGTGTAGAGTCAGTATAAATGTGTGAGAGAGAGAGAGAGATCAGTGTGCGTGAGTGTGTAGAGTCAGTATAAATGTGTGAGAGAGAGAGAGAGATCAGTGTGCATGTTGTGAGAGAGAGAGATCAGTGTGCGTGAGTGTGTAGAGTCAGTATAAATGTGTGTGAGAGAGAGAGATCAGTGTGCGTGAGTGTGTAGAGTCAGTATAAATGTGTGAGAGAGAGAGAGAGAGAGAGAGATCAGTGTGCATGTTGTGTGAGAGAGAGAGATCAGTGTGCATGTTGTGTGAGAGAGAGAGAGATCAGTGTGCATGTTGTGTGAGAGAGAGAGAGATCAGTGTGCATGTTGTGTGAGAGAGAGAGAGATCAGTGTGCATGTTGTGTGAGAGAGAGAGAGATCAGTGTGCATGTTGTGTGAGAGAGAGAGAGATCAGTGTGCATGTTGTGTGAGAGAGAGAGAGATCAGTGTGCATGTTGTGTGAGAGAGAGAGAGATCAGTGTGCATGTTGTGTGAGAGAGAGAGATCAGTGTGCATGTTGTGTGAGAGAGAGAGAGATCAGTGTGCATGTTGTGTGAGAGAGAGAGAGATCAGTGTGCATGTTGTGTGAGAGAGAGAGAGATCAGTGTGCATGTTGTGTGAGAGAGAGAGAGATCAGTGTGCATGTTGTGTGAGAGAGAGAGATCAGTGTGCATGTTGTGTGAGAGAGAGAGATCAGTGTGCATGTTGTGTGAGAGAGAGAGAGATCAGTGTGCGTGTTGTGTGAGAGAGAGAGATCAGTGTGCATGTTGTGTGAGAGAGAGAGAGATCAGTGTGCATGTTGTGTGAGAGAGAGAGATCAGTGTGCATGTTGTGTGAGAGAGAGAGAGATCAGTGTGCGTGAGTGTGTAGAGTCAGTATAAATGTGTGAGAGAGAGAGAGAGAGATCAGTGTGCGTGAGTGTGTAGAGTCAGTATAAATGTGTGAGAGAGAGAGAGAGAGATCAGTGTGCATGTTGTGTGAGAGAGAGAGAGATCAGTGTGCGTGTTGTGTGAGAGAGAGAGAGATCAGTGTGCATGTTGTGTGAGAGAGAGAGATCAGTGTGCATGTTGTGTGAGAGAGAGAGAGAGAGATCAGTGTGCGTGAGTGTGTAGAGTCAGTATAAATGTGTGAGAGAGAGAGAGAGAGATCAGTGTGCATGTGTGAGAGAGAGAGAGAGATCAGTGTGCGTGAGCGTGTCGAGTCCTGTGAGTTTGCATAGAGACAATGCAAGAAAATGTAAATACAAAAAAGGTCAACTCAGATAGTCCGTGTAGCCATTTAAGTAAAAACTGCCGTGTGTACGTTTGTGTGTGGACTCACGTTTGTCGCAGGAAGCCTCGTCAGAGCCGTCGCTGCACTGAGTCACCGTGTCGCACTCCAGGTCTTCATCCAGACAGCAGCCGTTGTCACAAGTAAACTGACCAGAGTTACAGGGGGAGCCACAAACCTCCCCTAAACCACACACACACACACACTTAACGGAGATGTGGTGGATAGTATGTACGAATGCAAGTAAACACAGTTCATTCACCTTTTTTTATATGGTGAATAGTGTTTACGTTGTGTATAGTGTTTATATTGTGAAGTGTTTATATTGTGAAGTGTTTATGCGCCCATAAATGTGCATGTTAGCATTAACATTACTCACCTTCAGGCACGACAATACTTCTTCCTGATGCAGCTGTAGGATGAAAACGAGAGACAATAGATTCAACTTGCAAGACAGAATATGAAAAGACAGCCGGCTGCAGACAGGCAGACAGACAGCCCGCTGCAGACAGACAGACAGACAGCCGGCTGCAGACAGGCAGACAGACAGCCGGCTGCAGACAGGCAGACAGACAGCCGGCTGCAGACAGGCAGACAGACAGCCGGCTGCAGACAGGCAGACAGACAGCCGGCTGCAGACAGGCAGACAGACAGCCCGCTGCAGACAGACAGACAGACAGACAGACAGCCGGCTGCAGACAGGCAGACAGACAGCCCGCTGCAGACAGGCAGACAGACAGACACAGACAGACAGCCCGCTGCAGACAAACAGACACAGACAGACAGCCCGCTGCAGACAGACAGACAGCCCGCTGCAGACAGACAGACACAGACAGACAGCCCGCTGCAGACAGACAGACAGACAGACAGCCGGCTGCAGACAGACAGACAGACAGACAGACAGCCCGCTGCAGACAGACAGACAGACAGCCCGCTGCAGACAAACAGACACAGACAGACAGCCCGCTGCAGACAGACAGACAGACAGACAGCCCGCTGCAGACAGACAGACAGACAGACAGCCCGCTGCAGACAGACAGACAGACAGCCCGCTGCAGACAGACAGACAGACAGACAGCCCGCTGCAGACAGACAGACAGACAGACAGCCCGCTACAGACAGACAGACAGACAGCCCGCTGCAGACAGACAGACAGACAGACAGCCCGCTGCAGACAGACAGACAGCCCGCCCGCTGCAGACAGACAGACAGCCCGCCCGCTGCAGACAGACAGACAGCCCGCTGCAGACAGCCCGCTGCAGACAGACAGACAGCCCGCTGCAGACAGCCCGCTGCAGACAGACAGACAGACAGACAGCCCGCTGCAGACAGACAGACAGACAGACAGCCCGCTGCAGACAGACAGACAGACAGACAGCCCGCTGCAGACAGACAGACAGACAGACAGACAGCCCGCTGCAGACAGCCCGCTGCAGACAGACAGACAGACAGCCCGCTGCAGACAGACAGCCCGCTGCAGACAGACAGCCCGCTGCAGACAGACAGACAGCCCGCTGCAGACAGACAGCCAGCCCGCTGCAGACAGACAGCCAGCTGCAGACAGACAGCCAGCCCGCTGCAGACAGACAGCCAGCCAGCCCGCTGCAGACAGACAGCCAGCCAGCCCGCTGCAGACAGACAGCCAGCCAGCCCGCTGCAGACAGACAGCCAGCCAGCCCGCTGCAGACAGACAGCCAGCCCGCTGCAGACAGACAGCCAGCCCGCTGCAGACAGACAGCCAGCCCGCTGCAGACAGACAGCCAGCCCGCTGCAGACAGACAGACAGCCAGCCCGCTGCAGACAGACAGACAGCCAGCCCGCTGCAGACAGACAGACAGCCAGCCCGCTGCAGACAGACAGACAGCCAGCCCGCTGCAGACAGACAGACAGCCAGCCCGCTGCAGACAGACAGACAGCCAGCCCGCTGCAGACAGACAGCCCGCTCCATCTCATTGTACCTGACACGCCGTGGCAGGCGTCGGAGCACTCCTGCAGGGAGAGGTAGTTGTTGCGGTTCCCCTTGCAGCCCCCGAAGATGAACTCCTCGCACTTCTCTGACGCACCATTGTAGTGCCACCTAGGGAATGCTCCTCGACAGTGACCCACCTTTTTGGGGACCAGACAGTGACCTGGGCAAGCAGACAGACAAGTCAGAGATGATTATGGAGGGTTAATATTGGTTTGATTAAATTATATATATTTTTTACAACTTTACATGAGATACATAGGTAAATGATCTATGCTTTACATAGCATGGCTGTAATGTGAATGTATTGCACCTGCCATTTATATAAGCTGTTCGTGATAATGGATCCCTCTGTTTTACCATAATGCAAAACTGTCTAAGCCCTCGGTCAGTCGACAACAGCCAAGGTAAGTAGAAATTCACGCCAATGTGTATTTTGAGTGTACTATCCCTTCGACACACTTCACCATGTCAACAAATGTGTTTTTATCCAAAGTCCAGCAACCTGAGCAGCTAAACAGTTGAACATTATACTGTAGCTCTACAGTACACAGTGCTTCCCTTTAAACCCACAACATGCTTATTGCAGCCGACAGGACACCAATGCCACCATTAGAGGAGGTCTGTGACCGTACCCTTACATTTACCCATGCACACCGTTTAGGTTCATGGTGGAATGTCAACAAGGGTGTGTTCAGGAGAGTCATCGTTCCAGAACGTTGAGAGAGAAATGTATAGAACATACAGTGGGGGTTCCAAAATGTTTTAGATCCTTGATAACAGATAGAGGGGCAAAGATCATAGGTCCCAACACATGCTAACCTCTCACCATTACCAATAACAGGGAAGGTTAGCATGTCTTGGGGGTATGATCCCTGTATCTCACTCATTATTCACGATTCATTCAGGATTATCCATAATCATGGTAGCATCTAACATTAATGTAGACATCTTTATTTACAATAAAAGTGGCTCTAAAATGAAACAATACATTATTTCCCCATTTCTATTAGGCACAAAATAATCTGAAACACAACCAAAACAAACAGCAAATGCATCCAACAAGTTTGTAGAGTCACAATCATTGCGTGCTAGGAATATGGGACCAAATACTAAAGACTTGACTACTCCATTTATAAGAATCTTTAGGGGTGTCAATCATTTGGACCCCTACCTTTGAGAAAAAAATTATTAGTTGTTAAACAATCTTAAAATATAAAATAGAATTTCTCCCAAAGAAATTCTGACCATATAATATAGCCCAGTATTTGAATAATTTATTATATAAGAGGTCATTATTGCGCATCTTTAAATCAAGGGTTTCAATCATTTCAGACCAGGTGTGTCAGCTGTGCCCCTCCAGGTGTGCCCCTCCCACTCAATAAAAGACACACACCATTGTCTGGCCCTCATGAGTGGGAGGGATATATTAGACAACAAAGGACACAAGGGGAGAGTGTGACAACCAACAAGGTACTAGCTTACAGGCCTGGGAATCTCCAGTTCTCATGGGACCGATTTTTAAAAAATATATATATATATATTTAAATGTATTTAGCTAGACATGTCAGTTAAGAACAAAGTCTTATTTAAAATGACGGCCTAGGAACAGTAGGTTAACTGCCTTGTTCAGGGGCAGAACGACAGATGTTTACCTTGTCAGCTCGAGGATTCGATAGAGCAACCTTTCGGTTACTGGCCCAACGCTCTAACCACTAGGCTACCTGCCCAGGCCTGGGCAATTCCAGTCCTTGGGGGCCTGATTGGTGTCACACTTTTGCCCCAGCTAACACACCCGACTCCAATAATCAACTAATCATGATCTTCAGTTAAAAATACCATTAGTTTAAATCAGGTGTTTTCACTAGGGATGGGGGAAAGTGTAACACCAATCAGGCCCCGAGGACTGGAATTGTCCAGGCCTGTGACTAGCACGTGACAGAAGCCAGGCGTAATAGCTTTACGAATTCCAAATCAGGCCCTCGTGGCCTAGCCCCTATTCCTAGGCACTCTGGGGAAATACAAAGGAATTGGATAGGTTTAAAAAGATAGGCTTGGTGGAATTGTCATATACATCTTATACCCATTTAAACATTTCAGATTTCTAGGGGTACTTAGGAAGGGAACTGTTTCGTTCAACAAAACTGACTTAAATAGGGGCTAACACTGAGCATGAATTCATCTGGCATTTCCACTTGTTACCATATTGGACCGGTCACTCAGCACAGCTATGATGGAGTGATATGAACGCAACAATTAATTCATCTATACTATCAAACCTTATAATAGCAACCAACCAAGTGTTGGCCCAACCCTATAGAAACATGGTCCCAAGCTCTGGAGAAAGTCTCTCCACTACAGGGAAATGTTATTCAAAAGGGCCGGATAGGTTGTAGTAGTTGCTATGACTAACGGTTTTGTATTTGTAACATTTATTTCACTGGAACCCCTGCATGGCCATATTTGCTCTTCTTGCTGTAGCATCTGTTGACACCGGTCTACTGTCTGTTGACACCGGTCTACTGTCTGTTGACACCGGTCTACTGTCTGTTGACACCGGTCTACTGTCTGTTGACACCGGTCTACTGTCTGTTGACACCGGTCTACTGTCTGTTGACACCGGTCTACTGTCTGTTGACACCGGTCTACTGTCTGTTGACACCGGTCTACTGTCTGTTGACACCGGTCTACTGTCTGTTGACACCGGTCTACTGTCTGTTGACACCGGACCGGTCTACTGTCTGTTGACACCGGTCTACTGTCTGTTGACACCGGTCTACTGTCTGTTGACACCGGTCTACTGTCTGTTGACACCGGTCTACTGTCTGTTGACACCGGTCTACTGTCTGTTGACACCGGTCTACTGTCTGTTGACACCGGTCTACTGTCTGTTGACACCGGTCTACTGTCTGTTGACACCGGTCTACTGTCTGTTGACACCGGTCTACTGTCTGTTGACACTCCATTTTGGGGGCTTCCCGCTTTTCCTTTGCTGTACTCAGGAAAGTTTACAGATTTTTTTCTTTCTTTCTACTGAGATAGAAAAATGTACAATCTGTAAACAATTTCATGTTCCAAAACTCGCAGGAATATCTCTCCCGGTCTGTGACATAACCTTTTCATTGGTATTAGCAACAACATTCTGTGGAACTTTCAAGGAGGGCTGGGCCAATAAACTTTTCCACTCCTATCGGTAGTAAAGTAGAGGGTTGTGTAAGGGCACCCTAGTCAACCTTTGTCTGTCTCGGTCTGTGTGAGCCTGTCTGTGTGAATGCCTGTCTGTCTGTCTGTGGTCTCACCTGGGAAAGTGGCTGATATGACTCAACTGTGAATCACGCCAGACCTGTTCTCATCCTAGCTTGGCAGGGGAGTGGTCACACGGTTATCTCCTTGTGTTGGGTGTCAAGTACACGTTTTGAAAGCTACGAGCTTGACTTAAAAATGGTCAATGGTTGGAAATAAACCATTTTATTCACAAACCATTGAGAGCACCTAATGATGTTGATTGCAATTGAAGTACTGTATCGAAGTTGTTTGGCCCAAGCGTCAATAAAATTAACATTTTTCTTTAACTAAAACCCAAGCCCATGTTAACCAGTAACAAAATAAGGCCCTGCCTTCATGTTAACTTTAGCTTACACATGATCCACATTAAAATGGTGTGTGTGGCACCAATCTTAACCTCCTGCAGGGTAGAGGACTATACTTAGCTAACTGGAAACCAAAGACCAGGTTTGTCTAGGAGTAGTTCAAAGGATGACATTCATTTATACTGAACAACAATATTAACACAACATGAAACCATTTTACTGAGTTACAGTTCATAAGAAAAGCAGTCAAATCAAATAAAAAGAACTATGCCCTAATCTATGGATTTCACATGACTGGGCAGGGACGCAACCATGGGTGGGCCTAGGCCCAGCCAATCAGAATGATTTTAACCCCCCAAAAAGGCTTTATTGCAGACAGAAATATTCCAGTTTCATCAGCTCTCCGGGTGGCTGATTTCAGACAATCCCGCAGGTGAAGAAGCCAGATGTGGAGGTCATGGGCTGGCGTGGTTACACGTGGTCTGCGTCTGTGAGGCCAGTTGGACCTACTGCCAAATTATCTAAAACATCGTTGGAGGCGGCTTATGGTTGAGCAATTAAAATTAAATTATCTGGCAACAGCTGGTGGACATTCCAGCAGTCAGCATGCCAATTGCATGCTCCCTCAAAACTTGAGACATCTGTGGCATTGTGTAGTGACAAAACTTCACATTTTAGAGCGGCCTTTTGACCCCAGTACAAGGTGAACTTGTGTAATGATCATGATGTTTAATCAGCTTCTTGATATGCCACACCTGTCAGGTGGATGGAATATCTTGGCAAAGGAGAAATGCTCACTAACAGGAATATAAAGACATTTGTTCAATTCTTTTTAGATAAATAAGCTTTTTCTGTGTATGTAAAATTTCTGGGATAATTTTTTTCAGCTTATGAAACACTTTGCATGTTGAGTTTATATTTTTGTTCAGTATAGATATCATTGGTGCGTCAATCCACAAGGCTAGTGTGCTGGAATAGTGTTTCGCAACCTTTTGTACAGACTGGCAAACTATATGATTTTTCTTGTGTAATATATACAATTTAGCAGACTCTTTTATCCAAAGCTACTTACTGTCATGCGTGCATAGATTTTTATAGCTGGTCCCGGGAATCAAACCCACTATTCTGGGGTTGCAAGCACCATGCTACATACCAACTGAGCTACTGTGTGTCAGTGACAGGCAACAGATTACAGCTACAGTGTGGGTATAGCCTACATGAGATTATGGACAAAAGAGAGAGATTATTTTAAAATTTGTCAAATGGCAGCCAAGCATCAATCATCATGTCACCAGAATAAGACCCTTGATATTTATTGGAAAGGAGCATCAAGCTCATCACCTTGCACTTTCACCCCCCTGTGAAGTTCATCATCACTTATTTCCTCTGTAATCTAATTTAACTAGGCAACCAAGTTAAGAACAAACTATTCATTTACAATGAGGGTCTACCCCGGCCAAACCCGGACTGCAGTGACACCTATTGCACTGCGTTGCAGTGTCTTAGACCACTCAGGAGCCTAATAAACTGCATGCTTTCCCCGAGTCGTAGTGGGAGGACCGGACCACACAACATATTGTGTGACTCCAAGTTTACTTCCATATGATGGTTATTATATCAATTTTTGCGCATAAAAGCGTTTCCACTGACATTTCTCACATAATACATTTTACCGACATGCCTCGTCTAATGTTCTTTGTTTTGTCGACATTTGGAAAGTTTACCGACAAATTGTCTGTTTCCATCAGGCCTGTTTTTTTTAAATCTGACGTAAAAAGGTTGGCTGGAAACCTAGTTATTGACAGCTTTGAAACACATACTCAGTGTTTAATAACATGGACATTTCACATGACCACAATTCAGTACTCACCCTCAGACTGTTCTGGAGTAAGGACGAGGACAGAGACCTTATCCATGGCTGATTGGTTGCTGGAGTCGGTGACCTTTAGCTGGAAGACGTACATCCCAGGTTTCAGGTTGCTCAGCATCACCTGATCCTTCAGGTCCGTTTTCTGGAAGAAAAAGGATTAGAGAAGAATACAACTGTGCCCGTACCTGACTTTTACATTTCTATCCATCCATCTATCTATATGAAAACTAGCATTTAAGCTGGACCAATGCTTGATCAGTGTTTTTATTCAGATGATTAAACTCACAAAGACATTTGAAGGCAAATGTGCATATATATTCTGTATTTTTACCAGGCAGCAAGACCACACCATTAAAACATGAAGCACTGTTCTGAATAACAACAATAGATTATACATTGGCTAATGAAGAAAATGAGGGTATGATGATGAAGAGTATGTGTTGAGCATGTAATGTATAGTACTAATTTTTTTATCCAGCAATACTATGTTCCCAAGACTATTTCCCCTCTGGGATAACAACTTGTAGCATTGTTATTATTATGAGGATGACGGTTGATGCCCTCACCGTAATGTCCACCGTGCTGTCCCCCTTCACAAGGCTCCACTTGTAGCTAGTTATCACTTTGTCATCCCAGCTCTCAATGCCATTCAATGTCACCGTGTCGTTGGGTTGGACCACGATGTCCCGGCCCGCTTTGGCAGTGGGGAACTTATCCTCATCACCTGAGAGCAGCCATACCAATCAGCAAAATAATTACCATCAAAACAATCATAATAATATATTTGCACTGAGATTCTTAATTTTTTCCTGTCCCAGCACCAAACACACACAAAAGAAATCACAGTAGGACACAAGCAGGAGATGGGGTGGATAACATTTAGGTTGTGGGGGTTAGTATTAGTAATTATCAGTAAGAATGGGCTTTGATGGGCTGGTTTCTAGATTTAGCCTATATTACTGGAAGAAAAATCTCTTTAAAAGGGGAAATCTGCAATAGATATAGATTTTTGGACATATAAATTAACAATATGAATTGACTCTTGAAGAACAACTTAAAATAGCTCATGCTTAGGTCAACTGTTGTACCCCATCAGAACCCAAAATATAAGCATGTTTTAATCCAATGTTTGTATACAAAGTAAATGCAAACCAACCCTGTAAACCCTCAAAACACGATACAAACTATAATGTTGATATCATGGCTGGGCAGTACTTGCATCCACAGCTCTGTCAATGAACTTGAGTGGCTCCATTTCTCCAGCTTGTTAGTGGAACAGAGGTGGGGACTATACTTTATTGTTTCAACTCCTGATTGACGATTTAAATCGCCATTAAACATGCTTGGTCAAAGACTATGCTTATTCATGTGTGTCTGGGAAACTGGTTCGTAGGCCTACAAGACTATAAAGCAATGACTACCTGGAACTGGAGTGAGTCGAGTCTTGATCTTACCACGGGTGCTTTCGGGTCCTCCCAGGTAATCTTCATAGACGGAGTCCAAAATGTAATTTGTGAATCCCACTTTGTTCACAAACCTGCAGACATACTCTCTCTTGTACAGGCAGTTAAACAGAAAACATGTTTTAACCGAGCCTTTCTCTGCACCATTCTCAATCAGAGCCAAGTTGCAATTGGAGTCTTGGCAACAATAGTCAACACAGTCTTCAGCTTGGGTTACAGTTGGGGACGAGATGAAACTGGCTCCTACTTTGACAGAGTCTTCAGTGTCTAGCACAAAGTTTACATTGCCCACATTGAAATTCCCGGCGCAGCCTTCTCCATTTGTAACCTGTGCGTTGTCTTGGCAGACTATTGACAGGAGCAACAGCGCGGATCCTAATATTGACCCAATACACAGAGCCGTCATTATTGCCGTTACTTGAAAGACGTAGCCTACCGAACAATAGCCTACGACACAACGAAGGTAAATGCAGTCAAATGTTGTTTTATGTTTCCTCTCGGTTTCCGTGTGAATTACTCCTATAAACACTATTTGGACAAAGGTTCAACGCCCATTCCGTCTCCAAAATGTCTTATTTAATTTCAAACAAGATATTCCATGAATTTCCCCAACACAGAACGTGCGACATGAAATTAGTTCAATAGTCGACAAACAACACGGGTTATAGCAATACGTATGTATTTAGCTGAAAAACAAACAAGATAGGCTATAATCTTATTTCTATGTTCTTTGTTTAAAATCCAAGTAAAGAGAGTACCTCACGCGATTAAATCACTCAGCAATGTTGGGTGTTTTCATTCGCAAGAAAGGCCAACAATTTAACTTAAACAAAATTCTCAGGTGTGTCCATAGAGATAGATAGAGGACTCATCTATATCTGTGCTATTATATCGTCGGTGAACGCATGAGCAGCGCCATTGAGGTTTTACAACCCATAGGAATCCCCACCCAGTTGACTAGGTTACTTTGAAATGGCGTAAGCATGGTGGAATCCCTCAGTGGTAATGTCCATGATGAATACTCTATCTATCTCTATGGGTGTGTCATACCTGTGAAATCCAGGAAGTGAAATGTTGTACTGACGTTGATGTGGGCGGTAGAGTTTCGGTGGACTGTTGCTTCTGTCACATCAGGCTGGGTGCCCTTTGTATTTCATGACTTCAACATCCCTCCTCTATTGTCAATATATCATTTCATTTTTCAATAAACCATTTGTCATTGTCAATAAATAGTCTGTCATGTGTATTTATTTTGTGCACAATTATTTCCAACAAAACTTGGAATAACACTTTTAGAGGTGAAATTATTTTACTTCAATAATACACCCCAGCCTCTACTCCTTTCACTTCCCTTATTCCAATAAATATTCACGTGAAAATGTTCATCATCTAGCATATGTTAGGAAAAAAAAATGCATGTTTGGTTCCAGGTAGAACCCTTTTGGGTTCCATGTAGAATAGTCATTTTCACAGAGGGTTCTACATGGAACCCAAAAGGGTTCTCCAATGGGGACAGCTGAAGAACCCTTTTGGACCCATTTTTTCAAAGATGGTATTTTATTTTATTTATTTTTTATTGATCCTTTATTTAACTAGGCATGACGAGGCATGACGACACAGCCTGTATGAAAACTCTTGTTCATTGGTACGGTTTCTTATGAAAGTGGTTAATGGTTTAGATGCCTTAGAATGATTGACGTCCTAAAACAGTTGGTCTTTGATTCCACAGGCAGACATGTCTAGTAACACTGCACATTGTATTGTCAAGAGACAAAAGAGACATTGTGTGGTCTTTTTTTTCATCTTCTTTTGTATGCATGACACTGAGTGTACAAAACATTAACGACACCTGCTCTTTCCATGATATAGACTAGCCAGGTGAATCCAGGGGAACGCAATGATATCTTATTGATGTCACTTCAGTCAGTGTAGATTAGGTATTCCCAAACTGGGGTACGCGCAATGCCATCGGGGGTACGCCAAATAAAAATGTGATTCACATTTTTTTTAAATAAAAAATGTCTTCACATTTTCGAACGGTCCATCTATATTTTCCAACAGGGCTATACATTTGGGTGAGTTTTTTTCTTTGCCTGAGTAGCCTTGTTTCACTGCCAAAAATAGCGAATTAACAACACAATGTCAAATAGAGGTAGCTGTTTCAGTATGATATGTTGGATAAAGGAATAAAGACAGACACCAATGTCAGGTTCAATAGCCTTGTTTGTGCATTGTACAAATCCCTACACATGGAGTCCGGGGAACAGTCCGGCTAGTCGAATACCTATCAACTCGACTCCGTGACATCATCCTTTTCAATAGAAAGTGCAAACATAAAGGCATAACATTAAGTTCTTAACAGTCAGGTCATAACAATAGAAAAAGCTTGACATTTTCTTTTTACTTCAGTTGTCATCTTCCTTTTTTAAAATTATTATTATTTAAGAAAAATATATATATTTTAATTAACCGAGGGCAAGTTAACAGTCCCTTGCTTACAGAGTAAGCCTGTCCGGTGGCTTGCACAGCCGACCCACCCGTGAGTAAGTATTGGCACTGACAGGGGTAGGATTAGGGGCACGAGCTGGAGAGCTTGGTGGGGTAGAAGCCTCGCCTTCAGTTGGCCCATGTCTCAATTCTGCGCCCCCTTACCCTTAGGCCTGGACTGTGATCCAGCTCATCTAGGTGAGTGTATGGTGTGTTCTGGTTTGTCTGCTCTGCTACACGCAGATCCACCCGATTGCGACGATAGAGGGAGCCACCAACATCCACCAGGTAAGAACGTGGTGCAACTCTCTGTAGGCATGTGCCCAGCCTCCAAAGTCCCGTGTGGTCTCCCGGCATCGGTTTCATCCTTATCGTTTCACCCATCTTCAGCTTTGGTAGGTCTCGAGCAGTCCGGTCATAGAAGCACTTAGCGAGCTGCTTTCTGTGATGCAGTTACGTAGTGATTTGGGAATAATGACCTTCAGACCTCTGAACAAGACGCCATTTTGCATGCTGATCTCATCTCGAAAGGTCCAGTATTCTCTCACTGTGAAAGGTGTCTCCTCTTTCAGGTATGGCTAACCTGTGAGAGCCATGGACTTCAGTGACTGTAGGTGTTCGTCCTCCTGTGTTGCCTTATCTGGGCTAGGCGGTGATCTGTTACGTTTAAGTAGTCTGCCTGATTGATCTGTTGAACATCTTGTTGTTCCTGCTGTAGCGAAAAGATGGCCTGCCGCTGATAGACAGTGCCTCTGCCTGTACATTGTGTTGTTTCCCTGCTCGGTGTGTCGCTGATGTACATCTCTGGTCCTGGCTTGTAAATTACCTTCAGGCTGTAGTTTTGCAGAGTCAGGAGCATACTTTGAAGCCTCTTGGGCGCGTTGAGGAGAGGTTTACTGAATATGGCAATGAGTGGTTTGTGGTCAGTTTCAGCGGTGACCAGCTCTCGCCCATATAAGTAGTGATGGAATCGCTGGCAGGAGAAGACGATGCTGAGGCACTCTTTCTCAATTTGTGCATAGATTTGTTCGGTGGGTGTGAGCGCTCTCGAGGCAAACGCAACGGGCTGGCCTTCCTGCATAAGGCAGCATCCAAGTCCCCTTTGGCTGGAGTCGCTCTGGATTGTGACAGGCTTCATGATGTCGTAGTAGCGCAACACTGGCATGGATGAAGCCAGAGATTTCATCTCCTGCACTGCGGCCTCGTGCTTGGGTAGCCAGTGCCATGGTGTGTCTTTGTCCAGCAACCGGCGCAGAGGCTCACAGACTGCTGATAGGTGTGGCATGAACTTTGCAAGATAGTTTTCAAAGCCGATGAGATGCTGTACTCCTTTTGCATCAGACGGGTTTGGCATGTCGAGGATCGCTCTGACCTTGTCTGGGTCCGGCTTCAGGCCTTTTGCCGAGAGAATGTGGCCATGGAAGTGGATGTCTTTCACCTTGAACTGCAGCTTCTTCAGGCCAAGGCGAAGCTTAACTGATCGGCAGCGCTCCATCAGTGCCAGGAGCTTCACATCGTGGTCGCGTACTGCTTCTACGTCTGTGTCACCACAGTCTACGATCAGGACATCATCGGCGATGGGTTCAATGCCCTTGAGCCCAGCCAGTAACTCGTGCTGCTTGCGTTGGTATATCTCAGGCGCCACTGAGACACCAAACGGGAGCTTGAGCCAGCGTTTCCGACCCCAGGGGGTCCAGAAGGTAGTCATGAAGCTGCTTTCTTCATCCAGCTTGCATTGAAGGAATGCATCTCGGGCATCCACCAAGGTGAAAATCCTGGCCTTGGGAAGCTTATAGAGGACATCCTCTAGTGTCGGCATGATGTAGTGGGATCGTTTCAGTGCTTGGTTCAGATGCTTTGGGTCGATGCAGACCCTCAGCTTCTCTGGTTTTTTCACTATGACCATATTGCTGATCCAGTCAGTTGGTCCAGTCACAGATGTCATGTGGCCATCGGCCTCATACTTGTCCAGCTGGGCCTTCACAGCCACTTTCATTGCAATGGGCACATTGCGAGGAGCACACTGGACTGGAGTGATGCTCTCATCCACTTCAAAGTGTACCTCCCCAGGCACAGATTCAACGGGCATGTTGAATACATCGTCATATCTGCTGAGTAGTTGTTCTTTGGACAATGCTGGACATGATCCACAATGTGCAGGTCATTTGGTACAGTGAACTGCATCAGTCCCAGGCGTTAACATGTAGAGCCTGAGAGGAGAGGATGTTGACTGTTTTTTACAATCTCAAACTCCAGCTTGTGTTTGCGTCCCCGAATAACACATTCGGTCTCAAAGGTGCCCATAGAGCTCATTAGCTCTCCTGAGTACAGCTTTAGTCTAGTATCGCTGGGCAATAGATGTGTGTCAGGTGCCAGGTTGATTTTGTCTTTGTAGCTCATTATGTTGCATGTAGCACCGGAATCCAGTTGACATTGTTGTTGCTTGTTGTGTAATCGTAGTGTCACAAACCATTTCTTCCCTCTTGAGTGTACAGCCCCAATGGAGTCATGCATGTAAATGTCACTTTCACTGTCCAGCTCTGAACATTGAGTGACATCATCAACACAGTGAATCTTGCCCTCACTCACCCTTCTTTTGCTTTCGAGACACACTTTTGCAAAATGATTATTAGTTCCACAAGCTCTGCATGGTTTTCCAGGGCAGTGCTCTTTGCCACGTGTGTGTGTATTCCCACAGTATTTACATGCTACAGGGCTCTCTGTGTTCACCGTTCATGGTGAATTGCTCTGCCTCGATTGGTTTAGTCTGAATGTCTGCCTAGCAACAGCGTGAACAGTATCAACGTCGGAAGCCTGTGGTTTTGATTTCCATTGCTCTCATTCTCATGTCAGTGACTTCAGCAGTGCTGCACATTTCGATGGCAGTTACTAATGTTAAGCCTCTCTCTCTCAGTAGACGCCGGCGTGTATCCTCATTTGCAATTCCTAGTACTATTTTGTCACGAATCAATTCATCTTTCAATCCCCCGTATTCACAAGTGGCGGATTTCTCTCTCAAACAGGTTACAAAGTTGTGTACTGACTCACCCTCTTCCTGTTTGCAGCTTCCGAAAACGAATCGCTCATAAATTATGTTTCTGGCGGGTTTGAAGTAATTCTCCAATGCATCCAATATAGCCTTTGCATCACACTGTTGTCGTGCTGTGAGGGTGAGATTGTGCCGGTAGATATGCCTGCATTCGCTGCCCATTAAACTTCTCAGAGTTGCAGCTTGTACCTTGTTGGGTTTCTCATGTAGACCGGTCGCCAGTGCATAGTCCTCGAATTCATCCCTGAAGTTGTCCCAAATAGTGTTCCAGTCCCCTGTGAGAACCATGGGATTTGGTGGCGGAATGTTCGCTGCCATAGCAATGGAATATGAGATTTCTTTGCCTTCAGTCATCGAAGTAGGTAGTGATGCTAGCTGGCCAGCTAACAATGAGGTGATCAGTGTTGTGAGTAGGAAACGGTGTGTGTTCGCATATGGAACGTAACTGCGCCTATACTGTACTTAGCTACAAAAATAACAAACGTGTGTTTTCCGAGCCAATTCTGATACCATGTTTCAGTATGATATGTTGGATAAAGGAATAAAGACAGACACCAATGTCAGGTTCAATAGCCTTGTTTGTGCATTGTACAAATCCCTACACATGGAGTCCAGGGAACAGTCCGGTGAGTCGAATACCTATCAACTAGACTCCGTAACAGTAGCCTAGTCAAATAATTAACATCCAATCACATTAACCGTTACTCTCTTGGGGGAATTCCACTAACGGTCTGTTTGTAGCCAAACCTAGCTGCTGCTCATGTTGGTGTCTGTGCTGATGGTGCAAAAGCCATGACAGGGAGACATATTGGAGTGGTAACGCCCGTGCAAGCAGTTGCTCCCGACGCCACTTGGGTAAACTGCAGCATCCACCGAGAGGCTCCTGGGTACACTGCAGCATCCACCGGGAGGCTCTTGGGTACACTGCAGCATCCACGAGAGGCTCTTGGGTACACTGCATCATCCACGAGAGGCTCTTGGGTACACTGCAGCATCCACCGGGAGGCTCTTGCTGCCAAGGGAATGGCTGACAGCTTGAAATACGTTTTGGACACTACAATGAAAATGGTTAACTTTGTTAAAAGCAAGGCCCCTGAACTCTTGTGTATTTTCTGCACTATATTGTGTATTTTCTGCACTGATATAGGAAGTGAGAGTTATTCACAATTTCCGATGAACAAATTAGGTTTTATATGTAAGATGGTTAAATAAAGAGCAAAATTATTGATTACTATTATATTATTTGTGGCAGACCAGGGGGTTTGGTCAAGACGTTTACACAGATCAGACATGGACAGAGTAGGATTAGCTCGGTTTCAAGGGTGTTTATTTAAATAATAAATCAAAAGAAAAGGATAGGTCTCCCCCATGACACCCTCTCCGGGATACCGTCTTCTGGGCTCCGGGTCTTGTTGTATCCTGTCGGGCACAAAAACTGAACTCCCTCCTTTTAGCTCGGGCACCGTCTCCAATTATAAGGAAGTCACCTTTCTTCCTCCAGTCCCTTCCCGTGCTGCCCTTCTGGCAGCTTTATGGGACTGGTACACCAGGTGAGCAATCAGCCATTGATTGCTCACCAACCACAATCAGCCCCAGTTAGTCCTGTCCGGAGAGCACGTCAAGACCTGGCACGTCCAGCAGAGGGAGCTATCGCCTTGTAATGTAGACTCTGTCTGCCACCTGACCTGCTGTATGCCACCCCCCCACCTAAGCTCTGTCGGGGAGAGGGCTGTCGTCAGTGACAAGCGTTGAAGGGACAAGAACCACCTGGTGTCCAGATAATTTGTGTCCCTTCCCCTGGACATCCAGACCAGGGGAGCATGGTCCGTGACCAGGGTGAAGTGGGTACCTAACAGATAATACTTGAGAGTGTCTTGCGCCCACTTCAAGTCATGTCAGAAGCACAGGCTACAGTCCAGTTTGGGCACCAACACGATGGGGCTGCACCTGGCACTGTGGGACTCTTCAACGACCCCCATCCACAGCATAGCCTCCAGTTCCTGCTTCAAGGCCTTCCTTCGGGCCTCCGGAATCCGATACGTTACGTTTTCGTACCGTTTCCCCGGGCCGGGTACGGATGTGGTGTTCAATGAGGGTCATGAGGCCCGGCTTCTCAGAGAACGCCATGTTTCGATCAACGAGTTCCCTGAGCTCTTGCTTCTGGGCCGGGTAGAGACCCTCATTGCTCGGGACCACCACTGGTACCGTTGGCATCCTGGGTCCCGACCGAAACACGGCCAAGGCTGTCCTCTCGGTATTTGACGGGTCCCAGCTTCTCTATCACCTCGTATGGCCCGTGACATGTCTCCAGGAACTTACTTTCGGCCGTGGGGATTAATACCAACACCCTGTCATTTTATTGAACCGTCCATCCGTCTGCGGGGTCATCCGTCTGCGGGTGAAAGACCGGATCTGTTTGATCTGCAGGAGAGCACACAAATATTTCATTAGGCGGGACATAAACTCAGTACCTTGCTCTGTCAGGATTTCGTTCGGGATGGCCACCCGGCTAAAGAGGTGGAATAGCTCCTGGGCGATTCCCTTGAATGCCACCCGTAGGGGAATGGCCTCGGGATACCGGGTGGCATAATCTCCTATAACCAGGATGTACCGGTGTCCTCGTGCTGTTTTTACCAGGGGTCCAACTATGTCCACTGCGATGCGTTTAAAGGGCACCCCGATGATCGGTAGGGGGACCAGTGGGTTTCGGAAGTGCGCTTTTGGGGCAGTGAGTTGACACTCCGGGCAGCTGCGACAGTAGTCTTGGCAATGGCAATCCATTCTTCTCCATTCCCAGGTGCGCCCCCAACAGGTGGGTGTGGGCCAGCTGAAGAAAGGTTCCCACGTACCGTCAGGTTAGCAACAATACCTCTCGAAGTTCCCCCTGTTGGCATGACACCTGATACAAATTTGGAAATTGGGGTATCGCCAGTCACTCTCCCCCAGAAGTAGCTGTCCATCCACCGCTATCACTTGCGCAGCGGCGGCTTTCAAGTTCGGGGGTCTCGACTGGCCCCTCGAAATCGAGGAGGGGGAGGCTGGGCTCCTCCAGTGGTCCCCAGAGGGGGTTGGGTTCCGGCACCCCCTCCGACTCCGGACCTGTAGATACAGGTTGGTCAACCGGTTGCTTCCGTGCTGCTCAGGCACTCAGGGTCATCCCCGCTCTCTTCTTCGGCCAGCTCGTATCTTTTTCTTCAGCTCGTGCCGCCATAGGGCCGCGAACAGCGGACAATCCCGTTCCACTAGGAGAGGTACCGGCAGCTCTGGTACTGCACCCACCATCATCTGGCAGCTCGCTTGTGGCGTCATAATGTTGGTCCATACGGTTGGATACCGCTTTGTGTCACGGTTAACACAGGAAATGGACATCTCCCTACCACATTCAGTCTCCTGGTGCAGCAGGCTCATGGTTATGAGCGTAACCATACTTCCGGAGTCTAATAGAGCTTCCATGTCGTGTTCGTTAATCTTTACCGGGACCATGGGTGCAGTTGATTCGTGGTGCGCCCAACAGGAGGCTTTCTGATGGCATCGACTCTTCTCGAGCTGGGCAATTCCAGGCAATGTGCCCACGGGCGCCATACTCAAAACACCATCTATCTGGGGTCATGGGTGGTGGGTCGGCCCTACACCAGCCATCTCTCCAAGGGTTTGCGGTCCTTTGGCCCTGCCGACTGTCGGTTCTGGGTACACAGCGGTGGGGCTGCCCTTCCGTCTCCTCGAACAGGTCGCCGACTCGGCCTGGCTCCCACTCAGCAGGGCCTGAGTGTTCTGATGCGTCTCCACTGCTTCCAGGAGTCCCTCCAAGGTCTGGGGCGCACATAGACTCGCTGCCCTCTTCATGTCATGGGGTAGCCGTAAGAAGCAATCCAGGACCACTTTTTCGAGGATAGAGAGGGAGGATACGTCGGTTAGGAGCCATGCCCTGGTGACGCTCAGTAGGTCGCTTACCTGGGCTTGGGGGGATGCGTCGGCTACGAACCTCCAGTCGTGGAACAGTTGAGCCCAATGGGCCAGGCTGTACCCATAGAGGCTGAGTATCTCCCATTTTTTTCCGTCGTAGTTATCCGCCTGTTCGTCGTTCATGTCCCAATACACATTTTGGGCATTCCCAGAGAGGAACGGGGCCAGCAGACTTGCCCACTTCGGCCTTGGCCATCCTTCCCGTAGTGCTGTCCGTTCAAAAGTACAGAGGTATGTTTCGATGTCATCGTCTTCCGTTAGCTTGATTAAAAACTGGTTGGGATGTGATTCAGGGGACGCTCGTCCTTGCAGCTCCCTGATTTCCTCAACGAGGCGGACGTTTTGTAGTCGCTGTTCTTCCAGCATTCGTTCCTGAACCGCCTGTTATGCTTGTTGGGCCCGGACGAACTGAGCTATCAACTCGTCCATGCTGATGCTGCGTAAACGTCAACCCTGATCTTACCACGTTATCAGATTGCCTGCATTCTCCACCACTTGTGACAGACCAGGGTGTTTGGTCAAGATGTTTACACAGATCAGACATGGACAGAGTAGGATTAGCTCGGTTTCAAGGGTGTTTATTTAAATAATCAATCAAAAGAAAAGGATAGGTCTCTCCCATGTATCCTGTCGGGCACAAAAACTGAACCCACTCCTTTTAGCTCGGGCACCGTCTCCAACTATACAGAAGTCACCTTTCTTCCCCCAGTCCCTTCCCTTGTGTGCTGCCCTTCTGGCAGCTTTATTGGACTCGTACAGCTGGTGAGCAATCAGCCCTTGATTTATCACCAACCACAATCAGCCCCAATTAGTCCTGTCCAGAGAGCACGTCGAGACTTGGCACGTCCAGCAGAGGGAGCCATCGCCTCGTGATGTAGACTCTGTCTGCCACCAGGCCTCAACGAGTCTCCCCCTGGTGGCTGACTTGCTGTACGCCACATATTATTTGTGCCCTGGTTCTACAAGAAACTCACACTCATTCTTTCTTATGATTAATAAATGTATTGTATGGTGTGTGTGTGGCAGGCTTACAATGATGGCAAAAAACAACATTTGTGTCATGCCCTGACCATCGAGAGTGTAGTAGGTGGTGTAGTAGGTCATGGCGTGACTAGGGGGTGATCTAGTATATCTATGTCTATGTTGTGTTCTAGTTTCTTTTTCTATGTTGGTGCTTTGTATGATTCCCAATTAGAGGCAGCTAGTAATCGTTGTCTCTAATTGGGGATCATATTTAAGTAGTTATTTTTCCCACCTGTGTTTGTGGGATCTTGTTTATGTGTAGTTGCCTGTTAGCACTCCATTGTCGTGAAGTTTCGTTCATTCTTTATTGTTCTGTTCATTTCTGTAAATAAACATGTGGAAACCATATCATACTGCACCCTGGTCCGATAATTCTTACGACGAACGTGACAATTTGAGAGTGTGCTGACCCTGGTGCCAGAGGGGGTATGCAGCTGGAGGTTGAAGGTTTGAAGGGGTACAGGACTATACAACGTTTGGGACCACTGGTGTAGATGAAGGGGAGGAGACAGGTTAAATAAGGATTTTTAAGCCTTGAAATAATTGAGACATGGATTGTGTATGTGTGCAATTTCAGAGGGTGAATGGGCAAGACAAAATATTTAATTGCCTTTGAACAGGGTGCCAGGCAAACTGGTTTGAGTATGTGAAGAACTACACCGCTGCTAGGTTTTTCACACAGTTTTCCCTGTGCATTAACAATGGTCCACCACCGAAAGGACATCCAGCCAACTTGACACAACTGTGGGAAGCACTGTAGTCAATATGGGCCAGAATGTAGGCTGTTCTGGGGGCAAAATGTGTATGAAAGTACTGTGTTTGGCACACAAACCAAATTAACTGAAGAGACATTCATTATTCTACTGTACATTAGAGAGTAATGAAATGGATGGAAATAAGTCTTACCGTACTAGCTTCCTTGGACTGGTTTACAGAGAAATTATCATATCTCTCAAGAAAGCTCAAGCATTATCTGGTGATTTCCACAGGCAGACACTAATGTCATAGGCTAAGGTACATCGAAGAAATCAGACTCGTTTGACAAGCTAGTGAAATTATTATAATATTTTTTTAAATATATATATATATATATATATATATTTTTAACCTCAGTTAAGAACAAATTCTTATTTTCAATGACGGCCTAGGAACAGTGGGTTAACTGCCTGTTCAGGGGCAGAACGACAGATTTGTACCTTGTCAGCTCGAAGATTTGAACTTGCAACCTTCCGGTTACTAGTCCAATGCTCTAACCACTAGGTAGAAATAAAAGTGCATATCCTATTATCTTCAAGGCCTAAACCAGCACTGTTGAGGGACATTAATGTTCAAAAAACAACGTTCCATTGTGTCACATTAAATAATAAAGGCTGAGTTTGATGTAAACCTTATAGTGATTTTGAATTGTGTGTAGTATTTTGATTACTGGAAATAGTGGCTGCATTTGCACACATTTCTCTTCACTTTGGATGAAAACAGTTGATGATATCGCCATGAGGCCACATGTGGTTGGGAGAGTTACCGTTGTGCCAGACTCCGGCACATGTGAGTTTGGGTTTGTGAATGTGTCGATTTGTATGGTTTCGTTTACGCAGGCAGCTAAATTCTGATCGCTTATTGGTCTTTGGAAAAAAAGCTGATGTGAAATGATCAGATGGGATTGGTCAAAAGACCAATTAGTGGAACAAATATCAGAATTGGGCAGCCTGTGTAAACGCAGTGCGAGGTGTCGCACATGTGGATGTGTCCCCAATTGCACCACTGACTAGCTAGCTTTTTGCGTGGTGCGACTGGTAAGACGCCTCGGGAGGGTGGTCACGTGTCCTAGCAAGGCAGAGGTCCTGGGTGTGAGTCGAAATCAGGAGGAAGCGGTACTCGCTAAGCAAGCAGCGATGTGGCAGCCAGCTGCTCCAACCTCTGCTGATATTTTTTGTTGGACATTGGATCCGGTGGACAATAAAGGAATCTTAATTTTAAATGGATGTGTGTGTGTGTGTGGTGTATGTGTATGTGTATGAGTATGTGAAGGGGTTTATTGTTTTTCTAGGGCCCGTCTTTTGGTCCGGAAATGGAGCCATTGTGCTTTTAACCGTATTTCTAGCAATATTTTGCATTGATGCTGGTAGAAAATCCTAGGAAATGTTATGTAAATGATACAAGCATTCTCCAATCAATCTAACAACTTCTGGTTGTGCAGGTGGGTTTGGCAGGAGTATCACCTGAGAAGGGAGGCTTAGCACAAGCATTTCGCTACACTCGCATTAACATCTGCTAACCATGTGTATGTGGCCAATAAAATTTGATTTAATTTGATTTAGCTCTGCAAATCTTGATTGCACAAAACCTATTATATGGGAGGGAATACTATTATTTTGTAGATCAGTGATTCTACACCTCACTTTGCTCAAGCTGATCTTCTCCAATGGACTCTGAAGTTGTAGATAAAAATGTGTCAATTAGGGGCAGTTAAAAAAGCTCTATGCAGAAATCGCTCTGCCATTTCCTGGTTGCTAAAATTCTAATAGTTCGCCTAATTTCAGTTTGTGACAAAACCAGCAAGTATAGAGTAGAGAATCGCTTTACCATCTAAACCGCTGTAAAATATCATTTCCATAACCAAACGTATATATTTTTCATGTTTGAAGTTGGTGTACAAAATTGAAAGTAAAAGATGCAGAAACTAAACTTAAGAACTGGAAGCATTAAAATAGCGCACATAGAACAGATCTACCGCGTCTTAGACTTGCGTTCAATGAGAATGACAGATCGATAACACACATTTCTATGTGAATTTGGTCGGGTCGCCCAAAAAGTTACATACTGCAGCATTAAAGAGAAAGTCAATGAAACCAACCATGGAGAAATACAGAACACAGACAATATTAGGATTTAGGAATTTGAAGTCAATCCACATCGTTCAGAATTGATTTGGGACTAATTGGATAATTGCTTTACGATTAGTTCACACAGGGTGTGAGAAGGTGCTATTTCGGCCTCTTGAGGTAGTATGATGATCTTTATGAGGGGTAGAAAAGAACTGGAATGAAAGAAGGAACCAACTATTGCATA
Source organism: Oncorhynchus kisutch (assembly GCF_002021735.2). Lineage (NCBI taxonomy): Eukaryota > Metazoa > Chordata > Actinopteri > Salmoniformes > Salmonidae > Oncorhynchus > Oncorhynchus kisutch. Next base: position 12,107,174 of record NC_034185.2, on the reverse strand, counting down.
GGGTCTCTTTGCCAGCCAGTCCGGAATCAGTGGAGGCCAGTGGGAGGAGCTATAGGAGAACAGGTTCATTGCAATGGCTGGAATTGAATTAATGGAATGGAGTCATACATGTAGTTTCCATATATTTAATGTGTTTGATACCGTTGACCAACCTGTATCTACAGGTCCGGAATCGGAGTCGGAGGGGGCGCCGGAACCCGACCCCCCCCCCCCTGGGGACCACTGGAGGAGCCCAGCCTCCCCTCCGTGATTTCGAGGGGCCAGTCGAGACCCCCGCTGGGGGCCAACTGAGGGGACAATTCGAGACGGCCCAGTGGGCGGATCCGAACTTGAAAGCCGCCGCAGCGCAAGTGATAGCGGTGGATGGACAGCTACTTCCGGGGGTGAGTGACTGGCGATACCCCAATATAAGGAAATTAGTCAATTGAAATAAATGCATTAGGCCCTAACCTATGGATTACACATGACTGGGCAGGGGCACAGCCATGGATGGAACTGGGAGGTCATAGACCCACCCACTTGGGAGACTGGACCAGCCAATCAGAATTAGTTTTCCCCCACAAAAGGGCTTCATTAGACAGAAATACTCCTCAGTTTCATCAGCTGAAGAAGCCGGATGTGGAGGTCCTAGACTGGCGTGGTTGTATGTGGTCTGCAGTTGTGAGGCCGGTTGGACGTACTGCCAAAGTCTCTAAAACAATGTTGGTGGCGGCTTATGGTAGAGAAATGAACATTCAATTCCCCAGCACAAGGTGCACCTGTGTAATGAGCGTGCTGTTTAGCAGCTTCTTGATATGCCACACCTGTCAAGTGGATGGATTATCTTGGCAAAGGAGAAATCCCCACTAACAGGGATGTAAACAAATTTGTGCACAACATTTTAGAGAAATAAGCTTTTGTGCATATGGAACAGAGAACATTTCCGGGATCTTTTATTTCAGCGCATGAAACATGGGACCCACTTTGTGTTTATATTTTTGTTCATTATATACACTTTATTTTTCTTTAGTTCATTGCATCTAGGCTATGTGGAAATGTTACTGTTTTCCACCCAACAACATTCAAAAAGGTTATTTGTGTCACGTTGTATAAATGATTGGAAACAGGTACACGTAATAAGGTTTTTTAATAGTCCATCCAAAAAGACAACATGCCATGAAAGGCAGGGGGACGAAGCCCAAAACAAAACATGTATACAAAAACACAGGGATGAAACCCAAACAAAAGAGCGAGGTTAAACCTCTAATAAATACACGGATGAGACCCGTAATAACAATACACGGGATGAGACCCGTAATAACAACACACGGGACGAGACCCATAATAACAAATGCGCAGCACGAAAGCCGAGACAACAAAGCACAGGTATTCACAAGACCAACAGACATGGGGACAATAACTGACCAAGACAATGGTGAACAAAGGGCACAATTATACAATTACTCATCAGGGGAATTGGAATCAGGTGTGCATATTGACAGTTCAGTGACGACTAGCACGGAATGAGCAGCAGTACCGGAGGGATCCGTGACAGTACCAAACCCCGACACGCTGCACTAGCAGCGGAACAACACCGGCCTCGAGGACGACCACAGGGACGTGGTGTGGGTTGGTCAGGGCCTCGGACGGGCCAGTTGCAGCGGCGCCGGATGGGCCAGTTGCAGCTGCCAAAGTTGCAGCAGCGTCAAATGGGCCAGTTACAGCTGCTGAAGTTGCGGTATCAGATGGGCCAGTTGCAGGTGCCAAAGGTGCGTTGTCGTCAGACGGGCCAGTTGCAGCTGCCAAAGGTGCGTTGTCGTCGGACGGGTCAGTTGCAGTTGCCGAAGTTGCGGAGGCGTCGAAACAGCTGCCGAAACAACAAAGCACAGGTATTCACAAGACCAACAGACATGGGAACAATAACTGACAAGGACAATGGTGAACAAAGGGAACAATTATACAATTACTAATCAAGAGAAATGGGAACCAGGTGTGCATAATGAAACAGTTCAATGACACCTAGAGGCCGGTGACATAGACCTCCGGTACTGGTGCAAGGAATGAGCAGCAGTACCGGGGGATCCGTGACAATTTGCCACCCCTGTATCCAGCTGCATCCATCTTTCCCTGAAGTGTAACTCCCGATCACTCCTCCATGGTTAGATGAGAGCCGATGAAATGTATCTGGCAAAGATAGACAGTCATGTACAGTAACTACAGTAAGAAGAAAGATACAGTATGGTTAGGAGAAAAATACACTAAGAAGAAATATATTACAGTCTTATCCAGTTAGGGAAACAGTCTATATAGGCCATATCATTTTGTGAAGGTATGCTCTTTACTGTAATATGATACAATATATAAAACGATATATACTGTATGTGATATTATGTGATATTATAAAACACAAAAAAACAAGCTCATTTGTATCAGTTGGCGGTTGATGAGGTGGTCGTTGGCTAACTTGTCTCTACCTGTAATCCCTGGACCTTTGTTGTCTGTCAACTGCTGTAAAGGTGTCAAATTATGAGCCGGACGATAAGCCATATTGTCTTACGTTATGCTATACGTACAGACATGGATCACCTTACACCTGTCTCAAACAAAGACAAAGAAAGAAAGCATGAGTAATGTTATTGGCTGTTTGCTGCAGGTGTAGGTTCATGTAAGAAAATGGCACCTATTACCTAATGCACTAATGTAGTGCACAATGGAGGGGATAGGGTGCCATGTGGGATGTACACTGGTACTATGTAACACCAGAAGGTTGTGGAGAAGGATAGATGCCCACAAAGAACATTGGGAAACAGTTGTGACTATCATTAAATGGGAAGACTGTGTATTATCAATAAAATATCTTAGTTTAATTATTTTGTGATTAAACTAATCATGTAAACATTAATTAACTAGGCAGTCGGGGCACCACAGGAAAATGTTAAGAGTTAGAATTATAATTCCTTGAATATAACTCTTCAGATATTTTAATATCTGATCAAACCAGTCGCTTATTAATCAATTATTATTATTACCTCATCAGTTCTCATTACTGAACGCCGCAAACCCTTGGATATCTGCACAAACCATTGTTTCTATAATGAATCAGCAATATACAAATTGGCATAATTATTTATTTACTAACTAACATAAATAATCACACAGAATTACATAACAAACAAACAGTAGATATTTTCGTTACTACATGATACAAAGAAAAAGTCCCGAGCCGATATGATGGATTGGTAGACAAAGGAAAGGGGTGGGGACTGAGAAAGACTAAATTAATTCACTACACACAGTGGATAACTATAATCACTGCTGTCGTAATCCTTTGCACATGAACGGCCGCTCATTCGAGAATAATTGCAATGTATATATTTACGCTGTATGTCGTTGTTTTCTTATATGTTGGAATCCAGTTCCTGGTCTTTCGTGGTTGTAGCTGGTTAGAATGGATACTTCAGAGTACCATTCGGAAATGTTCTAATAGATAAATTCTTTGGCGGTTGTCGGTATTCTCGTTCTAGACTTACGTCATTTCTAGCTGCAGACTAGTAATTATATGTCTAAGATTTGCTCTTATTCTGTGGTGATCAATAGTGTCAGAGTTGAACCATTTCCAGCTGTGTAGCCAAAACTACAGCTGTATGGTCTAATGGTCTCAATTGTAGCCATTCCAACGTGGGGACTCTGTCCCGGCGTTCTCTGACTTAATGTATATTTTGTAGGAAGTGGGTTTTAAACTCTTGGGAAGAAAGTGTGGTTCTATGACGCCTAATGTGATGCCTGGGCTCACGGGAGTGTGGCCACTGACTAGTTGATCTTTATATGAAAATCCATACTCTCATTTAGAAAGTTAACATAACATTACATCTTTTCACAAATAGTTGCATGTTTAATCACATACGTTTCACAATATTTAGATGTAAACCTGACAGCTGGGAAAACTACACTTTAAGAGATACAGTTATATGTGTTTCCTGTCCTTCATGAGATCACAAATGAAACACACTCGTCATCACTGTCCCTTAAGTCCCACGGACCATTCCCATACTCTCAAAAATATAAATATTGTTTAGTTCTCCCATTTTGGGGATTAGGAGTTTTGAATGAAGAGAAGCTCTTTGTTCTGGTAGTGTCACGCGTTACTAGGCGTGGAAGGTAGGAGTCAGGCGCAGAGAGCAGAGGGTTCAATAATAGATTATTTAATTTCTCCGGGCACAAAACGGTCACGCCAAACACAGGGCGCAGAAACACTGACCAACCCAAACACACAGGACAAAACGATCCGGAGAAAAAATACAACCACAACCGACAGTGAACACAAAAATAATCCCGCACAAACCCAAGTGGGCCTAACAGGCTTACATAGACCAGAAATCAAGAAACACAAAAGAAACAGGTGCAACTAATAAGACTAAACCAACAGACAAGGGAAAAGGGATCGGTGGCGGTGACGAAGACCGCCGAGCGCCGCCCGAACAGGCAGGAGAACCACCTTCGGCAGGAGTCGTGACAGGTAGAATCTCTCCCTCAATACTGCATGGTATTTATGACCGATGTAAAACCTGACATGAGAGAGAGAGAGAGAGAGAGAAGGGGGAGCCATGTTATACACCCAAAGCCCACATTGTGACACAGTTTACAAGGACACAGGTCAAAGGTCAGACCTATACCTGCATAGTTACACTTAGTTCATGTCAACCATGTTTTTTTGTCAGAGCGTAAATGTTCAGGTTGATAGTGTAGTTCCTATTCATAACAATGAATTAACATGTTGTAACAACATCAAACACTGCAGGTGACTAGCCTAGTCCCTGATCTGTTTGTGCTATCATGTCCGCTCATTGGCATGACATTGAGTGACAAACTGAGTTGACATGATAGCACAAATAGATCTGGGACCAGGCCCAACAGGCTGAACAATCAACAATAATACAATTCTAATCTGAATCTGCCACGACTACGATTGTCTCCTCCTACTGCATTCATGCTTCAAGGGAAGGCATCATTTGTAAAGATCCAATGGTTGTGGAATTTTGTTGTTGTTGATGATGTCCGTAAGCAGGAATTTGGCCAACTCTATTGATTACATCATATCACTAAGTCTACTTTTAAACTGTGTAAATGAAACAGTTGATGTTTAATGTATTTGGCAGCTAAAGGAGCTTTTGCATTTGTGTCTATTATGGATCCACATTAGCTGCTGCCAAGGCAGAAGCTATTGTTCCAGGGGTCCATCAAAATTAAGGCAGTTATAACATTTTAACACGTTTCACATACACTAAGTTGCCTATGCCATTAAACAGCTTGGAAAATTCCAGAAAATTGTGTCATTAGCCTTCTGATAGGCTAATTGACATAATTTGAGTCATTTGGAGGTGTCTATCTCTATCAAGGCTAATGTATTTCAAGGCCAATCCGTGCCTCTTTATTTGACATCATGGGAAAATCAAAAGAAATCAGCCAAGACCTCAGAAAAATTATTGTAGACCTCCACAGGTCTGGTTCATCCTTGGGAGTAATTTCCAAACGCCTGAAGGTACCACGTTCGTCTGTACAAACAGTATAATAGTACGTAGAATAGTAGTATAAACACCATGGGACTACGCAGCCGTCATACCGCTCAGGAAGGAGACGCGTTCTGTCTCCTAGAGATGAACGTACTTTGGTGCAAAAAGTGCAAATCAATCCAAGAACAACAGCAAAGGACCTTGTGAAGATGCTGGAGGAAACAGGTATAAAACTAGGTATATCCACAGTAAAATGAGTCCTATATCATCATAACCTGAAAGGCCGCTCTGCAAGTTAGAAGCCACTGTTCCAGAACCATCATAAAAAGCCAGACTACGGTTTGCAACTGCACATGGGGACAAAGATAATACTTTTTGTAGAAATGTCCTCTGGTCTGATGAAACAACAATATAACTGTTTGGTCATAATGACCATCGTTATGTTTGGAAGAAAAAGGGGATGCTTGCAAGATGAAGAACACCATCCCAACCGTGAAGCACGGGGGTGGCAGCATCAGGTTGTGGGGTGCTTTGCTGCAGGAGGGACTGGTGCACTTCACAAAATAGATGGCATCGTGAGGGGAGGAAAATTATGTGGAAACATTGAAGCAACATCTCAAGACATCAGTCCGGAAGTTAAAGCTTGGTCGCAAATGGGTCTTCCAAATGGACAATGACCCCAAGCATACTTCCAAAGTTGTGGCAAAATGGCTTAAGGACAACAAAGTCAAGGCATTGGAGTGGCCATCACAAAGCCCTGACCTCAATCCTATAGAACATTTGTTGGCAGAACTGAAAAAGCTTGTGCGAGCAAGGAGGCCTTACAAACCTGACTCAGTTACACCAGCTCTGGCAGGAGGAACGGGCCAAAATTCGTACCCAAAACGTTTGACCCAAGTTAAACAATTTAAAGGCAATGCTACCAAATACTAATTGAATGTCTTAATTTCTGACCCACTGGGAATGTGATGAAAGAAATAAAAGCTGAAATAAATCATTCTCTCTACTATTATTTTGACATTTCACATTCTATCAATAAAGTGGTGATCCTAACTGGAATTTTTACTTGGATTAAATGTCAGGAATTGTGAAAAACTGCATTTAAATGTATTTGGCTAAGGTGTATGTAAACTTCAGACTTCAACTGTATCTACAATACAAAATCAATGTGTACGTGTGTATAGAGCATATGTTATTGTGTGTGTGTGTGTGTGTTTGTGTGTGTGTGTGTGTGTGTGTGTATGTGTCTGTGCCTTTGTGTGTGTCTCTTCACAGTCCCCGCTATTCCATAAGGTGTATTTTCATCAGTTTTTAAAATCTGATTCTACTGCTTGCATCAGATACTTGATATGGAATAGAGTTCCATGTAGTCATGTCTCTATGTAGTACTGTGCGCCTCGCATAGTCTGTTCTGGACTT